>NC_090656.1:77473515-77784765 GCF_040937935.1 Hyperolius riggenbachi | reverse complement strand
ACTAGCAAGAAGCACCCAAAAACCGTTAGCTGGACCCCCGAGTGCGACAATGTCTTCCAGGCCTTGAAGCAGGCGCTAGCTAGCGCCCCTGTGCTTCAAGCCCCAGACTTCGGCCGTCAGTTCATTGTGCAAACCGACGCCTAAGTCTATGGTCTCTGTGCAGTCCTCAGCCAGATGGACGGAAAGGGAGACGCGCACCCTATTCTTTACTTGAGCCGGAAGCTCCTGCCCCGAGAGGTAGCCTATTCCACCACTGAAAAGGAGTGTCTGGTGATTGTGTGGGCCCTACAGAAGCTACAATCCAATCTGTATGGCCACTAGCCACTTCCGACGAAGGCTATTTATACGCTGAAAGCTCACTGTTTATTCATCAATCAACATCAAGTTAGCCAATAAATGGTATCATCCTGATTCAAAACTCCTTGCTTGGCACAACGTAAACCTAGTTCCACATCAGTAAAATCCTGCAGTGATATAAGAGCTGCTGACAACATACACAAAATACATGGGAAAAAAACAAGTGTCTTTGTGAGGAAAAAAGGACAATTTTGGTGCTAAATATAACCTTACATGCGAGCAGTTACTCCTGTGAGAGGCTCTCTCATTAAGCACCATACACTTCCTATACACCTCATGCTCCCCTCTGGTCCTCGTCTACGAACGGTAATAATAAATTGGAAGAGTGCATCTCTATTCACTGAAAGCCTGGGAGATAGGAAGCCAATGATTGCAGCTTGTTTGCAATCTTCCCTCCATTGTCCTCCTTTATTGCATCTGGTTGTTATGCCAGTAATAGCAGCGTATTACAAAGTTGAAACAGCTGTGTCACTCAGTATAATGTAGTCACTAATATCCCAGCCTGACCACCAGCTCAGCCTTAACAAAGAACCCATGGGGCTATTCATACAAAGTCTGAGATGTACCTTTGCCTGTAGCAATCACATAAGCTTCGGGTACTATCTCCCCCGCTGTGGTACATGGATATGCCATAAAAGATCATCTTTTTTAGAGACACCGTCCCTATTTTAAAATCAAAGCCCTCTGTCCTGCCTTGTTCCTCCATCACCCTTTTTGTGAATGTATAAAGAAATGCGCAAAGCTATTGCAAGTGTGTGTAACCTTACAATAGCTAATTGTATTTTGCTTGTAACCTTTCAGAACATAGCATTTTTTTCTAGTAGTACTTTGTGAACATTACAGGGTACGTACATCAAAAAAAAGATGCTCGGAAATTTGGGCGTCCAGTGATCCCGATAGTAAATTTACTTTTGCTAAACCTAAGCACGGAATACTCCACCCAACTAACCTAAACCATCCCCCTGAGGCCTCACCGTCCCCGCACAAACACCCTCCCTAATGCCTAACCCTAACCATCCCCTCAACACAAACATCCTCCCGCGCACAAATTCCCTTCCTGAGGCCTAACTCTAAACATCCTCCCCTCACCAGGCCCAGATTTACATCACAGGAGCCTATAGGCACAGATTTCCTAGCGCCCTAGACTTCACCCTCCAAGGACCTACAACCTCCCCACCAAACTGCACCGCAAGTGTGCTGGCTGTCCCAGCTGTCACTTCTCCCTTACTTACCTTGCCCGTTATAGGTAGCTACAGGTAGCTAGGTGTCCCTGTAGCCAGAGGTACCCTCAGAATTAAGTAGCTAGAGCTGCCCCTGCATGAAGGGAGATCTAGTCAGTGGAATGCCAAGAGCTGGTTGAGTAACCTTTGATTTACACTATGCTCAGGACTATGCATAGGGAAGGTCATGCTCAGGGAGGGGAATGAGCCGCCTTTCCATCCTCAGGCACCTGTAGGCACGTGCCTACAGTGCCTTATGGTAAATCCGGCTGTGCCCCTCACACAAACCCCCTGATGCCTAATCTTAAACACTCCAACAGGCCTAACATTAAAACCCTCACCATGGATGCCTAACCTTAACCCATACCCAACCCCCTCACCCCCCTGCACGATTAAAATGTACGTATGTAAAAATGAATGTGAAAATTGGGTGCCCGCGGCATGCCGGTATTTACAATGTGTGCCTATGGAGTGCCCAAATCTCTGCCGCTAAGGGGCGCCCAAATTTCCTGCTTTCTACAGGTTCTGTGAAGGTATGAAAAGTTGAATTTTGCTTGCCACTACTTCATGGTCTCCATAACAGAGGTGGAAAGGGGAGGGATTTTAGAGTAATATTTTTGCACTATGAGGTGTCTTTTTCTCACATTCATTGGAGTGGATTCACAAAACATATCTTGAGCTATCTCACCTTACATATTACCTTCCTTAATGGTTTATTCACTATTTATATCCCCCTATCTGACTTATCTCAGGAATTGGCTCTCCTTTACCCCCTATTCAATTTAAGGGAACCTAAAGCGGGCAAAAAACATGCACAAAACAGATACTTACCTAAATAGAGGGAAGCCTCTGGATAATTCAGAGGCCTCCCCGCAAATCATCACATTTGGGCCACTTGGAAATGTGGGCGCCACTATAGACCACATTGTTAATTGCAGCTATAGTGGCATTCAGTGGACAATTTGGGGCCTTCTATGCTGCTATAGCATATATCCTATACCATATAGCAGCATAGAGGGTGCTAATGTGGCCAGGAACGCGAAGAATCACTCGCGTCCCCAGCCTGTCAGCTCCTGTCACCGAAACAGGAAGTGGCTGCCGGCGGGGCCAGGAGGATCGGAGGGAGACGGCGAGGGCACCGGACAGCTGCAGGGGGCTATTGGAAGCCCTAGGTGAGTAAAACTCTTTTTTTTTGTTTGACTTAACCCTCCTGGCGGTTTGCTAAAAAATCACCAGGGGGCAGCAAATCTTTTTTTTTTTATTTTTTTTTATTTTTTTCATGTAGCGAGACAAAGTCACTGCATATACCTACCTGTTGTGTTCCGTGCACCCACCTCATAACTGCTTATACCTTACCTGTAGTGTTCAGTGAACCCACCTCATCACTGCATATACCTACCTGTTGTGTTCAGTGAACCCACCTCATCACTGCATATACCTACCTGTTGTGTTCAGTGCACCCACCTCATCACTGCATGTACCTACCTGTTGTGTTCAGCGAACCCACCTCATCACTGCATATACCTACCTGTTGTGTTCAGTGAACTCACCTCATCACTGCATATACCTACCTGTTGTGTTCAGTGCACCCACCTACCTATGTGAGTGCACACAGTGTGATATACACCTACCTACGTGAGTGCACGCAGTGTGATATACCACTCCATGCATATCTGTTAACTGCTCCTGTGTGACTGCACATTGTATTAGTCAAGTCAGTGCATACCTTTCACTTCATCCCCCCCCATATGGACAAAACGGACAAAAAAGGTAGAGGAAGAGGTAGAGGCAGAGCCAGAGGAAGGCCACCCTTCAGGTCTGTGGGAGGTCGTGTTGATGGGATTTCGTGCTGCCTGGCCCAAAGTACAGTGCTCAGAAGAAGGCACGTGCCATCAACTCCCAAGATTGTCAGGATGTGGTTGACTATTTAACACAGAACACCTCATCTTCCGCAGCAACCAGCGCTACTACAAGCACCACATCCACTTCGCAGGAGTTATTTGGTGGTGAAATCACTGATTCACAGCGACTACTGCAACAACAAGATGAAGGCGCTAAGCAAGTTACACCACCTTATATGTGTGAGTTAGGCGGCGCTATGGACGTAATGTGTGAGGAGGAGGATGATGAAGTACCTGCTGTTGGTGCAGTTTTGGAGGTGTCTGAGGCAAGCGAAAGTAGGCAGGATGATTATGATGATATGGCTCCCACATGGGTTCTTAAGAGACAAGATGACCAAGGGGACAGTTCAGAGGGGGAGTCAGAGAGGAGCAGGAGGAGACGAGTTCCTGAAAGAAGCAGGGGGAGCTCGTCATCAGAAACAGCTGGTGGCAGTGTCCGGCACCATGTATCGCCACCTATGGACAGCCAGCCAACATGCCCTTCAACGTCAGCTGCTGATACCACCATAGTGCCATCACCCCAGGGGAGCTCAGCGGTTTGGACATTTTTTAATGTGTCTGCCTCAGATCGGAGCAATGCCATCTGAGTGGCAGTGAAGGCACCATCAGCGACTTGATCCCGTACGCTTACTTCCTGGAGCGTGCCGTGCGTAGAGTGGTGGATCAAGCTGTGGAGGAGCATGAACACGAACAGTTACGGCAGGAACAGTTGTGCGAGCAATTTTCATCAGAACCAGATGTTTCCTCAACACCTGCGGCAGCACAGAGGGGGGAGGAGGAGGAAGAGTCATGTGGGGAAGAGGAGTCAGACTCGGATGATGAGAAAGGTGTTTCTGTGGAGGAGTAGAGTTGGGCCGAACGGTTCGCCTGCGAACGGTTCCATGCGAACTTCCGTGGTTCGCGTTCGCGTCCCGCAGGCGAACCTTTGCGGAAGTTCGGTTCGCCCCATAATGCACCATGGAGGGTCAACATCACAGTCAGCAGGCCCAGTGTAGCCAATTAGGCTACACTAGCCCCTGGAGCCACTCTCCCCCTACTAAAAGGCAGGCAGCGGCGACCATTACGGTCACTCGTGTGCCTGCATTAGTGAGAGTAGGGCGAGCTGCTGCACACTCTCTCTCATAGGGAAAGATTAGTTAGGCTTAGCTTGTCCCTGGCTGCATACCTGTTCTGTGAACCCACCACTGCATACCTGTTCTGTGAACCCACCACTGCATACCTGTTCTGTGAACCCACCACTGCATACCTGTACTGTGAACCCACCACTGCATACCTGTTCAGTGAACCCACCACTGCATACCTGTTCTGTGAACCCACCACTGCATACCTGTTCTGTGAACCCACCACTGCATACCTGTTCAGTGAACCCGCCACTGCATACTTGTTCTGTTCAGTGAACAGTTTGGTGTGTCAGTGTGAAGCAGTACCTTAATTACACTACCTGATTGATGTATACACATGCAAGATGTTTTAAAGCACTTTAGGCCTGTCATTTAGCATTCAATATGATTTCTGCCCTTAAAACGCTGCTTTGCGTCAAATCCAGATTTTTCCCGGGGACTTTTGGCGTGTATCCCACTCCGCCATGCCCCCCTCCAGGTGTTAGACCCCTTGAAACATCTTTTCCATCACTTTTGTGGCCAGCATAATTTTTTTTTTTTCTTCAAAGTTCGCATCCCCATTGAAGTCTATTGCGGTTCGCGAACTTTAACGCGAACCGAACCTTCCGTGGAAGTTCGCGAACCTAAAATCGGAGGTTCGGCCCAACTCTATGGAGGAGGCGGTGGCAGAAGAACAACCACAGCAGGCGTCGCAGGGGGCTTGTGCTGCTCAACGTTCCCGTGGTATTGTTTGTGGCTGGGGGGAGGAGGAGGACTTACCTGATGTCACTGAGGAAGAGCAAGAGGAGATGGAGAGTACGTCTGGATTCAACTTTGTGCAGATGACGTCTTTCATGCTGTCCAGCCTGTTGAGGGACCCCCGTATAAAAAAATTCAAGGGGAATGAGCTGTACTGGGTGAAAAGATAGAAGACCGAGAGCCCAATATAGTGTAGTATGTATTAGTAGGGGATGGACAGTATTATGAAATGTAAGTAATATACTCACAAACCAGGGTTGCCTCTGAAGCAACCACTGTTCAAGCAGGTGGGGAGAACAAGCCTGTCCCCACTCAGGAGTAAAACGTCGCTCTCTGTGGATAGAAGGAATTTGTAGGGTAGATCACCCTTCCACCAAGGGTGGACTTCTGGATGCGTAAAGGTGTACAGAGGCGCCGTAAGAATAAAAGTAGCTAAGAGTTTAAAAATGTTTTGGTTGTGGTGGTGGACCAGCCAACCATAAACAGACAAAAAGGCTGTCGATTTTCAAAACATATATACAATTTATTCAATTACTCCCAATGAAAAGTCGCAACGCGTTTCACGGGCAAAAACCCGCTTCTTCAGGCAATAAGGGACAGGAGCAATACACTAAAAAATGACAGAGATACATAGCAAAATATCAGAATACTGTGTGTAGTACAATTGTATAAACACATAATTTTTCCAGCGTGGACAGTGTTAATAAACATATGCTTTCACTTAAACATCCTATGTTACACTGTGATCTTGTGTCAAAAGTTGTTTGATTAAAGTGGGAAAGTTGATTATGGAGTCTGTGTTTATCAGGTATGTTTGAATGCTTATATGTGTGGCTGTTTGTTTCTCCCAAGGGGAGAGTATATTTGTGGGCTGTGCTACATCCGTGGGGAACTATGCTGCTTAATGGTGGTGCATGTATGAACATAGGTGAAAAGCCTCCTAATGGAGTGAACATGAGTGATACTGTCTGCTGATGGTAAGTATAAAACTTACCAGCGTTCAGTCAAGATGATGCTTGGCCCAAACAATGCGAGCGGGTCCAATCTCCCTCTCCGCATTGCCCCGCCCCCCTCACGTCCTCCGCCACCTCCCCACTTCCCCTCATAAACCCCACACACGTGTAGTACCGGCACAGAGGTGCCAAGCATCATCTTGACTGAACGCTGGTAAGTTTTATACACAGCACAGCCCACAAATATACTCTCCCCTTGGGAGAAACAAACAGCCACACATATAAGCATTCAAACATACCTGATAAACACAGACTCCATAATCAACTTTCCCACTTTAATCAAACAACTTTTGACACAAGATCACAGTGTAACATAGGATGTTTCAGTGAAAGCATATGTTTATTAACACTGTCCACGCTGGAAAAATTATGTGTTTATACAATTGTCCTACACACAGTATTCTGATATTTTGCTATGTATCTCTGTCATTTTTTAGTGTATTGCTCCTGTCCCTTATTGCCTGAAGAAGCGGGTTTTTGCCCGTGAAACGCGTTGCGACTTTTCATTGGGAGTAATTGAATAAATTGTATATATGTTTTGAAAATCGACAGCCTTTTTGTCTGTTTATGGTTGGCTGGTCCACCACCAAAACCAAAACATTTTTAAACTCTTAGCTACTTTTATCCTTACGGCGCCTCGAGCTGTACTGGGTGGCCACGCTACTAGACCCTCAGTATAGGCAGAAAGTGGTGGACATGTTACCAACTCACCAGAAGGCCGAAAGGATGCAGCACATGCAGAACAAGCTGGCAAGTATGCTTTACAATGCATTTAAGGGTGATGTCACAGCACAACGCAATAAAGGTACCACTGCCAGTAATCCTCCTCCCATGTCCACGCAGGCAAGGGCAGGACACTCCAGTGATCTCATGGTGATGTTGGACATGTAGATATTTTTTAGTCCAACGCCTCGACTTAGCGCTTCCGGATCCACCCTCCACCAATGCCTGGACCGGCAAGTAGCCGACTACCTGGCCTTAAGTGTGGATGTAGACACTGTGAGCAGCGATGAAGCCTTGGACTACTGGGTGTGCAGGCTTGACCTGTGGCCAGAGCTGTCCCAATTTGCCATCCAACTTCTGTCTTGCCCTGCCTCAAGTGTCCTGTCAGAAAGGACCTTCAGCGCAGCTGGAGGCATTGTCACTGAGAAGAGAAGTCGCCTAAGTCACTAAAATGTTCAGTACCTCACCTTTATCAAAATGAATGAGGCATGGATCCCGGAGGGCTACTGCTCGCCTGAAGACTAAGTCAGTCCCCACTCCCCACACACAGCATCTCTGCCTTCAGGCCTCTTGCCTTCTGCGCCATCACCAACAGGGTCCAGGACTCCAGGCGGTTTCCTGAATTTTTAAGGCCGCTGCTAGCAGCGGCCGCTATACTAATTTTTCTGGTGCGTGTACATGCCTGCCTAATTTTTCTGGCTGCACTGCAGCTGCAACAACAAAACAAAAGGCATGTACATGTGCCCATTCCCCTTCGTGATCATTACCTTGCCACGGTGAAGGAGCTTGCGTATCACAATGAAGCAGTGACCGCCGGCTATGTGAGTGTCTCGGTGGTGGCACACCAAAGATAATAAGGTCGTTGCTTCATTGTGGACAGACTAAATTTGATCAGCTGGACAGTCACTGTGGTTCTATCATTGAGCTACCACAGCCCGGCGACCATCTGGGCTTGAAAACCGCCACGGCCTGCATTCTCACGATGGTGCGCACCAGTCCAGCACGACCGTCACTACGCAAACGGCTTTTTGCGGTGCGTTACACAGTGAGTTTGCTGTGTCAGTGTGATGCAGTACTAATTACACTCCCTGATTGATGTATACACATGCAAGATGTTTAAAGCACTTTAGGCCTGCAATTTAGCATTCAATATGATTTCTGCCCTTAAAACGTTGCTTTGCATCAAAACCAGAATTTTCCCCGGGACTTTTGGCATGTATCCCACTCCGCCATGCCCCCCTCCAGGTGTTAGACCCCTTGAAACATCTTTTCCATAACGTTTGTGGCCAGCATAATTTTTTCTAGTTTTCAAAGTTCGCCTCCCCATTGAGGTCTATTGTGGTTCGCGAAAGTTCGCCCGAACCAAACTTTCATGGAAGTTCGCGAACCCGGTTCGCGAACCAAAAATCGGAGGTTCGAGCCATCTCTAATAGGAGTCTAATATTGTTTCTAGTAAAGGAAGAGCTAAAGGCTCATACACACATCAGACTATAGTCTTTGGAAAATGAAAGATCACAGACCAATCTTACCACCCTTCATGTAGTATGAGAGCCATACTCTACACACAGTCTTTTCTATGGAGCTGAACTCCACATCAGAAAAAAATCTTTGCAAGATGTTGCACACACAGATGCTGTACAGACACAAAAGATCAGTATCTGCAAAAGATCTGTTCCTGCCAAAAATCCATTCCTGCAAATTGCAATGATAGTCTATGAGACCTGCAGATCATCATACACACATGATTTAACTGACATTCATCTGCAGATCAAGCAATCATCCGCAGATCTGAAAATCCATCCTGGTGGATCTAATCTGCAGATGAATGTCAGTTAAACCATGTGTGTATGATGATCTGCAGATCTCATAGACTATCATTGCAATTTGCAGGAATGGATTTTTGGCAGGAACGGACAGGGCCGGATTTAGGCCAAGGCCACCTAGGCCATGGCCTGGGGCACCACAGGAGGAAGGGCACCAAAGCAGCACGCTAAACTGGTGCAGCATCTGCAAGCTTGCATATGCTGCAATGCAGGGAGATCAGGCAAGCGCCTGACCGCAGTACTCTGCTGCTAGCTGATTGTGCGTAGCCACCTTGCTCTCTGTGCACGTTTGCATTGTGTCCGGCAGCTATGGACTTGAGCAGCATTGGAGACGGAAAGGAAGAGGAGGCTTCTGCACTGGAGACGAGTGGAGAAATGAGTGACACTGATGGCTACTGCGGTGTGAAGGTGAGCTGGCTACCTATACTAAAAGGGGAGAGTGGTAGAAGGAGGGATTAAGGGAGTCATCTGGCTAGCATGTTTGTGTGCAGCATCTTGCAAAGATTTTTTTCTGATGGGGAGTTCAGCTCCATTGAATAGACTGTGAAGGTATGGCTCTCATACTACATGAAGGGTGGTAAGATTGGTCTGTGATCTTTCATTTTCCAAAGACTATAGTCTGATGTGTGTATGCACCTTAAGAGACTCCAGTTTTTATCTATGCAAATTAGCCATTCAGCTCCACGACTTTCAAAGTCGCAGAGAACTCTGCCAGACACTTAATGTATCTTTTTTTCCCTCTGCAGGGAAGATTTTACAGAGCAGGTTAGTGAAATTTTGAACCCATTTAGATGAGTAGTGTCTAAACTGCAAATATTAGAGAATGATGCATTGTTATGAAAAAACACTATATAACTGAAAATAAAAATATTAGAATATTTTCTTCGCTACTAAAATTCTAGTAATTATCCGTATATTACACAACCAATTCATTATATTATAATTTTTTTTCGCTTCAGTGTCTCTTTAAGTCTGAAATCCCTGTGTAGGAATAAGATACATATGGTGTGTACACACTTGAAAGATAAATAAAAGATCTCAGACCAATTTTACCCCATTCCATGTAGTATGAGAGCCATACTCTACACAGTTTATTCGATTGAGCTGAACTCCCCATCAGACAGAAATCTTTGCAAGATGCTGCACACAAAGATGCTGTAGACATTCAAAAGATCAGTATCTGCAAAAGATCTGTTCCTGCAAAAGATCCGTTCCTGCAAAATGCATTCATAGTCTATGATATCTGCAGATCCTTATACACACCTTGTTTAACAGACATTCATCTGCAGATCATCTGCAGATCAGATCCACCAGAATGGATTTTCAGATCTGCAGATGATTGTCAGATATGCAGATGAAGTCTGTTTAACAAGGTGTCTATGTATGAGGATCTGCAGATATCATAGACTATGAATGCATTTTGCAGGGACGGATCTATTGCAGGAACAGATCTTTTGCAGATACTGATCTTTTGAATGTGTACAGCATCTGTGTGTGCAGCATCTTGCAAAGATTTTTATCTTATGGGGAGTTCAGCTCAATAGAATAGACTGTGTAGAGTATGGCTCTCATACTACATGGAAGGGGGTAACATTGGTCTGAGATCTTTCATTTATCTTTCAAGTGTGTACACACCATTAGTTTAATAATGATAATACTCCACTAGATGGTGCCAGTGGCTAAGCTATTCACTAGCTATATATTTGCTTTCCTGAAATAGAAGGTATTTACAATTATTCAGCTGTATGAGAGCAAGAAGCAAATCACATGATGCATTACTGAGTAAATATGCAAATCATTCCTTTATGTCCTTGAAAAGCCAGACACACATCTAGAACTGCTGGTTAATAGTGAGTCTATTGCCCATTCAGAAGCATATTAAAGCGTACCTCAAGTGTAAAAGAAACAAAAAAAAGAAAAAAACAATGATACTTTTCTCTGTAGGGAAAAGGCTCTGGATAACCAGAGGCTTCCCTGACCTTCTTACAAATCATTTGCTTTACCAAATGCTCTAATCTTAGTGAATTGACAATTATTGAGGTCTAGGCCTCACTAGTCTGTAATTGTACTTTACAGGGCAGTAACCATCTTAGTGATTGGCATTTGACAGTATGTTCAGTAAAATCAGCTGTTTTCTGCACTAACTAATGCGGTAATGATTAGTGAATTGAGCCCAATGTAAGGAGAGCATCCATCCCCTTTTAAATGAAAATATTGACTTTGCCATGACTTTTGCCAGTAGCAAGATGTTCCACATCTTAATGAAACAGGTAAAAAGGGTGCCAGATGCACCGTGATAGAAAAAGGTGCTGCAATAGGTAACGGTAATCTGGGCATCTGGAGGTGCCTGATAAAATAGCGAGTGCAACCCGAAAAGCAAATTGCATATTGGGTAATTCAGGTGGCCAAATTACTGTTTATAGCCACTATTCACGGCTTTCAACATTGTTGCCTATGGTGGTGAAAATATTGGGGGTTAGGGTTAGGAGGCATTAGTCTTTGTTGTTAGGTATGTTTGTGTAAGGGGGGGGCTTAGGGGTTAAGGTTAGAAATAGCAGGTTAGGTCATCGTCAAATATTGGTAAATAACCAATATTTTACTATTGTAACTATGCAGTAGGATATTTCACTGGCAGCTCTCACCAGCACCCTTTTCAAAAATCTAACAAATAAAAAAACATAAATAGTTACCTTAGGGACTGAATTTTTTTTTATATGCTTGTCGAGAGGTTATATTACTGTTATTTTTTTAAATTATGGGCTTGTAAATAATTACAAACAAAACTGAAAAAATGCACCTGTATTTCCAAACCAAATATTGGTGCCATACATTTTACTAGGGAATTATTTACAATGACCAGGACAAATGGGCAAATAAAATGTGTGTGTTTTATTCACACTAGAACGCTTCATTTTACAACTATAAAGGCCAAAAACTGAAAAATAATGATTTTTTTCGATTTTTTCTTATTATTCCCATTAAAATGCAGTTAGGATTAAATCATTCTTAGCAAAAAGTACTACCAAAAGAAAGCCTACTTTGTGGCGAAATAAACAATGTATAGATTATTTCAGTGTGATAAGTAGTGATACAGTTATTGGCGAGTGGATGCAGCACTGAAAGATGAAAATTGCTCTGGTGTTTAAGGGGGAAAACCCCTTAGAGGTGTAATGGTTAAATGGGGTAAATCAACTGGCTCAAAACAGTATTTATCTGCTGTTTACCATTAAACACTGTTGTTTATTTTTTATCAACCAGTCCTCCAACCTCTTCCTCCAGGACTGATGTCCACAGCTATGTCCTATTTACATTATATCACAGCACGGGTGCATGTCATTTCGGCCCCGCTCAATTCGGCGCGGTGAAAGCCGAATGACGGCTTTAACCGCTGCCACAAAATACAGAGGCGGCGTTAAATACTATTCCCCCTCTGAGTTGTCGCAACTCGGAGGGAGATGTAATAATTCCGGGTCTGGCAGCGGCCAGACCCCGAATTACCGATACGTGTCCCACGCAGCATAACATTGCTGCTATGACGGCACCCAGTTCCGGTGCTCGGCTCTCAGAGCCACGCGCCGCAATAAGCTGATCCGTCACAGCACTGCTACTGTATGGTTGCATATAACCTGTGTCAGAGTATAGGGTGCAACTCCGTGAAACCCTAAAAGTTGCAATATGTAACAGTCAGTCACCCTGACTAAAAATGTCAAATGGACACAGTATAACACAACTGCTTGGTTGGACTTGTACTGTAAGTGAAAGTGAACTTGAAGTAAGAGGTATATGGAGGCTGCTATATTTGTTTCCTTTTAAATAATACCGGTTGCCTGGCAATCCTACTGATCATTCCGGCATCAGTAGCATCTGAATAACACACCTGAAACAAGCATGCAGCTAATCCAGTTACATTTGTGCCGGAAACATCTGATCTACATGCTTGTTCAGGGTCTATGGCTATTGTAAAATAATAGAGACAGAGGATCAGCAGGTCTGCCAGGCAACTGGTATGCTTTCAAATTAAATACTGTATGTCAGCCTCCATATCCCTCTCACTTCAGGTTCCTTTAAAGGTGCCTGAAGCCAGGAACAAAAAAAGTTACTTACCTCAGTCAGGGAAGCCTATGGATGGTCCTGAAGCTTCCCTGGTCTTCCTACACCCCTCCATTGGAACCCTTCTGACATGATTGAACATGTCCCCTCCGTGTATGAGTGCGGCCAAACTAAGCAGTAATAATAATAATTGCAGTATTTGTATAGCGCCTTTCTCCTGTCGGACTCAAAGCGCTTGCGAGGCAGCCACAAGAGCGCACTCAGTAGGCAGTAGCAGTGTTAAGGAGACTTGCCCAAGAAACTCCTTACTGAATAGGTGCTGGCTTACTGAACAGGCAGAGCTGAGATTTTAACTCAGGTCTCCTGTGTTAGAGGCAGAGCCCTTGACCATTACACTATCCAGCCACTGCATAAAGTACATCCCATGCTTGCACAGTGGTGCGGCTTTTCTCTCCATGCCCAAGCAACTCAATGCTACTGGGCATGCATGCACAAAACTTACTGGCGCCTGCACAGTGCTGGGCCACTCATCTACAGAGGGTGCTTGACTTTGAAGAGGAAGAGGGTCCTGGCTGGCAGCAGAGGGGTCATGGACATGGGAGAAGCCTCTGGAGCATCCAGAGGTTTCCTTCTATAGTGGCTATCTACCTTTTGGGGAAGGAGAGGGGGCAGGGCTGGATATACCATAATGCACTGCAGGCACGTGCCTACAGGCGCCTGATGATGGAAAGGCGACCCACTCCCCTCCCAAAGTGCCTCCCTCCTTCCCAATGCAGAGTCTCGATGACATAGTAAATAAGAGATTGCTCAACCCGCTCTCGGGATTTAACGAGATCTCCCTTCAGTCAGGGGCACTGTAATGATCAGTGGTATATTTAATGATCAGAGTGAGCTCAATCAGTACAGTAGTCAGTATTTTATTCAGAGTGTGATCACACGTGTTAGTGCACAGTAACACAGGAGTACTCCTATGTGATAGCCCTTAACGATAGGGACTATCACTAAATTCAGAAAGGTCGTACAGGCAATGTAACGGGTCGGTCGGGCAGCGGTACAGTAACGTCAGGCAAACTCATAGTGAGGAAACAGGCAGAGGTCGGCAACAAATCAGATGGGTGAAAGTACAGAATCAGGAGGCTTAAATCAGAGTGGAGGTCGGGCCGGGCCGGCAGCAGATCAGAATGGCAAGGTACAGAATCGAGAGGCAGAGAGAGTAATCAAAGGTTCAGGCAAAGAGTCATACACAAATAATCAATATACTATAATATGTTTTTTCCTAAGCTAAGTGTGAATCCCCGGGGTCCTGCCGGATCAAACACACATGGATCTGACTAAGGTCTGAGAGCTTTCACTGCAAAGTTTCAGCAACAGCAGACAATGAGCCACTGACAGCCCAGGGCTTAAATACAGATGATCATACTAAAAGTTCCCGCCCAGCGAATCCCGGCCAATCAGTGGCGAGAATCAGACTACTGCTGTCAGCTGACCGGCAGGTCTGCTGACCTGCCTCCTCAATGCATAAAGGTCCTGTCTCCGGGTACGCGCGTGCACTACTCTGGCCTGATGCACCCTGGAGAGACCTGTTCTGCCGGACGGAGATGAGCGAGAGACATCAGACGCGGGAGCGGCGGCAGCGCTGCTCTCCGCTGCAGAGGTAACACCATAATTCCTAACAGGCACCTCTAGCTACCTGAAACTTGGGGACACATTTATCTACTTAATATTGAGGTTCCTTGAGCTACTTAATGCTTGTTGCCCCTCCCCTCAGCTCCACCCTAATTTATATCTGCCTGTTGTGGGATCTCTCCTCATTGGCTGATGGGCCTTGCGGTGCATCCTGGGAGCAAATGATTTTCTCAGAACACACCCATTCCACCAGTGGCGTAGCTAAGGAGATGTGGGCCCCGATGCAAGTTTTACATTGGGCCCCCCAGCACTATATACATAACAATTGATACGGTGCACCAAAACCTGCCGAGGACAATTACAGTGTCAGAAGTGCAAGAAGGGGATGGGGAGCAGCTTGTTAATGATTATTGCTATTCAAAGCATCTATAGAAGTGATTAATACTAGCACTAGGACCAATAGAAAGCTAATGCTGCGGTTGAGGAAGGGCCTTACGGGCCCCTCTGGCCCAAGGGCCCCGATGTGGCTGCAACTTCTGCAACCTCTACTGCTACGCCCCTGCATTCCACGCTTCCTGGTGAAATTTTGGATTCATTACTGTTCCTCGGTTCTGCCCGCTATCGTTCGGTGAGATCAAACTTCTTATTCTCACTGGCTCACCCCTAGTGGCCACATTCGTTATGGATGGCTGTAGTGTTCAGGTGGATCATGGTGGTCACATGTGTTCCTCTGTCACTGTCAGACAAAGGTGTAACAACAAATCACATACTTTCAACAACTTCATTAGCCTTTGCACCACCTTACAGAGTAAGCCTGTTAAAAGATAGTGTATGGAAAGTGTTAAATTCCAAATGGAGATGACCTGATGTGTAAATGATGTGCCAGGGTCATTCTATCCACAGGAACATAGTGAGAGTTTACACAAAAGGCTGCAGGTCTGGAGACATTATTACCTGGAATGAGCACAGAAAGGCTGCAGTGTCTTCATGTCTCAGCAGGTTTTAATGAAACACTGAACTAAACAGATAAAACTCAGACCGACATTCTCTTCTGTCATCGCTGCAGGGAAATTAAAATGTTCTTTATTGAAACAACTATTGAATAAATAACTGGTTTCAAAACCCGAAGAGAGATAAAGACCATTGCAAAAAAAAACAAAAGACAATACTGTAGAAAATGTTCGGTCCTATCAAAACCAGGGCTGTGGAGTTGGTACAAAAATCTTCCGACTCCAACTCCGACTCCGAGTCCTCAGTTTCTGAAACTACGACTCCAACTCCGACTCCGGGTACCCAAAATTGCTCAGACTCCGACTCCTCGACTCCGACTCCTTAGTCTAATACTTAAGAGGGCTGTGGATTTTGTACAAAAATCATGCGACTCCGACTCCCGACTCCGACTCCTCAGTTTTTGAAACCACGACTCAGACTCCAACTCCGACTCCACAGCCCTGATCAAAACACAGACAAACACGGAGGAGAGGCGAGTGTTATGACGTGACGACGTAAGTCACGCACCCGCCCACGGACCGTGTCTAATCCTCTCCGCATGGTGGATAGCATCCCTGTGACCAAAAAGGAGAGACTTTGAGCCGGCTCTCCTGTGAGAATCCTGTGGAGAGACTCTATACCAGCCACCTTACATAGCAGGGAACTGAAGCGGTGCATAAACCCATCCTCTGGACACGGTGTTCAGACCGCTGAGACGGCGAGAGGAAAGAACGGCTCATGCAAGTGAGAGACGCTGAGCCGGCTCCACTGGGAAGGGCCTAGCAAGGAGAGACGCTGAGCCGGCTCCACGGTGCTGGCGAGGAGACGGTGAATCAGCCCTGCTGCACGCAATATAGCAGGGGACTGAGGCGGCATACAGATCCCCACAGGGAAAGGACTGAAGAGGCTCTGGCAAGGAGAACGGTACACGTGAGTGAGAGGTGCTGAGGGAGCTGTGGGCTGTGGGCTACCTGGGGCACGTGGGCTACCGGCCATAACAGGAGATGTCAAGCTGATCACTTTGCAGATAATACAACAGACAGCCGGACTAGACTGTAATTCTGCCTTATATTATGGCGGGGGCAGTAAGAAGAAAGGTGCTGAATCGGGTGCCGGATCAGCTGGTAACTCAGCAGCTGACGCCCCAAAGACCCCGCAGCGGGGCGGGGACTTTTTGGCCCCAGCAGGTAGCTGGGAGCCCGCGTGAACGGACAACTGAAAAGCCTGCCTGGGCAGATCATAATGGTTCCCCACAGACTCAGATGCCTAAAATATCCACAAGCTTAGACGACGTATGGGCCTATCTAAAGACTCTCCCCACTAAGCAGGATATATGTGATCAGACAGAGAAGATCCTTGCAGCTACACACATTGAAGTGGCAGGTGTAAGGGAAGAGCTGGCAGCAGTTAACGCTAAAACAGAATCTCTAGAAGTTGAACTCCTGAAAATTAAAACAGCAGTAACGGAACTTCAGTAGCATAAAAATAATCAAATACTGCTTAATAGAGTCTTGTGCACACAGTTGGAGGACATGCAAAATCGTTCACGACGACAAAACATCAGGATTAGAGGCATACAGGAGTCTGTAAGTGCAGAGAAATTACAAATGACAGCCCAGGGAATCTTTAATAAGATCCTGAAAAGAACAGAAGAGCAACCGATAATGATCGACAGGATCCATCGGGCACTGAGACCGGCACCAAAAGCAGGAGAAAGAGATAGAGATTTGATTTGTCGTCTGCATTACCATGCTGAAAAGGAGGCTATTATGGCTGCAGAGTGGAAAAACCCAGAGATAAGTCTTGAAGGGAAACCGATTCAGCTGTTTCAGGATCTGGCATCTTCGACACTTCAGCAAAGGAGAGGCCTTAGACCACTGATTCAAGCTTTGCAGAAAGAAAATGTTGGATATAGGTGGGGACACCCATTCTCACTATCTATCAGAAAAGGTGCGCTAGCGTTTGTGCTAAGAAACCCGGAGGATCTACCAGAACTCTTTCAGGCACTAAATATTCCAACAGTAAAAGTGGCAGATTGGGAACCAGAGAGTATCGTGTTGGGTAAGACACGGAAATCCCGCTGAAACGAAATATATGATATTATATGACATTATACGAAATTGAGGGTCTCTATTCTCTAACAGAGTCAATTTTTATTACATAATGGTACACCTTTATCTTTCTTCTTTTTTGAGAAATGGGGTTCTCCAGATAGGAGACATGGGGTGGGGGGAGGAGGGGAGGAGTGGGAGATGATTTGAAGGTGTTAATCAGAATTGAGGGGCATAACTGAGGAACTCACTAAAAAATTGCTGTGATTTATTATTGTATGTGGTACTTGTTATAGGGGTAATACAAAGTTGTAGTGTTGCACGTAGAGAGCTATACAAATATGAGATAAGTAAATGCACTAGGGAAATTTGAGTTTAAGGGAAGATAGGGTGTGCCCTGGGGGGGACTTTAGAGGCCACCCCAGTTCACACCATGGAGAGGGGTTATTGGGAATATTTGGTAATTAGACACAAAACTCATAATTATGGGGGGCTTGGATGGGTTGGAACATGCATGGTTTTTTTTTTTTGTTTTTTGTCTTCTTGTTTTAGGGGCTCGAGGTGGAGGATGCACTTGGGTGCTCCCCCGCTCCGCGCCCCGCAGGCAAGACTGATAAGGTTATGGTGGGTTATGTTAAATATTACATGTTATGTGATTGGTTGAGATGAGTTGGGTGGGGCAGGACTGGGGCTGGAGTGGGAGGGGCAGAATATGTATTGGTGCTGGACACGCAAATTGTAGCCGTGCTCACAGAGATAGGATAATTCAAAGGTTGGGGTGAGTGTGTTTGGAAAGGGGGGTGGATCGGGGGCGCACTTAATGCCCCCTCGATCCAGACCCAATTTGAGTGGGGAGGGGCAGGAGAATTGGGGATGGTGGTTGTAAGTGGATATCACTATATTTAAACTAGGGGTTCACGTATGCACCAGTTAGGGGCTGGTAGGGGAGGGAGGGATAGGGGGTGCCTCCCCGATCCATGCCCTTCTGGGGGAGGAGAGGGGGGGAATGGGGATTGGGGTTAATAATGGATACGATTATTACATATTTAGGCCTGAGTTGAATTGTCACTAAAGGAAAGTATTTTTTGTATGGATTAGGACTGAGGTTAATAATGGTTATAATTATACACAATCTGGGTGTGTGTGAAGTGATTATTAACTTGGGTGGAGTAGGATGAAGATCTGACCCTGGTGAAGAAGCCGAAAACCACTTTACAGATGTTATCTAACATTATATAATATAAAACCCGATCTTGGTAAATGTTAACGCATGGCCCTCCTCCCTGGATCCAAGTATAATCTTATGTCCAAGGGTGAGAAATTAAAGTAAATGGGTAGGAGCAGGGAATAGAAGGAAAGAGAAGACCCGGGAAGTGGGGTAGGTGCTTAAAAATCCCGTTGTGATGACTCGACCTCGGCCTCTAGTTGGGCAAGATGCCCACAAAAAGGGGGGTAGAGAATACCTCCGATGGAGAAGAATTCTCAAGGATCTCCGTCAGAGCCGGGACAAGGTCCTCCAGCACCCAAGGCTGAGACACCAAAGTGCGCCCCTCCATCCGTCCCACCCCAGCCGTCACACACTGATTGCTATTAGACTAAGAGGTGCCACAGGGCCCACAACCTCCCCAACACCTTAATATCTAGTTATCTGGCTTGCAGTCACTGCTATGTATCCCCTTTTCTTATTTCTTTCTGCTTCAAACACAATTAGGAATGACAGCTGAATGAATTCTGCGCCCCCTCCTACACTGCGCCCTGAGGCTGGAGCCTCTCCAGCCTATGCCTCGGCCCGGCCCTGATCTCCGTGAGGGGATGAGTGGACGATGTCCACTACAATATTTAAGGCTGTTGCTTAGGCCTTTTTTTATCCTTTATCTTAACTTCTTGTTTAACACTTTTACTTTTTCTTTCTTTCTTATTCTCATGTATGCCACTCGGCTCCTCGGTTGGGAGGTGGGGTAGGAAAGGTTTTGGTTGGCGTCAAGGGCAAATGGAGAGTATGGCACTGGATTTTCCAAACTTAATCTGTTTTCCCTTAACGTTCATGGTCTAAATATACCCGAAAAAAGATTGATACTGTTGCAGCAATTACATAAGTAACAGACCCAGATTGCCTTCTTGCAGGAAACGCATCTCAGAGGGGATCAGCACCCAAAGATCACTAATAGAAGATTCCCGGTGGCTATACATAGCAATAAACCAGATACTAAAAGGTGTGGAGCAGCAATAATGTTTGCCAGTAGTGTTAGGATAGAAGAGATGGAAGTATGTAGGGACCTACAGGGAAGATGTTTGATGGTTAAAGGGTTGTTTAATTCATGGAGGATGACCTTGGGAGTAATATATGCAAGTGGGGTTACTGGAACAATTCTTTAATAAATTGGACGAGTTTTCTGAAGGGCCTGTGTAGTGTTGGGGCGAACACCTAGATGTTCGGGTTCGCGAACGTTCGCCGAACATCGGCGCGATGTTCGGGTGTTCGCGCCGAACTCCGAACATAATGGAAGTCAATGGGGACCCGAACTTTCGTGCTTTGTAAAGCTTCCTTACATGCTACATACCCCAAATTAGCAGGGTATGTGCACCTTGGGAGTGGGTACAAGAGGAAAAAAAATATTTGAAAAAGAGCTTATAGTTTTTGAGAAAATTGATTGTAAAGTTTCAAAGGAAAAACTGTCTTTTAAATGTGGAAAATGTCATGTTTCTTTGCACAGGTAACATGCTTTTTGTCGCCATGCAGTCATAAATGTAATACAGAGAAGAGGTTCCAGGAAAAGGGACCGGTAACGCTAACCCAGCAGCAGCAGCACACGTGATGGAACAGGAGCAGGCGCAGGAGGAGAAGGCCATGCTTTTTGAGACACAACAACCCAGGCCTTGCATGAGGACAAGAAGCGTGCGGATAGCATGCTTTTTACCGCCATGCAGTCATAAATGTAATAAAGATAAGAGGTTCAATAAACAGGGACCGGGCGTCAACGCTAACCCAGCAGCAGCAGACATGATGGAACAGGAGGAGGCGCAGGAGGAGAAGGCCACGCTTTCAGGTGCAACTCAGGCCTTGCATGAGGACAAAAAAATGTGTGCGCAAAGCAATGCAATGAGTAGTTTTCAGGACACAATGGGCTATTCGAAAGAGCTATTCCCACCCCCACAATCTTCTACCTGTGAAAGGTCAATGGAACAGCCACAAATGTTGTGCCCGGATTCACAACCTTTTTCTGTGGAAAATGCACCTCGCACTGAAATGCAAGGCGAGGCCGAGGATGAACATGACGTCAACAACTCAACATGACGCAAAATGGGGGCGGAACAGAAAGCTGCTTTCAATGTTTTGAAGGCCTTAATTGCCTCCGGTGGCCAGTTAGATGCATCATTCATCACACCCAAATCCCAGAGCAATGTGTGCAGGAATTTGAATCGCAGGAGGTGTACCGAGATCATCTGGACAAGTGACCAAGTGACCAAGTGACAAGTGACCAAGTGACAAGTGACAAAGTGAAAAGTGACAAAGTGACCAGTGACAAAGTGACAAAGTGACAAAATGACAAAGTGACAAAATGACAAAGTGACAAGTGACAAGTGACAAAGTGACAAGTGACAAGTGACAAAGTGACAAGTGACAAAATGACAAAATGACAAAGTGACAAGTGACAAAGTGACAAGTGACAAGTGACAAAGTGACAAGTGACAAAATGACAAAGTGACAAAGTGACCAGTGACAAAGTGACAACTGAGAGGTTGTTCTGGGGAGCTCCACTGCACTCAGTCGCATATGAGGAGAGGTCTCGTCGGGACTGCTGATCCTCCTCAGCTTGCTCAAAGCCTTGAGGGTTCCTGAAGATCCTCTGCTTGGAGTTCGCCGGGGTTCAGCTTGGTGTCGGGGTCGGCGGCGTCCTCCTCACTCCAACGTGGCAGATCTTCTGTTGAAGGAAAAAAAAAAAACATTGTTAAAAGTCCAGTACCGCTTCTGAAGGACTCACCAAGAGATGCAGGAGCGCTTCAATCTAGCGCACCATCGCTCGCTGGGTGATGTCCCTCCCTACGCGCTGGAATTCTACGCTGCACATGCTAGCACGCTTTTGCGCAGTGCCGAGGCGCATTCCAGCAGCTAGCTACCAAGCTTCTGTGGACCTGATTGGGCCACCATGTTGGATCTCTGCCAAGTCCTCCAAAATTTTGAGCAATCCACGTTGCGTGACTGAGCAGTGACAACTCTACAGTCAGCATTACAATACCACTGCTGTGTTTACTGAAGAAATCAATGTTGAAGATGGAAACCGCTGGCATGATGCAAGTGGGGGATTCTGAAGATGAAAACGATCAGCGTGATGATACCAACATCAGGCAACCTGCCTCAGGAAACGCTGGTCCCAGCTATGACAAAGAACAGGACGAGGAACAGCTGGAGTTGGAGCAGGAATTGGATGCCCCCACTGCCGAGGGACAGAGCGGTGCACGTTGGACTTCCACAATTTAGCGGGAATGGACAGCAGAAGAGGAAGAAAGTGATGCTGGTGACGAATATGGTGCATCACAACAATCACAACGCTCACAAGAACATGAAGACAGAGGAGTCTGGCAGGACTCTCTGGCACACATGGCTCAATTCATGCTAGACTGCATTGAACGCGGCCCGCGCATTATTCACTATTCATTATTATTCATTATTCTGGAATCTGGACAACACCAATTACTGGGTTTATACCCAGTTTATACAAACACAATGTTAAAAAACTGATTGAAGAAAGTGTCAGACAGGTCAAAAATGGAACAATTCCAGCAGGCCCTTGAGGATGGAGACTTTAGAGAGGAGATTGACATCCTCCTCCTTCTCTAGCCAGTTGTACGCCGACAGACTGACTTCAGCAAACCCAGGAGGACCAGGAGGGCAGCAAAGAACACAAGCTGCTGCTAGTGCCCAAAAGGGAATGGTATTGGCAGTGTCCTTGGAGTGGGAACATTTTCTGACACCCATGCAGCAGCCCACAGAACAGCAATCGGGCAGTTCCACGTCCTCCAACACCAATCGCCTGGAGAAGATGGTCAAGGTCCAGGACTACATGTCAGATGGCGTAGCTGTGTTGAACAATCCATCTGCAGACAGACGGTGAGTGTGACAGGCAGCACAGAAGGACCATGGCAACTCACTCATAGTACCACATTTTGATAGTGCTGCCCAAAAAATTATATGGATCCGTGGACCCGGGCACTGCGGGCAGTACTGGGAAGTGGGAACGCAGATTTTAGTACCTAAACACACGATACAACATGTTTTCCGGGGTCGGACTCTGAGGCACATACAGATGGTCCCGATCATCATCCTCATCATACAACTCTTCTCCTGAGTCTGACCCACCCACCACCTCTGCCACCCCAACATCCCCAGACACAGACCCCTCATCGTCCTCAACATTAACTTGGGATGCTGGCCTGAGCCAGACCTCCTCCTCCACATCAGGCCCCATCATCTCCTCAATGGCAGCCCTCATTAAACGCTCTGGCGACGGACCGATGGACACAACGTTCTCCTCCGGGGAGGGCTGCTGCTGACCACTGGCTGCTGGGGTGGATGTTATAGCTTGCGTGGGGCGTTGGCTGTTGCTGTTGTTGGGAGTGCTGCTCACAGCGGAGGTCTCTGAGGAACTCATGGTGAGCTCATATAGTGGTTGGCGGTGAGTGGAGTATTACTGATCCCAGCAATATACACACTGACTGGCAGAGTACGCAATGCTATATAGTCTGGCTGAGCGGTGTACACAGAGTGGCAGTACACACAATGCTATATAGTCTGGCTGAGCGGTGTACACAGAGTGGCAGTACACACAATGCTATATAGTCTGGCTGAGCGGTGTACACAGAGTGGCAGTACACACAATGCTATATAGTCTGGCTGAGCCGTGTACACAGAGTGGCAGTAAACAATGCTATATAGTCTGGCTGAGCGGTATACACAGAGTGGCAGTACACACAATGCTATATATAGCGTGGCTGAGCGAGGTACACAGTGGCAGTACACACAATGCTATATAGTCTGGCTGAGCGGTGTACACAGAGTGGCAGTAAACACAATGCTATATATAGTGTGGCTGAGCGAGGTACACAGTGGCAGTAAACAATGCTATATATAGTGTGGCTGAGCGAGCGGTGTACTACTGTTCCCAGCAGCGACACACAATGACTGGGGGGGACCCTGGCTAGCGTGGCTGGAGAGCGAACTACCCTGCCTGCCTACCCAAAGCTAAACCCACAGACAAATGGCGGAGATATGACGTGGTTCGGGTATTTATTTACCCGAACCACGTGACCCGTTCGGCCAATCAGAGCGCGTTCAGGGTCCGAACCACGTGACCCATTCGGCCAATCACAGCGCTAGCCGAACGTTCGGGGAACGTTCGGCCATGCGCTCTTAGTTCGGCCATGTGGCCGAACGGTTTGGCCGAGCACCATCAGGTGTTCGGCCGAACTCGAACATCACCCGAACAGGGTGATGTTCTGCAGAACCCGAACAGTGGCGAACACCGTTCGCCCAACACTAGGCCTGTGGTGGTGGCAGGAGATTTAAATTTAGTGCTGGACCCTACTTTGGATTCTTCCTCGAGGAGATCTTCTCTCCCCGGGAGAGGTATCCATAAGATCAAGCGTGCCTTGATTAAAAGACAGCTAATTGATATTTGGAGCATACAGCACCCACTAACAAGGGATTACACGTTTTACTCTCATCCCCATAACTCCTACACACGCATAGATTATTTCTTTATATCACATAATTTACTTTCGGAAGAAATTAATACTACAATAGAACCTTACCTGATTTCAGATCATGCCCCATTAAGCTACATATTGGGTTTAGAATAGAAAGGGGTCGTCCCTGGAACTGGAAATTGAATGACTCTCTTTTAAGAAATATAGAGATAGCAGATAAAATATCAAGGGAACTAAGAATATACTTTAAAGAGAATGTTAAGGATGGAATTTCCCCAGTAGTGGTGTGGGAGGCGCATAAAGCAGTGATAAGAGGGATCCTGATAAGACAGGGTAGTAGGTTTAAAAAGATCGGGATAAGGAGATCAGGGCTTGTATAGAGGAAATCGAAAAACTTGAGGTCCAACACAAAAGCACATTGGCCGGAGATATACTGGAAGAATTAACTTTGAAGAGGGAGAAGCTTAAAGGTATCCTCTTCTCAAAGGCAAAATATGCTGCTACTAGATGCAAGAGGAACTTTTACGAGTTTGGAAATAAGGGGGGGGAGATTGCTGGCTAGGTCACTTAAGCAACAACAGAGGGCTAATTATGTCCCCTTTCTATGCGACACCCAAGGTCGAAAGCACTATAGAAATTAATCTTTAACTCGGATGTTTAGTGCTTTTTATGGAAGATTATATAAAAGAGCGGAAGATCCCTCAGGGGATAGGGAGAGAATGGAGGAGTATGTGGCTGCCTCAGGCATGGATAGATTGGACCCTCTGGAGATTAGTAGCATGGAGGAAATGACTACGATTGAGGAGCTTTCAGGTGCAGTGGGAAAAATGTTGGGGGGAGGGGGGAAGCCCCGGGGCCCGATGGCTTCTCTTTGGAATATTACAGGAAATATAAGGAGATCTTAGATCCATACTGGCTAAATGCTTTGAATGCCTTAAGTACAAAAAATATGGGTTACAGGGGTTTGGGACAGGAATCATTGGTATTCCACATCTCAGTGATATTAAAAGAAGGCAAGGCTCCCGCCTCCTGCTCTGGATATAGGCCGATATCCCTGCTTAATATAGACCTAAAGGTGTTTGCAAAAATCTTGGCAAACAGGTTGGCACGGTGCATGAGGAAACTGGTCCATTATGACCAGGTCGGGTTTATCCTAAGGAGAGAGGCACGGGATAACACAATTAGATCGGTGGATATAATCCAGTGGGCTGGAACCTCACCTGGCCCTGTGGTCCTGCTGTCAACTGATGCGGAAAAGGATTTTGACAGGGTCAGGTGGGGTTTCATTGAAGTGGTACTAAGGGACATAGGTCTGGGGGAAAATATGCGTTCATGGGTCTTGGCCATGTACAGAGACCTATCAGCTAGGGTTAAAGTGAATGGGATGCTCTCATCGCCTATTGAGATAAAAAATGGCACCCGTCAGGGTTGCCCTCTGTCTCCCTTGATGTTTGCCCTTACCCTGGAACCGTTCTTGAGATCAATCCGAAAAAACGTAGATATCGCGGGAGTGAAGATAGGAATGTCAGAACATAAGGTGGCTGCATATGCGGACGACCTCTTGATCTATATAACAAAACCAAGACTGACCTTGCCTAATCTCCTTAAAGTGAACTGACCACATTCTCTTTCACTTGAATCCCTCCTGACATAGAAGCTGCCATGTTCCCCCCTCCCCTTCTCACATTCCTTATTTACAGAAGTCAGAGATGCTATCTTGACACATTGACACACACCCTGGCTTTGAAAAGACACTCCTAATTATTCACCCCCTTTGTTGATGAAAGGCTTTGTTTACCTCTTGGTAATTAGCGCAATAAAACAATTAGAGGTTCCTGAACTCTCTGCGGCTGGGGACGGTCGGCAGGCCTGCTCAAACAGGCCAATTTAACAACTTTGAATGTAAAATACAAGGTAAAATTAAAGTTTATTTTAATAATGAAACAGATAGTCGGCATACATTTTTAATGTGCTATAGAAATGTCCTGAGTGAAAAAATGGTGCTCGGTTCACTTTAAGGCCTTTGATGAGTATGGGAGGATCTCCAACTTAAAAATAAATTGGAACAAATGCGAGGTGATGGCAGTTGGTCAGAAAAATGAAGATTTAGAAGGCTTGAAGGAAAGCTTGCCATTTAGGTGGGCCAAGAACTCATTAAAATACTTGGGTATGCGTCTAGCCCCTAGTTTATTGGCGATAGTCAAATAAACTATGTCCCTTTAATGAGCACTCTTAAGAAAGACTTAGATAAGTGGAGTAAGTTGAAATCATCCTGGTTCGGGAAGATAAATGCCCTAAAGATGAATATTATGCTGAGGCTGCTGTATCTTTTCCAGACTCTCCCTGTGTCGTCGTCCCCCTCCCCCCCCCCCCCTCCCCAAGGAATATTTGGATGAAGCCTGTAGAATCTTTACGAGATTTATCTGGCAGGCCAGAAAAGCAAGATTAAAATATGCATTATTAATCCAACCGAAAAGTAAAGGGGGGTTGGCAGTCCCGGATCCTCATAGGTATTATAAAGTCGCAGCTCTTACTAGAATATTAGATTGGAATAGGAATAAAGAATTCAAGCAGTGGGTTTCCCTGGAACAGGAATTTATAGAAGACCCTATAGAGGCCATACCTTGGCTCCCATACATACCTAAATGTCAATCACCAGCTGGGGTATTGATTGATCATACACTTAAAGTCCTTAAAAGGCTGAATAAAAGAGTGTTATATCGCCACGCCATGTCCCTCCCCTTTGATGTCGATTTTAGGAAACTAGAGATTTGTGGCGGGCTGCCAGAGAGGAAATTATAGGGAATTGAGGAAAGGGGAGAGATTACAGATAAATACCCTGATTTCAAATAAAAATCTGGCGACATGAGGAAGAGGTAGCACAATTATTACATATTGAGAAGGTAGATACCTGGAGTTTGAACCACTTTAGACACTTTCTCCTTACACTAGGAAGTAAAGAACAACTCTCTAAGGACCTGACACAACTCTGTATAGAAAAAGGACAAACAAAGGGTATATTGGCAAGAATATACTCCTATCTGGGGGAGGAAACAGACTGGACACAGACATACAGGGACAGGTGGGAGAGGGACTTATGCAGAGAATTGTCTCCAGTCCAATGGAATAGGATAATTAAAATGGCCCACGGGGCCTCTGTGTCAACAAGGCTACAAGATTCAGGCTATAAAATAATGACATGCTGGTACTATACCCCGGATACATTAAATAAGATATGTGGTGCTGATCCCCTCTGATACGGTGAAGCAGGGGGGGAATTATTTCACATACTGTGGAGTTGCAGGAAATTGCACCCTTTTTTGGAAGTAGTTAAACATTATACATGGAAGCTAGCTGACATCCCAGTCTCTGAAGATGCAAGTAAATATTTGCTGCATCTTAATGATAGACTAAAAATATAGAGGCTCCTTGGGGATGCATATGCTAAATGCCGCGAGAATAGTAATTTGCAAAAACTGGAAGACACAGACAGTTCCTTCCATGTTGGAGTGGCTAAATGAAATAGAATATATTCAAACAATGGAAGAGCTTTCCAGTATAATGTATGGAAGGGAGGAGAGGAGATGGGAAACATGGACCAAATTTAAGAACTCGGGGGAGTATAAGGGGCTCAGACTTGGAAAGACGGTAGATTTAATTAGATTGCTGACCATGGGCGGCGAATAACAGGTTAGGTTATCTGAAGTAGGGATTAGAGGTGTTTAGTAGAGAGGGACGCCAACTATTCCAGGAGGGGCTAGAGGGGTATGAACTTTTCTTTTTTCTTCACATACTTTTCTGGTCTAACTATTTCCTTCTATGTTTCCCTTTTTCTTTTCTCTTCTTTATGTCTTGTCCACCATGAAAGAGGCGGCGGAGGAAGGAGGCTCTATTAAGAGCATCTTCATCCGGTTGGAACTCAGTCCCTGTTTGGCCATTCCCCTCCCCCCCCCCTCCCCGAAGGAAAGAGTGGATATCGTGGTAGTCTGAAGGCTGGCTTGCCTTGTAGGAGGAAGAGTGGATACAGTAGAGAAGGGCCAGGCGTGAGGATGAGGGAGGGGGGCTGGGGAGGGTTAGGGATTAGCTTCTGGGGTATTGATAGTAACTTATGTTAAGGAATTGTTATTATGTGGAGGAAGATGGAATTGCTGGTGTGGGTATTTCTGTCGATGTTAAAAATTTTAATTATGTTTTTGATAAATAAAGAATATATAGAAAAAAAACACAGACAAACACACAACATTTATATCGCGCTTTTCTCCTGGCAGACTCAAAGCGCCAGAGCTGCAGCCACTAGGACACGCTCTATAGGCAGTAGCAGTGTTAGGGAGACTTGCCCAAGGTCTCCTACTGAATAGGTGCTGGCTTACTGAACAGGCAGAGCCAAGATTCGGTCCCAGGTCTCCTGTGTCAGAGGCAGAGCCCTTAACCATTATTATCAGCCTCCACGTCTCCTTGTGTGCAACACATGTGTACAGTATTCACCTTTTGCATTCGCTCAGGAAGCCTCTTTCATTGTTAGTACTTAGAGGCACTATAGTGACATACAGTATAGTATAGGAAATGATTCAGGATACCCACTTTTACAGTCACTTTCCTGGTTTCAGCATCAGAAACACCTCCTATAACTAAATATTGCTACATATTGAATGCAGCCCTGCCTTCCCAGTGATGTTTAGCCTAGGCTGTTTAGCTATATTCTCCCCCCAGAGCATCCTGGGGGGCCAGATATATTTTGTACTGGCTTCGGAACGCTCAGTAAACAAGCATTCTGCAGAGATCCCCTGACAGGACCTAAAAAGACTCTGTAAATAAAAAAAAACCCTCTGGGGATACTTACCTCAGGAGGGGAAGCCTCAGGGTCCCAATGAGGCTTCCCCCTCCCCTGTAGGTTCAGGGAATCAAGTGCCGGCTCCCCCGAACACTCCCCCAATCCAAGCTTGACAAGGGATGATATAGTTACCTTGCTGGGATCCAGCGCAGGTGCAGCAGTGGCTCTTCATTCGGGCCAGGCGGTAATAGCCAAACCCGATCTTATCAGCGGATCGATTGGGTTTGCCTATTTCCGCCTTAACCCAAATGAAGAGGGATAGTGTGCCTGCGCAGGATCGTGGCGGGTAAATATTTACCTCGCCGCACTTCGGGAACCCTGGCACTTGAACGGAGGGATGGAGGAGGACGGGGGAAGCCTTGTTAGGATCCAGAGGCTTCCCCCTCCCGAGGTAAGTATCCCCCCCAAGGGTTTGTTTTTCTATTACAGGTTTTCTTAAAGATGTTGCCACCTGTGATAAATTTTAGACTGTAAATCAGGGTGAGAAAAGATTTTATAATGGATAAACACTGACTACGTCATTTATAAATGAATATTGTAAAAAAAAAAAAAATAAGCTGTTTTATTCATTATGTTATTTTCACTACAGTTCCTCTTTAAATCATTTCCACTAAAATCCCCTTGTTGAGTCCTGGAACCCACTAGAGCATTTTTTTGAGCGTTTAGGGAGCGATTTAGATCGCTAGCGTTTTCCCTAAACGCTCTGCCAATGTAAATGGATGGGACAGATTGCACTAGAGTGATTGCGATTAATGAAATCGCAATCGAAGGACATGCAGCATTTTGGGAGCATTTCCATTCTAATGAATTGTATAGGAGCAGGAAAATAGCTCCCAAAATCATTTGCAAAACGCTATCACAAATCGCTAGCGATTACGATAGCACTTTGCGCATTCTAATAGGTTCCAGGCCTCATAGTATTTCCGTAAGCTTGGATCAAGCCATACTGTATTCCACCGGTTCTCTTAATAGATGTGTAATCTCAGGGCCATTTTTAGGGGTGGGTGAGGCGGGTTGTCACCCGCAGTGAAGAGAGGGAGAGTGGAGCAGCACGGCGGTATGAAGAGAGTGCAGCAGAACAAGCAGTGAAATTATTCCCCCTTCTGAAGATCCAGCGATGGGAGGGATGCATGCGATCTGTCCTCCTCTTTGGCATCCTAGTTTCCATGGCTGCAGGACATCAGTCATCATGTGACCTGCCACAACTGGCAGCTTACTTGATGACAAAGAGGAAGATGGATTGGGTGCATCCCTTCAAAAAGATAAAGTTGGGGTGCGCATACCTACGGGAATCCCAGTGATATACTTCCTGCCCAGCAGGGAGTATGTCACTGGGTGGGGGGGGCAAAGCTATGCATATGCTAAGGATTAGATTGTGAGCCCCTCTCAGGGACAGTTAAGTGACAAGGCAATATACTCTGTACAGCGCTGTGTAAGATGTTGGCGCTATAAAAATGCTAAATAATAATAATGCATATTGCACTGTCTGTCGCAGGGTCATATGTTTGTCATTTGTGACTGCAGCAAGGTTTTAAAGGGTCCTGTGCACTTGCGAGATATGACATCACTTCCTTTGCTGTAACTGCCATGTATTGTAACTGGCATTGACCCGTGAGGATTTATATCTGTACTGGACACAACTGCCAGCAGAATACTACTATTATCTAAAGATGGCTAAGCCGTGGCCAAACTACTTTCCTTCCCTGCATGACCCGGACTTTGCTACCTTTCCAGCGCACAGCAGTAAGTTGTCGGAGGAACATGAGATGTATCTGACAGCAACGCCTGAGGCTAAAGATGTCTCCACCCAAGGTGATGGTCCCAAACAGGTACAGGCCCAGGCAGAGGAAATGCCACCCTGGCCAAATGGTTTATCAGACATTAGCTATGATCCTTTGAGTTTCTTCTACACACCCCACCCAGAGGACTTCAAACCTCCCCAACCAAGCCATGAGGATCATTGGATTGAGCAGGAAATCCAACATAAGCAGGAGGAGCTCATGGCTATCATACTGGATAGGAATGACATTTCAAAAGGTATGTAAACACCAACCAATATCCTAACATATAAATATACCTTTTTCATTAATGAGAGCTTCAAATGACAGTCAGACACATATGATAATTTATCTGCATAAAAATACATTTATCATTTTTATTTATTCATTTTTGGAATCTGTTGTGCCATTTTTGCAGCTAATCTAATTTGTTAGAGAAGAGATATGAACATGACATTTGGCAACATTTTCCTATTGGATAACTGGGCAATATATAAAATGTGTTGGAGAACTATGATTTACCACCTTGAATGTATTTTTTTTAAATTGCCACAAACAAAAGGAGTAAGTGCTAAAAAAATCACTGGTATTTAAAACACGTATTTATAGAAAGGCCTAAAGGCCCGGGCCTAGGCCAGGAGATCAAGGGGTGACTTGGCACTCAGGCAGTTGACAGCCCAGAGCCACCAGCACACAGACCCAGTCCTCGGGGCATGCCTCCTAACAGCAGAGTTGTGAGTGAGGCAGCAGTGGTTACTACTAGCTCCTTATACTGAAGGAGGTCGGGGACCTCTGATTACCTTTAGTGGGGGGGAGGGGGCTGTAATGATTGTGGGATATCTCCATGGTCAGCGCACAAGATGTGCGCTGACACTTTGGAAATCCTCCACAAGCGTGTCAAAATAATAGAACCCAGCTTTTGGTGCAAGCACCAGTAGAGGGGAATTCCCACCGGCAGATGGAGCTGTGGAGTGCAGAGGAATAAACCCTCTGCACTGCCACGAATGCCAGATGGAAATTGTACAAAGAGAAGCAACACAAGGCAAGATAGCCCCCAAAGAGAGAGAGCATAGAGACAGAATCAATGTGTGTCCACCAAACTAGTCGCCACCCAGCGACGGTGAACACACAACTGCGGATACGAAGTGGGAACGCAATCGCAAGAATGGCGATTGCCAAATAGTGACACCAGACTGAGCAGGACAGAGCACGAGAGTAGCAAAGGCACAGCAAACAACAATAAAAGATAAGGAAAATAATAAACGCTAGCTAAACGGGAACACCGCACTCATTCGCAACAGCGAACGCGTTTACCGCGTGGTCTCCGCACGAAAAGCGCAACAGAGACAAGCACGCCACCCTAACTAGCCACAAGTAACACAAATGAGCACAAACAGACAAGACAGAAAAAAGAGGTAGCCAGTAGCAACCGCTGCTCCAGCTTACACTCCAGGAACTCAGATCAGAAGGATCCACAGCTGCTACCGCTAGAGGCTAGTGTGATCCAAACAAGACAGAACGCTTCGCTATCAACCGCCGCTGGCGACAGCGCAATCGCGACAAACAAGACAGGACAGAATAGGCAGTACAAATATACACAAACTGACTGCACTAACTAGGAATGCAAGGAGCACTCCCCAAGAATTAACTATACTAAGATAGCAGTGGCTGACACTCCAGGCGAGTCCAGCAGGAACAAACCTCTATGAGCAGCAAAGGACTCTGGGATCACATGGCATTTATACTGCAAGCCTTCAAAGAAGGTAGCTAGGCCGTTTGCATGACAAGTGTATGCAAATTGCCCAGCAGCAGAGCAGGTCTGAAACTTGCAAAGCACAGGCAGGTCTTTTTTCCAGAGACCTGCAGCCCTCAGACTTAAAGAAAACCTGAACTGAAAATTAAAAGTCAAAATAAGCATACACAAGTCATAATTACCTTCCATGTAGTCTACTCCTCAGTGTCTTTCTACTGTCCCGCGTCCTGTTTGTTCACTGTGATCAAGGGAATTTTCCGTCCTCCATTTTGAAAATGGCCACTACCCATAACAGCTTTCTGGTCAGCACACAGTTAAAGGAATACTATCGATTCACATATTTTTTTCAATTGACACAGGAATTGTTTGGGAAGTGCTGCTAAGTACTGGTGTATACATTTTAGTAGCAACTTCTTTGTTTACTGTTAGCAAAATACATTCAAAGTTTACTGACGCCAAAACTGACGGCTGACTGAGCCATGAGGAGAGGGGAAGTTCCCCTCACACTTGATCAGTCAACTCTATGTGTAGCTCTGTGTGTGACAGAGAAGAGAGCTCCCAACAGCTGCAGCTCCTGTGTCCTGTGTTTCTGACTGAAGTGTCTAAAGAGAGCAGAGGAGATGTAACTAATTGTCACAGCTTCTTCATATTGTTTTTGCTTTCAGAGTTTGATATGTTTGATATTTGCTTTCTGTAGTCTGATATGCAACTCTGGCTGTGCATTGAAGCAGACACCCCTTCTGCAATTGATTTGTCCCAATATAGCTAAATCCTACCCTCAATAAATTACAGCTTTTGCCTCTGATATTTAACATGAAAAGTAGGAAAATGTTTACACAGCTACTTAGACATTATTTGTACATTGTCATTTTAGAACACTTGGGTATCAATAGTATTCCTTTAAACTGTAACATCACCCACTTGAGCCATAGGGAAGCATGGATATTACCTGGTACATCAGTTTTCCTCTCAGCTATAACTGACAGCAACTGATATTTTACTGACAGCAACTGATATATTTCAGATCTGACAAAATGTTGTCAGAACTGGAAGGGATAATTGTCAGAAGAAAATGGAGCGCTTCTGAGAGGAACTGGCAGGGTAACTATGTAATGTTCATTTGAAGTTACCTCATGTGTTTATTTTAAATATTTTTACTCAGTACAGGTTCTCTTTAAGGAATGGACAAACAGCCGTCTGCCCGTGCAGACAGCTGAGCAGACCGTTACAGGGGCTACCTTTACTGAAGAGGAGGTTATCTGGCCACCTATACTGAAGGAGGGGTCATTTGGCTACCTATACTGAATGGGAAGAGACATCTGAATGCCCATACTGGGGGATCATGTTGCCTCTTATACTGTTGGGTGTTGTCTGGCTTCCTATACTGAAGGGCAGGTCATCTGGCTGCCTATACTAAAGGTACTGATGGGGGGTCATCTGGCTACCTATACTGAAGGGCTCATCTGACTTTCTATTCAAGGAGTGATGTGGCCATCTGTACTGACTGGGAAGGGGCCATAGGACTATTTGTACTGATGGGGGAAAGACATCTAGCTACCTATGCTAAAGGAGGGGGGTACATATAAAGTTCCCGACCTATACTGGGGGGAGGGGTCATCTGGCTACCTATACAGGGCTGGGAAGGGGGACACATCTGGATACCCACACTGGGGGTTCATCTGGATACCTAAACTGAAGCGTCTGTCTACCTGCAAATACGGAGACACATTGGTTTACATATTACTTTCTAGGGACGTTACTGCTCAATTTTTTTTATCCGGAGGCATGTGACTACTTGATTTGTTTAACCCGAGGCATGTGACTCTTAATTTGTTAATCTATAAACATGTGACTATGTAACTGTTCTATCGGAAAGCATCTGACTACTTATTTTTTTAATCTTGAGGCACATGGCTACTATATTTATGGACTTAATGATGCCATGGCTACTTAATCTATGTATCCGGGGGCACAGTTCAATTCTGTAATCTGGGGAACCAAGCTACTTAATTCTGGTATTTGGAAACTACACATCTGTCAGAAAACACAAGTGCGGCCTGCAGACAACAGTTAAATGGCCTCTGCAGCAGTACAATATTAATTGCAATATCTCCTTGCCTCTTGGACTGAGATTTTGCCTGGGCACCCTTTCAACTGACTGGATAGGGTGGAAAGGAGGGAGGAGGCCTATATTCATTGCACTGCCTGCCTGTATGATCTAAATTCAGCTCTGTTCCCAAATGCTCTTCAACCCCACCTCTTCCGCCCATAAACTCCTTCTATCTTGTGCCGCAACTCTACTGGGCATGAGCGAGTGTGGTCCGCATATGCCCAGTAGCACAAAACCTTCTAGCTATGCCCCTGCTATAGGTTAGATAGGTAGCTTCCCCCATTATAGGTTAGATAGGTAGGTGCTCCCAGTATAGATTAGATAGGTAGCTTCCCCAGTATATTTTAGATAGGTAACTTACCCCAGTATAGATTAGATAGGTAGCTTCCCCCAGTATAGATTAGATAGGTAGCTTCCCCCAGTATAGTTTAGATAGGTAGCTTCCCCCCCAGTTTAGATTAGATAGGTAGTTTCCCCCAGTATAGATTAGATAGGTAGCTTTCCCCAGTGTAGGTTAGCTAGAATTGTGCCCTGACCCGAGTAAGGAGGCGGGGCGCTGAGCGGAGCGGCGGGGGGGAGCTGGCAGTTCAAAACTCACCTTCCATTCGGATCGACACAGCACAGCCTCCATCTTCTTCCAACTTCCTCCCCCGGTATCCGTCGCCTTGGTTACAGTGCCCCCTGTGATGACATTGGTCACGTCATCACAGTGGGCACTGTAACCAAGGCGACGGAGGCTGGGGGAGGAAGTCGGAAGAAGATGGAGGCTGTGCTGCGTCGATCCGAACAGAAGGTGAGTTTTTAACTGCCCACTCCCCCCACCGCTGTGCCCAGTGCCCCCTCCTGCCGCTCAATAGATCCGGGGCACCATGGCAACAGGTTCGTGGAAGGTGGCGTTGCCGGATCAAAGGCCCTAGCGACGCCACTGTTTGCACCCAAATTTACTTGTGGCTTTATTAAATGTATGCAGTCCCTCATATTACAGAAAAGTGGTTAAATTGTATAATGAAGATGTGGCACATTTAGTACTCCTTTCTCGAGGAGTGAGATTGAATCAACCAATATAGTCCATGCAAGCATGCCAGCGCACTCAGTCGCATGATGCATTTAGCGGCAAGCGCCTGAGACATGCACATTATATGAGTGAGTGCACTGGCTTGCAAAGGCTATATTGATTCAATTGCACTTCTTGAGAAAGGAGTCCTTATTGATCCAGACATTTTGGAGCTTAAAGAGAAACCATGACCAAGAATTGAACTTCATCCCAATCAGTAGCTGATACCCCATTTTACAAATGGATCATCAGGGGGCTCTGTATGGCTGATATTGTGGTGAAGCCCCTCCCACAGGAGACTGTAAGGACCATTTTCTTGGGAAATAGCTGTTTACAGCTGTTTCGAACTGCCAAAAAAGCAAGCAGCAGCTAAATCACCTGCCAGCAGTAAAAGTGTCACCATGTGATAAATGTCAAAATATAAATCAGGGAGAGGAAAGATTTTACAATGGGCAAAAACTGACTGAATGATTTATACATAATTATTGTAAAAATAAAGCACTTTTTTTATTACATTATTTTCACTGGAGTTCCTCTTTAACATTTTTGTTAACATATTGAATTAATTTGCTTGATTGCTTCATAATAGAAAATGTCACGCTTAACCTATTCCTGTTTTTGGACGTATCTGGTACGTCCATATCTATGCCTCACTGTGTTCCTAGATGTGCGAGGTATGTCCGCTGTTTGCGCGCCTCGTGCAGGCCCCCGTCGCAGATGCACGTGGCCTCCCCAATTGTGCATGCACATGTGCTGCATGCTCATGCACTTTTCTAATTGTGAATGATTACTGCTACCAGTAATCATTCACATAAAGTTAGTTGAAAAAAAAAAGGTTTTATTATTTTTAAATTAAAGTGACTGTGAGCCTATTAAAAAATAAGGAGGCAAATCGGTGGAGGCGCCCTTAGAACTTATTAAAGCCAATATAGGACATTCAAATAAAATAAAATAAAAATAAAAAGAGTTATCTTACCTCATCGGAAGACTCACATAGGTGGAAAGTTAGTAGGTAGACTCACATAGGTAGTCTTTATTACAATTAAAGGGTTAAACTGTAGAAAACGCGTTTCACGGGACACAGCCCGCTTCATCAGGTCAATAAACAAAAAACGTAATTGCCAGCCGTGCAGTGCGGGGCGTATATAGAAAATATTATTATTACTATTAAAAATAAAGTGTTTTTTTTTAAGTTTCTATATCAGTAGTGACACAGCTAAAATGTCAAAATTGTCAGGAACATTAAGAAGTAAAACCACTAGGATTGGCATGCAGGAAAAAACAAGGGGATCGATTGAAGAGGGTGCCTGAGCTGCCTGTATGAAGAGGGCACCTCCATAGACATCAATGTTATTTCTGGAAATATGGGCTACAAGGTGGTGAAAAGGGCACCCGAGTTTTGATATAGGCTACAAGCGGGCGCCCCATTGTAGCCCACCCATTTTTTTGGCTACAAGGTTTTCAGCTACAGTAGGGCGCCCCTTTGTAGCTCATATTTTTTTGGGGCTACAAGGTTTTCGGCTACAGTAGGGCACCCCTTTGTAGCCCACCCATTTTTTTGGCTACAAGGTTTTAGGCTACAGTAGGGCGCCCCTTTGCAGCCCATAATTTTTTCAGCTACAAGGTTTTCGCTACAGTAGGGCGCCCCTTTGTAGCTCATATTTTTTTTGGCTACAAGGTTTTTGGCTACAGTAGGGCACCCCTTTGTAGCCCATATTTTTTCTTCGGTTACAAGGTTTTTGATTCTGCTACAAAAGGGTGCCCCTTTGTAGCCCATATTTTTTATTCAGCTACAAGATTTTAAAACTACAAGGTTTTTTATTCTGCTACAAAAGGGCACCCTTTTATAGCTGATATTTTTGAGGGGGGGGGGTTAGGATTAGGCACCACCTGGGGGTTTTTAGGATTAGGCACCACCTGGGGGGTCTTAAGGTTAGGCACCACCAGGGCAGTCTTAGGGTTAGGCACCACCTGGGGAGTCTTAGTATTAGACACCACCTGGGGGGTCTTAGGGTTAGGCACCACCAGGGCAGTCTTAGGGTTAGGCACCACCTGGGGAGTCTTAGGGTTAGGCACCACCAGGAGAGTCTTAGGGTTAGGCACCACCTGGGGGGTCTTAGGGTTAGGCACCACCAGGGCAGTCTTAGGGTTAGGCACCACCTGGGGAGTCTTAGGGTTAGGCACCACCAGGAGAGTCTTAGGGTTAGGCACCACCTGGGGGGTCTTAAGGTTAGGCACCACCAGGGGGGTTAGGGTTAGGGGAGGGTTATTTGTGAGAGTAGGGAGAAGTTAGGTCATAGTAATAACCAGGGGCTGTCTTAGGGTTAGGCACTACCAGGGAGGGGTTATGGTTAGGCACCACCAGGGGGGTTAGGGTTAGGCATCATCAGGGGAGGGTTCTGTGTGAGAGTAGGGAGAAGTTAGGTCATAGTAATCACTTTTCTCAGCTATATCTAGAGCCCTTTTATAGCCCAACACATTTTGCCTATAACAGCATCCTTTTTATAAACTAAAACTTATGGCATATATGGGCTACAACAGGCGCCCTTTGTAGCCTAATTTGGCATATATGGGCTACACCAGACACCCTTTGTAGCCTAATTTGGCATATATGGGCTACACCAGGCGCCCTTTGTAGCGGAATTTGATATATATGGGCTACACCGGACGCCCTTTGTAGCCGAATTTAGAATATATAGGCTTAGCTACACCAGGCGCCCTTTGTAGCCGAAGTTGGTATATGGGCTACACCAGGCGCCCTTAGCTGAAGTTGGTATATGGGCTACACCAGGCGCCCTTAGCTGAAGTTGGTATATGGGCTACACCAGGCACCCTTTTTGTAGCCGAATTTGGCATATATGGGCTAAACCAGGCGCCCTTTTTTCAGGCGCCCTTTTCAAATAGACGCCTGATAAAGCTCGCTAAGCCTGCAGGAAGGGGAGCAAAAGGAGATAGTGTGTGTTACAGGAGGTAACGCTCGCTATTTGTTATAGTGAATCAAACCCCTAATTTTTGGCGAAAAAAACAAGATATATATCATTCTAGTGTGAGAAGCAGTATAACGTTATGACCAAATGAATGGGGGAACGCTGACAGGTAAAAATTTTATTCTTTTTGTTGACAACTGAATGAACAAGATTGCATGTCACATTGACATGGCTACTGCTGTTACAACTCAACGCCTTAAATTGAAAATAGCAATATAAGACTGCAGGGTGGTTCTACATCTTAATGCTACTACACATAAAAATTAATTAAGTTTATTTTCAGTTCAGGTTTGCTTAAAGGGGAACTTCAGCCTAAACAAACATACTGTCATTAAGTTACATTAGTTATGTTAAATAGAATAGATAGGTAATATAATCTTTTACCCACCCTGTTTTAAAAGAACAGGCAAATGTTTGTGATTCATGGGGGCTGCCATCTTTGTCATGGGGGCAGCCATCTTTTTGGTTGAAAGGAGGTGACAAGGAGCAGGAGACACAGTTCCTACTGTCCTGTGTCCTGATAACCCCTCCCAGCTGCACACGCTAGGCTTCAAATGTCAAATTTAAAATGTAAAAAAAAAAATTGCACCAAAACAGCAGAACGAGAGCAACAACATCAGAAATCCCATCATGCTTTGCACAGCATCAGTAGAAAAAAGCCTGGGCAGTTTTCTTCTGTGCAGCTAAAAATGAGGCTTGGATAAGAGAAACAAAGTTCTGATGCTGTGAAACTGTTAAAGAAACACCAGGCCTTTTCAGTGCTGCTGAGTCGATTTTTAGTCCGGAGGTTCACTTTAAGTCTACTTTCACATATGATGCAGTGCAATTGTCCTGCGGCATGAAAGCCCGGAGCATTTCCCACACCCTGCGGCAGACATCGCTGACAGGGTGATTTTTTATTGTTCCGCCCCCAATACAGTGACATGCTCCCTGCTGGACAGGAATTATGTCACTGACTTTTGTTTGATCAGCTCTTACGTGCCACTCCGCAACATCTAAATAGATTGTTACAGTGCCATAGACTCCAATGCAAATGTCTGCAGTGCCACAAAGCACCCCAGAGTCTGTCTCGCCTCTGCATATTTGTAACCACTTCCACCGCATTGTTTCACACCGTGAGTAGTGTGGCCATTGTCATAGATTCTAATGGCCACTGCAGTGGGGTAACGGCGGGGGAGCATACCACAACGCGATGCTGTGCATTATGGGCTCGATTCACGAAAGTATGATAACTGCTAGCACAGCAGTTATCACGCGAGCTGACGCGCGCAAGGTTTAATCGAATCAAACGTTTGCGTGCGATCAGGTGCACTTTTCACGTGAAAAGCTCACGCCAGCTCACGTGATAACTGCTGTGATAGCAGTTATCATACTTTCGTGAATTGAGCCCTGTGTGTGAAAGGGGCATGAAAGTGTGCAGTTAGTTTAAATCTGACAAGCCGTGAGAGGTAGCCAGGTTCAAGTTTGAGACCCAGTCTAGATCTGGGCTATAGAAAAAAACATTGTTCCGTAATATTCCAATAAAATAATACTTTTACATATACAGAATCAGAAACCATTCCTCCCTAATTTTAGATTGTTCAGAGACTAGAAACTAGTTACAATCATTCTTTGTTTAAGAAGAAAGATGATCTTTGAAGATGTCAAGAAGAGCTTCCGAGTGACTGGCACAGCATCACTCAGCATACGATCGGGAGAGTAATTCTGAGCAGTTAGAGCAAAGTTATGCAATTCAGGTATAATTTGTTAAATGATATAATGAGGGCTTTGTCTGCAAAAAGTTTCATCTCTATGTGTTTTTGTATTTCAGACTTTCCTTTGAACACTAGGAGAAAGAAGATAAGGCTCCGCCTAAAGACTAAACTGTAGAGGCGAACAGCAGCCCATATTGCAAGGTTAGGAAAAGATAAACTGTGGACTTTATCAAATGTATTATAAAAGGCAATGGGATAATAAAATGTTTGCTAGGCTGTTAAAGAAAACATGAACTGAAAATAAACTCAAGAAATAATTATATATATATAGGGCTTGATTCACAAAAGAGTGCTAACTGTTAGCACAGCCGTTTTCGCGAGAATTTTCGCATTGCGCGAGATTGTGAATTTTTGCGCGAAACGATAACGTTTTCGCACGCAAACGTGAATTTTCACGCGGAAACGATATCGATATATATATAGTAGCCATGATATATAGAACTGCACTGGTGTCTCATATGCTTATTTTCACTTTCAGGGGTTAAAGAGGAACGCAGGATTAAACTTCATCCCAATCAGTAGCTGATACCCCCTTTCCTATAAGAAATCTTTAACTTTTCTTGCATAGATCATCAGGGTTGGGGGGAGGGGTTCTGTGTGGCTGATATTGTAGTGAAACCCCTCCCATGGTGTAATGTCATGGCCATGATCCTGAAAGTTTGCTGTCTGTGAACCTCCTTGTATTGTACGAAATAATGGCTTTTTCCAGTTGCCAAACAAGCAGTACCTCCCTCTGTGAATAGAACTCTCAGTAAACAAACATTCTGCAAGGATAAACTGACAGGACTAAAGGTGCCTACACACGCACTACTATAAGGAACGACCGTCAGACCCTCCTGCTGGGCGTGAGTTCCAGCGATAGTAGAGCGTGTGTACATTCTGTCGGCAGAAGACTGATTGTTTCTGAACGATCTGATGAACTGATCGTTCAGAAACAGTGTTATCAGTCTGCCGACAGACTGTACACTCGTTCTACTATCGCTGGAACTCACGCCCAGCAGGAGGGTCTGACGGTCGTTCCTTATAGTAGTGCGTGTGTACGCATCTTTAACATGTGGCCACCTGTGATAAATTAATCATAGTGAAAAAAGATTTTACAATAGACAAACACTGAGTAAATAATTTATAAATGAATGTTGTAAAATATAAGTAATTTTTTTGTTTATTATGTTATTTTCAGTACAGTTGCTCTTTAAATGTGATCACTGATGTGTGGACATTTGTCATATCAATGTGACATAAAATCTAGTTTGTTCAGATCCTAACAAAAATAACAGTTAATCAGGAGGATATGCTAAATTTCTGTATTGGAGACAGGAGCCTTGGGCAGCTCCCCTACAGTTACGCCTATGAGGCATTATAACTGTAGTGGATTACAGCCCATAGTCTCCTGAATAGTAAACAGAAGCCAAAACACTTGTATCTGGCTGAGCAAACAATCCTAGATCACACCAGAGTGTTCTCAAACTCAAAGCTAATTATTTATTTTGGTCTCCCTTGTTTTAGGTGTGTGTTGGTGGGGGGAACCGCATAATGACCACCCTTGTTAAATGACCTCTGGCAGATGAGTCTGTAGGCTGTAGGAGTCACCATAGTGGGAGGTGGAAATGGGTGTGGACAATGGACCATCAAAGGTTTGCTGGGGGGGGGGGTGATTTGTAGTTACGCCTTTAATTTGCATATGTAAAACATTGGTCTATTGGCTCTTGCAATGCAAAAAATAGAAATAATAACTGAACACAGGGAAGTTCTAAATAGGTTTAGCGCTATATGTACCCATGTTTATTTTACTATGCAGCATGTTCGTTCACATACGCTTTAAAGGGGAGGTGATGGGAGGGTGAGACGGCATCTCCCTGTCTGAAAGTTTGACTTTAGCCAAAAGTCACGTTTTTCAAGGTGTAATTTCAGGGACTTGGAGAGACAAGGACCGGAACAAACAATTGAAACAACCAACATGAAAAACATGCTTCACTCCTAAAAAGGGGCTTTGTCATGAGTTCATATAACAATAAAGTGCATGGAGCACCGTGAAAATGAAGAAATACAAGCCATACAGCCCAAGCCAGATATTGTCACTGATTTATGCACTTTGTTATATGAACCCCATAACTCCTGACCCTCCACTTCCCACTACCACCACCTTCATAACATGTATGGATAATATAACTCCACTCTTCAGAACACACACCTGAATTAAACTAATGTACAGATATAACCTTTTATAGTGGAAACTGGAGCTAAAAGTCAACTTATAATAACTAACAGATTAAAACTGATGAACATGCTGATTGCTAACCATTAACCTCCCTGGCGGTTTATTAAAATCCGCCAGGGGGCAGCAAATAAGTTTTTTTAAAAAAAAAATTTTCATGTAGCGAGACAACGTCTCGCTACATGATAGCCGCTGCTCAGCGCCAATTCCCCCAGCCTTCGGCGATCAAAGATCAAGAGATCCCGTTCAAAGAACGGGATTTCTTGGAGGGCTTCCCCCGTCGCCATGGCGACGGGGCGGGATCACGTCATTGACGTCGTGACGTCAAAGGGGAATCCGATCCACCCCACAGCGCTGCCTGGCACTGATTGGCCAGGCAGCGCACGGAGTCTCGCCTGGGGGGGCCCTGCATCGCGGCAGGTAGCGGCGGATCGGCGGCGAGCGGCGGCGATCGGTTGAGACACGCAGCAAGCAAAGTGCTTGCTGCGTGTTTTGAAAAAAAAATTATTCAAATCGGCCCAGCGGGGCCTGAGCGGCGACCTCCGGCGGTAATGGACGTAACAATGCGTCCATACCGCTAAGGAGGTTAACATGATTCCAAATGCAGTGGGTTAGAGGCGGAGCACAGTTCCTCAACCCGTCCTCAAAGCCCACCGACAGTACATATTTTGCAGAAAACCACAAACATGCACAGGTGAGGACAGTGTTGGGGAACACTGGGTTAGAGGATTGGCCTAGGCAAGAAACCTCAACTCACACTGCCATGTATACTGCGTTTAAGCTTATATGGCAGTGTGAGTTGAGGTTACTTGCCTAGACCAATCCTGTAACCCACTGCATTTGGAGTCATGTTAATGGTTAGCAATCAGCATGTTTATCAGTTTTAATCTATTTATTAAAAGTTAAGTTTCAGCTTCAGTCTCCTCTATAAAAGGTTATATCTGTGCATTATTTTTTTTATAACTCCCCTTTTCCCAACAAAAAGTGGCCAGCATAGCTTGCCTCCTAGCCCTCCCCCCACAGCAAAGTAGAAAGTGTTTTCAGCCTAACAGCCCTCCCCTCCCGCAGACCACGTGTGGGCAATATACCACCCCTCTGCCCCTCCAATAGCAAGCATGGCCAGTATAGGACCCTCTTTTCCCACTCCCCAAATATCAAATATGGCCAGTATAGTGCCCCACACCCATAGCAAGTAGCCAGTAGTATAAAACCATACCCTGGCCAGTATAAAATCTTTTTGCCCTTTTCAATAGAAAGCATGGTCAGTATAAAGTGTGTCCCTACCTCTTCCAAACATCAAGTATGGTCAGTATAGCACTCATCCCCTCACCCCCATAGCAAGAGTGGCCAGTACAGAATCTACCTCTCATCCCACCGCTTCATCAGCACTTATGGCCAGTAAAGCACTCCTCCGTACCTGCCCATTGTAAGTGTAGCGAGTAGCACTAGATACCATATCTTTCGGCATATAAGACGTTCCAGACTATAAGACGCACCTAGATTTAGAGGACAAAAAAAAGGGAAAAAAGTATACTACACCTGGTGCTTCCTTAGCCCAGGAGCGTCTTGTAGATGTTCTCCCCAAATTATTGTGCCTCCCTTGTACCTCATGTGTGCCCCACGTGTCCTCCTGTGTCCCCCATGCGTGTTCTCCGCTGCACGAGTCTAGTTACTAGCTCTCCCGCACTGCACCCCTAGTGCCAGCTTCTGCGGATCGCATGATCAGCAATAGCTAGCACTAGGGGAGCAGTGCAGGAGAAATCTGTGATTGCCACTGGAGCCGAAGGATTAGGCAAGCCAGTGATGCTGCTCCTTGCAACTATACACAAGCAGCGGAAGGGACACAAGGGGCAGCGGAGGAGGACACACGGGGACAATGCAGGTAGTTCCCGACATCGTGGCGGGTGTTCGTAAGTTGGGGACTCCCTGTATTTGCCATGTAAGATGCAGGGACTTTTTCTCCCCCTTTTTGGGGAAGAAAAAGTGCGTCTTCTATAATGAAAAATAAGGTACTTCCCACCCATCCCGATCTGTAGCAATTGTGGTCAATATAATGCATTATAAAAGTACTTCAAGTTCAATCGTGTACCGTCACCATGGTTGCAGAGAAGTACAGTTTTAGTTTAAAATCTATTTTGATAGACATGGGACAGTAACAAATCAGCCTGAGTACATTGCTTTTTTTCAGGCTATGCTCACTGCAGCATTCATTTTCATTTATTCTTAATAATACAAAATCAAATCTTCTTTGAATTAAAGTACATTTTTAATGAGATTGCAAACTGATAGGTCTGCTCTGCTAGTCTGCAAGAAGATAAAAGAGCTCAAGTTGCCGTTTGGCCTGCAGCATTACTTCCAAGCATCGTATAGCACAAGGCCAAGTTCCAGCCTCCAGGAAGCCGTCCTTGTGAGGAGCGGATCCATATCTCATTAAAAGTTCTGCTGTTTTCATACAGGCAGCCAGGGACTATGCTAGTGCTGACTTCTACGCTGCTAACTTTACTACAATCCAGAATAAAATGAGCGTATGCAAAGTAAAGCAGTCACTTTCACATTCCTAAGGTCTTAGATTCTTTTTAACTAGTTATGTGCTTTTTTTGTATCATATTTAATAAAGATTTGTGTTTTTATGTATTGTTTTAGTTCCATGACTATGTACAAGGTTAGGGGTAGTTTGCCTTTAAATACTGATGTAACTTCCTTATTTGTACACCCTGAGGGTGTGTGTCTTAGGGTATATATACCTTGTGTAGCCCCTAGGTGGTGCTGTTTCATTGTTTTCCAAAATGCATTGCCTGCCCCTAAACAGAGTGGAACTTTTAGAGCTGATTTTTGTTTCCCGAGGGAGGAGTGAGAACGGGGAACAGGGTGTGGAGAGGGAAGAGAGTGGTGTGGGAAGGACACAGAACTGAACCCCTCCAGCCAGACTGTTGGCACAGGACAAAAACATTGCTGCGGGTGAGAGTACCTCCATCATCTGAGAGGGAAGGAGAACATCCATCTGGACAGAGGGACTTGTGGACTATCTGCCTGCATTCTGACCCAGGTTCATCTGAGACTGTGGACAGCAGTGATTTGGTGAGAGGCCTCACGGCCATGTTTATTTCTGACTGAAAGCAGAGAATTGATTACAGTTTCTATAGGAGCCATAACAGAGATCCCTTTTTCTTTTTCTGGATTTATTGCTGACTCTCAGGATTGAGAAACCCTTTATTTTTATCCTCTCTTTCGGAATACATTTTATATAGTTTGCCTTCATTCCCTGTGGATTACAAGTGCCCTCTTTAAAGGGACGGAGCGCTCTCAAAGGGCCCCAACGCCGGCCATCATAGAACTAATATAGCCACTGGCCAGTGGATAGACAGGGACTTAAAGTGATAGACAGACTTATCCCACACTCAGTTTATTATTGCATGTTTGATGTTTATGTGTTTGCTGTTTATCTAAATTCTGCTCTAACAAGGCTTCATATGCTATTATTAAAGCCGCACTGTTAGTGGTTTTACTATGATTATTGTCGGGTCCAGTTTCTGAAGTGAGTTGCAGCTGGTACGGTAGGGAACCCAAATCTATCTTCAGCCGCTCCTTAGGGGGTGAGTGCTACACGTGGGGGCTCGTCCGGGATTTCCTACCCCTCTGCCAGAGAAAATGAGCGAAGGCAGAATGGACCCAGAAGCTGCTACCAAGTGGTGTGACCATCAGAAAGCTAGGCCAGAACTGTGCATTATACTTAGCCTTCCAGGAAATGAATGGTCTGCAGCCCGCATTCGCCACGTGGTCACAGCCACCCAGGTTCACAAGCAAGCAAAGTTGATACAACACAGGCACGCCCACCAAATGTTTTAGCCCCTAGCATGTCTGCACCTAGCACAGACTCACAAGCAAACTTCTTTGAAAAATTTGAGAAAGTCATGGAGCGCTGCCTGAAGGTCCCTGATGCCCCAACAGGATATGGCTATAGAAAGCTGCGTTTTTTTTCAGGGAAAACACCTGTCCCATCTGGAGAAGAAGACTTTGAGGGGTGGATGGACCAGGCTATGCAGGGGCTGGATGAGTGGGATGTCCCTGAGGCGCAAAAGAAACAAAGAATTGCTGAAAGTTTGAGAGGAGCTGCTTCTGATGCAGTGAGAAATCTAAAACTCAGTCAGCCTGAATGCACAGCCTATGACTATCTCAGTATTCTACAAGATGTATTTGGGAGAACAGAAAAGATCTCAGACCTTCTGTATCAATTTGAACACACTTATCAGAAGAAAGGAGAAAAATTGTCTTCATATATGGGACGGCTGGATAAGATCCTGCACCAAATATTACTCAAGAAAGGCTTAGTCCCAAGCACGGTGGACAAGATTAGAGTTCGACAGGTCTTGAGAGGGGCGCAGCCTTTAGACCCCATCATGCTCCAACTTAGGACAAGTAAAGATTATGAGGAACTACATTATCCTGAGTTGATAAGGACAGTGAGAGAGGAAGAAGCTATGTTAGAAGCTAAAGACAGAGAACAAGGCAATGCACGAAGATCAGCTGAAGTTGCAGTAGTGGGTGCTGATGATGTCAATTCCGAAATAGACACTCTTAAATCTCAAATGTCCCAAATGATGCACATGCTGACCCAGTTGACCGTCAAACATCAAGATCAGATGAAAGAGGATGTATTAGAGCAAACAAAGGCTGTGTCTTCCCTTGGTTTAAAGAAGCCAGCTAATCCAGGAATCTGTTACAACTGTGGAGGGCTAGGACATTATAAAAGCACTTGCTCAAGTCCCTTTGGGATCAAAGAAGAGGTTGGGTTAAAGTACAACAAGAACCAAGGATGCCCTGGAAAGCCACAGGGAAACTACAGAGGGCCTCGGTGAAGGAGCCACCCGGGTGCCCACCTTCCTCTGTCCGCTCCATCCCTAAAATTAGGAACAAAGTAAAGGGAGATTTTAAAACCCCTGCCTCTGTGTCTGACTCCATTCAACAGGAAAGAAATACACTACAATCCAAAATACCTTGTGAGATACCTTGCTACAAACGGGTCAGGAGAAAGAGAAGGATACATGCTAAACCTGCAGGACCCGCTGCCCCAAGTGTTTCCAGGAGATTCCCAGCTGAGCTAATAGGACCATCACCAGTGATACCTGTTCAGGTTGAAGGAATTTACACCAAAGCCCTCCTTGACTCAGGTGCACAAGTGACCCTTTTGTACAAAGACTTCTATGATAAGCATTTAAAACACTTGCCTTTGCAGAAGCTGGAAGATCTTGAAATCTGGGGTCTTAGTGCTAAGAAGTTTCCCTATGATGGTTATCTCCAGATCAATATATCAGCTGATCCATTGATCTTCGGACAGTCTGGAACATTTGATGCCCTTGCGATTGTGTGCTCTCGACCCCCAGGGTCTGATAGGAGCTCCATGATAGTGGGAACAAACACACATCTAGTGAGGAGAATGCTAGAACCATTACTGTCCCGCGAGGCTCATCTAGCTGAGGGGGAATTACACCCATTGCTGCGGCCCATATACCAAGGTCTGATCCAGGAACAGGAAGCTCCAGCTGAGGGAGTGGGGAAGTTATGGCTGCTTGGTAAAGAAGAGAGAGTTCTGCAACCTGGTGAAGTAGCCTGTCTCAGAGCTGAAGTACGGCTGAGTTGGAAACAGCCAGGGCCCTATATTATGTTAGAAGCAGATCGAAAAAAGGGTGAAGAAACTGGATTACAGCTAGTGCCTGAAGTAGTCCCAACTAAAGATTTGCAGCGAACTAAAGGAAGAGTTCCTGTAAGCCTTAGTAACACTACTGATTCCCCAGTGAAACTTAATTCCCAAATGCTGCTTGGACAAGTGAATTCAGCCACCCCTGTTTCACCATCTGTTTTAGTGGGGGGAGCAGCAGATAGGCTTTCCACAGAATGCTTCTATCCAGAAAATTCTCCTGCACCCACTGAATGGAAGAAGAGTCTTCAGGACCTGTTACTGAGAAAACAGGAGCTATTTTCCAAAAATGAGTTTGATGTGGGTTGTGCCAATAGTACCCAACATCGGATTCGTCTGCAAGATGACAAGCCCTTTCGAGAAAGATCACGTCGGATCCCGTTTGGTGACTTAGAAGACTTGAGACAGCAGATTGCAGAACTGAAAAGAACAGGAATAATTAGAGAATCAAGGAGTCCTTATGCCTCCCCCATTGTGGTGGTGCGAAAGAAAAATGGGTCAATCAGACTGTGTATCGACTACCGCACTCTAAACCGAAGAACCATTCCCGACCAGTATACCACACCACGCATAGAAGATGCATTGCACTGCCTTTCAGGGGCAAAGTGGTTCAGTGTCTTGGACCTTCGAAGTGGTTACCATCAGATCCCCATGCATCCTGAAGACAAAGAAAAAACTGCTTTCATCTGTCCCATTGGGTTCTTTGAGTTTAACCGAATGCCTCAAGGCCTGACTGGAGCCCCAGCTACATTTCAGCGTCTGATGGAAAGAACAGTGGGTGACATGCACCTGGTGGAAGTTTTGGTGTACTTGGATGATATAATTGTTTTTGGAAGAACTCTAGAAGAGCATGAAGAACGTTTAGAAAAAGTGCTAGACCGGCTTTGGGAAGAGGGGCTGAAGTTATCCTTGGAAAAGTGCCAGTTCTGCATGCCTTCTGTTACTTACCTGGGGCATTTAGTTTCTGCTGAAGGGGTGGCCACTGACCCCAGGAAACTTGAAGCAGTGACAACCTGGCCAAGACCGAAAACTGTATCAGAGCTAAGATCCTTCCTGGGATTCTGTTCATACTATAGAAGATTCGTTGAAGGATTTGCTAAGATTGCCCGACCTCTCAATGAGCTCTTGAAAAATTATGGTGAAGAAGATGACTCTAAGCCACCTAATCATAGCCAATCAGCCAAAGGACCTCGGAAGTCAAAAGAGGCTATTGAAGACGAATGGACTTATGAATGTGAGCAAGCCTTTGAGAAGTTAAAGTGGGGTTTGACACATGCACCAGTCTTAGCCTATGCTGATCCAGCTCGCCCCTATGAACTACATGTTGACGCTAGCCGAGAGGGGATCGGTGGAGTGTTGTACCAAGAACATGATGGACAATTGAGACCAGTGGCTTATGTGAGCCGAAGCCTCTCCCCATCAGAGAAAAACTACCCTACCCACAAACTTGAGTTCCTGGCCTTGAAGTGGGCAGTAGTTGACAAATTGAAGGACTATTTGTATGGTACTGAATTTGAAGTCAAGACAGACAACAACCCACTCACCTACCTTCTCACAACCGCCAAGCTAGATGCAACAGGTCACCGGTGGTTGGCAGCCTTGGCTGGATTTCGGTTCAGCCTGAAGTATCGTCCAGGGGTTGGGAACAGAGATGCTGATGCACTGTCTAGGAGACCCTACAATACAGAGGTATCTGAAGAAGAGTGGATACGATTGACCCCAGAAGGGATCCAAGCCCTGTGTCAAGGGGTTGAACATAGGGTCAGAGGAGCTGCAGGGGCAGGAGCTGTTGGAGTAAGTGCTGCAGGAGTCCCTGATTTCTACTGCAATCTGACTCAAGTAAAGAAGGGAGGTCTGCCCATCCTCAGCAGACAAGATTTAAGGAGAGATCAATTAGAAGACCCTCTTTGCCGACTGACATTGAAAGCTTTAGAAAGCCAGCAACCAGAACTCTTACAAACTGAAGTTCCAGAGGAGGCAAAATTAGTCTACAAGGAATATAACAGACTTCAGCTTAGAAATGGACTGATTTATAGACAAGCACCTGTAGATGACATACAGGAAAAGTGGCAGTTGCTCCTTCCAAAGAAACACAGAACTACAGTGTTGGGAGCCCTACATGATGAACATGGCCATCTTGGAGCAGAAAGGACTTTTCATCTAGTCAGAGACCGTTTCTATTGGCCCTGCATGAAAGCTGAGGTCGAAAGCTACTGTCATTCCTGCCTGAGATGCATACAGAGGAAGACCCTATCTTCCAGAGCTGCCCCAATGGGCCATTTACAGAGTCAAAGTCCCATGGAACTGGTGTGCATGGACTTTCTGTGTTTGGAACCGGACTCTAGCGGACAGGGAAATGTTCTAGTGGTGACCGACCATTTCACCCGCTATGCCCAAGCCTTCCCTACCAAAGACCAGAAAGCATCTACCGTAGCCAAAGTCCTGATAGAGAAATTCTTTGTTCACTATGGCCTGCCTCAAAAGTTACATTCAGATCAGGGCAGAGACTTTGAAAGCAAACTCATCAAAGAGTTACTGAGTACGTTGGGTGTGAAGAAATCAAGAACTACCCCATACCACCCTCAAGGGGACCCTCAGCCAGAAAGATTTAATCGGACACTCCTAGATATGCTAGGGACATTACCTTCAGAAAAGAAACAGCACTGGAGTCGTCATATATCTGCTGTGGTTCATGCATACAATAGTACAAAGCATGATTCTACTGGGCACTCCCCTTACTTATTGATGTTTGGCAGGGAAGCCAGATTGCCTGTGGACTTAGCCTTTGGCATCTCACCTGATGATACCTCTATTACGTCCCACAAGGGATATGTTGATCGACTTAGGCGAAACCTCAAGACTGCTTATGAGAAGGCCCAAATTGCATCCAGTAGTAGGGAACAGCAGAATAAAAGACGCTATGATCTAAGAGTGAGAATCCACCATCTGCAACCAGGTGATCGAGTCCTTCTGAGAAATCTTGGTCTTCGTGGACAACATAAGCTCAGTGATAGGTGGAGCTCACAGCCCTATATTGTGTGTGCTCAACTACCTGGTCTTCCTGTGTACCAAATTCGTCCTGAGGGAAAGACTGGTCCCCTGAAGACTTGGCACCGCAACCACCTTCTACCACTCAGTGAAGCCGTACGAGTGTCACAACCAGTAGAACGAATTCTTCCTAGAAGAGCTCCAGTAACTCGATCTTCGCCACCCCCTTTGATAGAGGAAGATGATGATGAAGATGAGGACAATGATTGGGAATATTACTTAGGAGCGCAGTGGTTGTGGCCAACAGATGCAGATACAAACCCTTTAACTGTAGCTGAACCTCATTCTAGCCCATTGAGAGCTGACGCTCTAGAGTTCATGCCACAAAGTTGTGATCAAGAACCTGAAGAAAGTCTACCTGGGTCTGAGCAAGAACTGGAACCTAATACCTCGGTAGCAGTACCTTCACCTCCATCTACTGAAGTTTCAGAACAATTGGCTGAAATTGAACCACCTTTACCTCTGGAACAAAGAGGAAAGCGTGCAATTCAACCCCCCAAAAGGCTGACCTATGACTTCATGGGGAAGAGCTCTGAACAAGCTATCACCACTGTTCGCAGGAACCTAGAGGCTCAAATACCCCAAGCTGCTGTATCAGTTTGTGACTCACTTCACTCTGCTCCTGACATCCCATGGTGGAAAGTACCTCTGTCTAATGAATATATTACAAATTGTTATCTGGCCCCATATAACGGTTAAGTTCAAAAGTTTGGTTAGTTTGTAACTTACCAACCTATCTTTGGGGACCAAAGACTTTTAGTGGGGGGAGTGTGTAGCCCCTAGGCAGGGCCGGGCCGAGGCATAGGCTGGAGAGGCTCCAGCCTCAGGGCGCAGAGTCTGAGGGGGAGCACAATTCATTCAGCTGTCATTCCTAATTGTGTATGAAAGAAATAAGAAAAGGGGATACATAGCAGTGACTGCAAGGCAGATAACTAGATATTAAGGTGTTGGGGAGGTTGTGGGCCCTGTGGCCCTCTTAGTCTAATAGCAATCAGTGTGTGAAGACTGGGGTGGAAGGGATGGAGGGGCGCACTTTGGTGTCTCAGCCTTGGGTGCTGGAGGACCTTGTCCCTGCTCTGCCCCTAGGTGGTGCTGTTTCATTGTTTTCCAAAATGCATTGCCTGCCCCTAAACAGAGTGGAACTTTTAGAGCTGATTTTTGTTTCCCGAGGGAGGAGTGAGAACGGGGAACAGGGTGTGGAGAGGGAAGAGAGTGGTGTGGGAAGGACACAGAACTGAACCCCTCCAGCCAGACTGTTGGCACAGGACAAAAACATTGCTGCGGGTGAGAGTACCTCCATCATCTGAGAGGGAAGGAGAACATCCATCTGGACAGAGGGACTTGTGGACTATCTGCCTGCCTTCTGACCCAGGTTCATCTGAGACTGTGGACAGCAGTAATTTGGTGAGAGGCCTCACGGCCATGTTTATTTCTGACTGAAAGCAGAGAATTGATTACAGTTTCTATAGGAGCCATAACAGAGATCCCTTTTTCTTTTTCTGGATTTATTGCTGACTCTCAGGATTGAGAAACCCTTTATTTTTATCCTCTCTTTCGGAATACATTTTATATAGTTTGCCTTCATTCCCTGTGGATTACAAGTGCCCTCTTTAAAGGGACGGAGCGCTCTCAAAGGGCCCCAACGCCGGCCATCATAGAACTTATATAGCCACTGGCCAGTGGATAGACAGGGACTTAAAGAGACTCTGAAGCGAGAATAAATCTCGCTTCAGAGCTCATAAATAGCAGGGGCACGTGTGCCCCTGCTAAAACGCCGCTATCCCGCGGCTAAACGGGGGTCCCTTCACCCCCAACCCACCCCCCGCAAAAGAGTGTCGTAGAAAGGTCGCAGATTTATTGCTTCCTGGAGGCAGGGCTAACGGCTGCAGCCCTGCCTCCAGTCGCGTCTGTCAGCGGCGCATCGCCGCCTCTCCCCCGCCCCTCTCAGTGAAGGAAGACTGAGAGGGGCGGGGGAGAGGCGGAGATACGCGCTGACAGACGCGCGTGGGGCAGGGCTGCGGCGGTTAGCCCTGCCCCAACCAGGAAGCGCTCCCCCGCTGCACCGAGGGGGATTTAGGGGTGAAGGGACCCCCGTTAAGCCGCGCTATAGCGGCGTTTTAGCAGGGGCACACGTGCCCCTGCTATTTATGAGGTCTGAAGCGAGATTTATTCTCGCTTCAGACTCTCTTTAAAGTGATAGACAGACTTATCCCACACTCAGTTTATTATTGCATGTTTGATGTTTATGTGTTTGCTGTTTATCTAAATTCCGCTCTAACAAGGCTTCATATGCTATTATTAAAGCCGCACTGTTAGTGGTTTTACTATGATTATTGTCGGGTCCAGTTTCTAAAGTGAGTTGCAGCTGGTACGGTAGGGAACCCAAATCTATCTTCAGCCGCTCCTTAGGGGGTGAGTGCTACACTTGTAAAAATGTTGTTTAAGGCTATGACTAAGGACGCTTCAGTCTGAAACATGTCAGCCAGTCTTTTGCTATACCTGTGATGTGCAAATAAATATTCCTTGTTTCCCTGAGATGGAGAATAGCAGAGAACAACGGAGAACAAGTGTAATCCTGATAACTAGTGTTGGTGTTCAAAGTGGGTTGTCCTTAAATTTGAGTCGAAAATGGCTGTTGAATTCAGACTTTGCTGACCCGAAAAAAACTTTTGGCAAGGACCAATGGAGAGCCCTGGCAGCACATTTAAAGATGCTTTGCTGGGGTTTATTAAACTTTAGTATGGCAAGTTCCGGTGACATGGTGGGACATACGTGGGCATTGTTTTATCAGGGATCTACAGCCGAGTCTCATGAGGATATTGGCATGGGATTATTCCAAAGATATTGGCACTGGAAAATTAATTAATGGTATATACTGGTTTTAAAGGTATTTACTGTTAATTAAGGCTGTTAAATGACTTTTTTCATTGTAACTTTTTGGAAATGGTTAAAGGGTACATTAGTACCCCTATACCCATGTCATTTGGGCAGGCATTTAGGGGTCCCCTTGTTAAAAGGGAACCTCCCAGATGCCACCACAAACCCTCTCAGGGCCCAGATCCCCACCTCTTCCAGAGCCCCCTAAAAAAAAATATCAATGACCGTGCAGGCTGGCAGAGTTCAGGTTGCAGAGCCCAATGAGGTCCAAGCTCTGTATTCTGGCTATACCAACCTGCATTGGTGAGAAGGGGTTAAGGAGGCTTGGGAGCTAAGCTCGGGGGGACCCCACATCATTTTTAATTGAAAATAATGTATTAGTGCAGATAATAGTTGAATTTGTTAAGGATTTAACAGCTGTGGAGCAATTCTGGCAGCGAACTATCTGTCTTCTCTTACCAGTCTGTGCATGAGCCATACTATTTTGTGTCCACTGCATCCCCATCATCCCTTTAGATGTGCATCTATGCTAACTAGAGAGAGAAGAGCTATCAGTGCATCAGTATACAGAAGATATGCACATCTAAAGGGATCCAGAAAAGCCTTCATAAATGTCTCCTCCAGCTCTAAGGCAACCTTCCCCAACCACAGTATCGGATCAAATGGGGCAAGAAGCAGGGATGTGTGGCTCTCCCTATTGGCTGTCTGGCTCTCCATAATGGCTGCGAGTTAGAGCTGAAGGTATACACCAAACACTGTAACTTGATTTACCGAATGTTTTAATCTTTGGGAATTGCAATTTATTGACAGTTCTTGAGGCATGTACCGCACAAGTCGGTAATTTACCTCACTGTTATTTTACTTTTCAGTTCAGTAAACGGTTAAGTGAATTGGCATTTGGCAAGGTGATTTGTAAAATCAGCTGTTTTCTGCATTACAGAATGCACTAATGCTTAGTGAATTGAGGCTAATGTGCTCACATATTGGGTTTGTGATGCGTCATTTGCTTCATGTATAGAGGCCCCGGTCCGTCAAGGAAATTCTATAAGTAGGCCACACGGATGTCAAGATGAATGCTGCAAATTCTGGTAAAATAAGTCATTTTATGAATTTAATAAACATAGTACAGTAATAAGATAACTATTACAGGCAAATAAGCAGCAGTAGCATATGTCACTTAAGAAACATAACATCAATAATTGCATTTTGCTTGCTTAGAATGATGATATCAATGCAGCTGATCTAGAAAATGATCCTCATATACAGTGCAGCTTCGTAGTTTAGTCTGTGTAACTTCAAGGCCATTTCCATTTGTAGCATTGTATATATTTACACACATAAACACACTGTACATTCCCCGATTCAAGTTAGTCATAGGATCATGTCATTGCAGCTTAGCCTTTTGCATATATTTGTGATATATGTACAATATATATATTTACAAAGATTACAAAAATACATTTCATATATATATGTACATACATGTGAGGTTTTTTTTAATATTTGTTTTTTTTTTACAAGGACAAAGTAGAGAAATGCAGTAACCACGCTAAAACACAAGCTAAATGAACTATATAAAAAAAAGAAAAATACAAAAAGTAAAAAAAATTGATAGGATTGTAAACACTGAAGTATAAATCATACTAGGCAAATCTCACAATGTGAAACCTGCCACAATTGGCCATGTCACCAGTCTCACTATCCTACAGATCAACAATCGCTGTAGTGATGACTCCATAGTCACGTCCCCAAGACTGTCCACAACTTTATAATGTGGCAGTCGTGCGAGGGACTGAAGTGAACACAAATGTCCGGGATTTCCTACAGCAAAAAGAGTCATTGTCCCATATGCAATTTACTTTTCCTCCTGAATTTTCCCCTATGTGACATGTTCACACTGGCACTGGGCCATATGCAATTCATTTTTTCTCCTGAGCTGTCTCCTGGGAGATAATTTTTCATCTTCAGCACTTTACAATAGAAAAAGTACCTATAAGTTGGTGAAAAAGTACTGTCAAAATTATGTTGATTATTTATTTGCTTGATTGTAGTGTAAAAGTCATTTTATTTACAAGTTGTGAAAATATCACCTGGGAGAAAACTCGGGTGAAAAAGTGAATTGCATTTGGGCCCCTGTCAATAAAATGCCCTTTAGGCCACCAGCAAGCAAGAAAATACTCCGAAAAAATTGGATAGTACTTTTTCACCTACTTTTTGGTACTTTTCTAATTGCAGAGTGCTGAAAAGTTATCTTAAAGAGAAGATGAAAAATGATCTCCTAAGAGACAACTCAGGAGAAAGAGCTAACTGCATATTGGCCAATGGCCCACATCCTATTAACCTTTCTCCTGAGGTTTCTCCAAAGTGATATTTTTAAACCTTATCAATACAAATACCTAAGCTCCCACCAAGCAATAAATAAATAACTGATATTACTTTTACACCTACTTTTTAGTACTTTATTACTAAAAAGTTATTTTTTAGATAAGATGAAAAATGATCTCCTAAAGGAAACATCATGAGAAAAGTTAATTGGATAAGGGCCATAGTCGTAGAAATCTGAATCAGCAATAATTCTTTTTCAGGTGCACAGTTCAAACACTAAGGTCCATATGCAATTAACTTTTTCTCATGAGTTTTCTCCTAGATGAATTTTCCATACCTTGTTATAAAATGCCTTTTAAACCACCAGGAAGCCAGAAAATTTTAATAGTACTTTTTTACCAACTTTTGGGAACTTTTTTCAGCTGTGAAATGCTAAAAAAGTTATTTTAAAGAGAACAGGAAAATTATCTCCTAATAGATAAGAGAAGAAGTTAAGAGGGCAGCACGGTGGCGTAGTGGTTAGCGCTCTCGCCTTGCAGCGCTGGGTTCCCCGTTCGAATCCCAGCCAGTTCAACATCTGCAAGGAGTTTGTATGTTCTCCCCGTGTTTGCGTGGGTTTCCGCCGGGCACTCTGGTTTCCTCCCACATTCCAAAAACATACAGATAAGTTAATTGGCTTTCCCCTAAATTGGCCTTAGACTACAATAAATACAATACATACATAGACATACAACTATGGTAGAGATTAGATTGTGAGCTCCTCTGAGGGACAGTTAGTGACAAGACTATATTCTCTGTACAGCGCTGCGGAAGATGTCAGCGCTGTATAAATGCATAATAATAATAATAATAATAATAATAATAAAAGTTAATTGCATATGGGACCAAATGTCTATATAGTTTAGACATTAAAGGGATTCTCTGCCTGGATTAACAATAAAAACACAGGATCAAGTCATCTGCAAGGGCCTATTCACACTGGTGGATAAAATGAGTGCTCAGCCACTGAGATGCCCACCAAGCACTATCACCAACAGTCCATTAAATAATAATGGATTGAACTAAATGTTTTCATCACACTGCTGTGATTGGCTGTCAGCCGCGTCTGACCTTTGCCTATGATGATCTGTTGCACCTAGACTGTAACTTCTTCCATATTTCTTTTATTGTCATTGCCTTCTGTAATGTGCCAGGCCCTCAGTCATCTGCCAAATCCATACTGTCTTCCCGCCAGGATCCTCACTAGGTGCTGAGGGTACACACCAGTGGTGGATTAAGATGAAAGGGGCCCTAGGCAAGGCAACAGCTTTGGATCATCCTGATGGTCCTTTTGGCAATCCAAGGTGTGAAACGGGACAGAGAAAATGGGTGTTGAGCCCCCTGATAAACACTAGGCCCCAGGCACCTGCCTAGGTTGTCTTGTGGATGATCTTGCTCTGGGGAACACCATGGACAGTGTATATGTAGTAGCATCCAATATCCATGTGAATGGACTCTAATCCTTCCCTTCACATTAGAAACGCAAATCTTCATTTTTAACTTTTTTTTTTGCTGTACAATCTAATGTTGAGCAAAAATCCTCCTGACATGCAAATTCCAGACCTGGGAAGAAACAGAACTTTAACCCATCAAAAATCTCTAAAGACATATTTTATTGATTACATCATACCTATACAATAAATAAATACAAGTATATAGAATTTTAATATTAAATCCCCCTAATAAGTCTAAACCTAACCCCTTCTAATCCCCTATTTCCCATTCTGGTGAACTGGGTACTCTAGTTAAATATCAAGATTGATGGTCAAGTTAATCGAGAATAGTATAGAAAAAATAATAGTGAGGTGAGGCAGGTAATTTAGGTGCAATCGCAGCCTGAAGAAATGTGTGCCGCCATAGGTACCCATATTGAATTAGTAAATTAATTTGGGAAAAGGGGCACAACAACAGAAAATTATGATGGGCCCCCTTGCAGAATGCAGATGTCCCCACCCTCAACATGCTCTCCAGTGACTGAAGTAACAACCCATACACACTGACCCCCTGGCACCAGGGCCGGTTTACGCAACAATGGGGTCCCAGGGCAAAATAAACCTGGGGGGGCCCTCAACAGATACCCCAGAACAAAAATCAGCATTAAGGGACCTTTTTTGCAGCTGGTATAGTCAGGGTGTGAAGCCCCAATCGGTCAGAGCTCCACATTCTGGCTATCCCAGCCTGCATGGGGGAAAAGGGGTTAAAAAGTTTCAGGAGGGGGGACCCCACATAATTTAAAAAAAAAATTCCCACACTCTAAACATAAATTTTGTTTAGGATAATAGGAAAAAATGCCAGGGATCTTCATACAGCCATATTGCGGCTGTATAGCGATCCCTGGCCAAAGCGCTGCGGCTGCGTATGGACCCCCTGGAAACCCCGTCGGGAAATGCATTGCTCTTTCTTTTGATACATGTAAAATTACACTACCGTTAGGTTTGCTTCTAAAAGTGACATTTACCACATTTAAAAGTATACTTTTTTCCTTTGAAACTTTAAAATCGATTTTCTCAAAAACTATAAGGTCTTTTTGAAAAATTGTTTTTTTCCTCTTATTCCCAATGATATCCTTAACATATCCCGCAAATTTAGGGTTTCTAGCATTTAAGATGGATTTGCTATTAACCGTTAAAATCGGCGGGTTTTTAAATGTGTATTTTTTTTCCTTTGAAACTTTAAAATCGATTTTCTTAAAAACTATAAGGTTTTTTTGAAAAAAAAAAATTCTTCTTGTAGCCACTGGGGGCCCCTATAGGCTCTGGGGCCCTGGGGCAATTGCCTCCTTTGCCTCTACGGTAGCGCCGGCCGTGCCTGGCACATTATTAGCAGAGCTATGTGACTACATTTACCTGATGCCGCTGCATTGGGTGTTTTCTTCCTCCCTGCAGCCACCTGCTCTGTGCTCCATACACGGCTCCTAATGTCACATGATTGGAAGCCATATATGCAGCACAGAGCAAGTGGCTGTCGGGAGGAAGAGAACACCCAATGCAGCGGTATCAGGTAAATATAGTCACATAGCTCAGTGGCACTAATGCACTGGAAGATGGGTGGGAGGAAGTGTGGGCCTTCGTGGGGGTCATGCGAGCTATTGTTATGCCCCTGAGCAGGCAGGTGTAATAGCAGCACAATAAAATACCAGCGGTGGAGTTCTCCTGCTATGTAGCGGAACTATGTAGTGTCGGCAACCGATGTAATAGTAGTAGGGGAGTTATGTACCGGCAAAGACAGTGGCAGGGAGAGCACTAGAGTTTGGCTACCCCTGTAGCTGAACTTTATAACGGGGTGGATAACAAGGCTAGTAGTGTCGGGGAGACTGCTGAGCAGCGTTATCAGTTATGCGTTAAGGTAAGGTGGTTAATGTTAGGCATAGATGGTGGGATGCTAGAGTTAGGCCTAGGTAGGGTAGTGTTAAGCATAGGAGGTGGGATATTAGACGTAGGTTGAGGATAGGGTAGTGCTAGGCATAGATGGTGGAAGGTGAGAGTTATGCATGCGTAGTCGGTAAGGTAATGTTAGGCATACATGGCGGGAGGTTAGAATCAGGTGTGGGTAGGGTAATGTTAGACATAGATGGTAGGATGTTAGAGTTTGGTGAAAGTAGGGAATAAATTAGTATTAGGCATATATGGTGGGAGGTTAGAGTCAGGCGTAGGTAGGGAGTAGGTTAGTGTTAGGCATAGATGGTGAGAGGTTAGAGTCAGGCGTAAGTAAGGGGTAGGTTAGTGCTAGGCATAGATGGTAGAATGTTACAGTTCGGTGAAGGTAGGTAGTAGTGTCAGGCATGGTAGGATGTTAGCGTTAGGTGTAGGTAGGGGGTAGGTTAGTGTTAGGAATAGATGGTGGGAGATTAGAGTTTTGCAGATACACTACCCATATTCTACTATGGACAACAGTATGTAACGGTATCTGTAACGGTAATACTTGTGCTCATTTTAACTTGCAGCTTTTTTAAATGTATGCATAGTGAGGGCCTATGTATTCGATGCATACCAGTAAGTCATCAAAGAGACAAAGTACAGTAATCATTGATGACAAATAGTGATGTAGATATAATCCTATATAATAAAACCGCAGGGGTCCCTGCGTCATCAGTATCCCTGTGTCTGTGTGAAATGGAACTGCGCATGTGCACAGCACGGACATCCTGGGACAGGAGCAGGACATTTCAGGGGGCCGGCCAGGTGGGCGTGCGGATGTGTGCGGCGGGCGGGTGCATGCTAGTATGTGGCATGATGTCGGACCTACAGCCCATTTTTAAAAGGGCTAAGGTCACTAGTAAGGTATAAAGTCTCTAGCTACAGTTTAGCTAAGCAGCTGTTAGTTGTTGATAATCAAATTTTCCCCTTTCTGGGTAAGCTGAGATTTGCATGTTAAAAAGATTCTTTGCTCAACACTGCATGTGGTTAAAGTTGGCATTATCACCTTGTCTCATGTCTCTGTCCGGCTTGCCTTAGGGGAGGGATTCTTAAGGTGGCCACTAACGGTCCAATTTCTAGCGAAAAATCGTTTGAGCGATCAGAAATTCTGATTGGAAGTTGAAAAAAAATCTTTCTATAATGAAAAAAATAAAAACAGAACCTTAATCAAAAATGTATTGGTGAAATGGTTCCTAAAATATTTTCAAAAAACTGTAAAAAGAAAAAACAAAACAAAATGAAAAAAGGAGTGTAAGATTTTGCTTACGTCCTAAAAATAAATCTAAAAGGCTTGGGAATTACTAAAAAAAAAGGTATTTGGTTCTAAAAAGACATATTTCATGCATCATTGATAATTATTAGCTATTTTCCCTCTAACTGTATACAATTAGTGTTGTGATTGTTACACAATTGATAACAACAGATGCAACATGTTGCCCAGCAGGGACCAGGACTCACTTCTTTGAGTGACATTGTGGGGCTGAGGCTGTACAAATGTGATGTTTGCCTGTAGAGTTCTGTTGCTATGTGGGGGGAGACCGGGGGGGGGGGGTGAGTAAGGAGAACAATGCTTTCAGCTAGCACTCAGTCGAGTCGATCCACTGGGTTGATCACTGGCCTATTCATTGACGAGTTTCATCTAGCGTGTGTACAGCTAAAGAAAAGCCAGGATGGGGGCAAACAAACTAGAGGTGAATAAATGACTGATGAACCACAAGGGCAAGGAAATGGGCCCACTCCCTAGTACTTCATGGAGCTCTGGAGTCATCTGCATCGAAGACCGTACTACCCCCTCCTGCAACAGCCAAATAGACTGACATGGTTATAGTTTGCACTCATAATTATGTACTGAAACCCATTATCTGCCAAAGGTACAGTTGGTGTCGACATAATAAGTATTTCCTTTGCTACAATTACCATATTTTGACATATTCTGTTCAGCATTTCAGTTTAATGATCAGGTTCTCCTTAAACATTGCTGAACAGTGAAATGGTCATCTCTATAGCTCAGGATATCAGGTTCCACTGCACAGAATGTATCTAGATTAATGATCTTCATTACCCAAGAATTGTTAAATAAAAGTACGCACTGTATTTACATCTTGAAATTATAACACAAAGCTTATTCACAATAGTGTTCTATCTCGGAGCATTCCAATGGTTGGAAAGGAGGCTTTCATTAGCTCTCCCTTCCAGTTGGAAATGAGAATTACCCCCTTTCGTTCTCAGTTTATGGCTTAGTATCATTTCTTAGTAAAGAATGGAGCTTTCAGGCAGACAGAGGCTTGATTGTACGGATGACTGGCGATTGTGTTCTAAGCCAAATGGACTCAACGTTCTCAGTTTACCAGCTTCAGCCGAGCTCCTGTCTAAAAAGAAAACCCTTTCAATATTGAGTGGATGGGAAGCTTATTGAATGAAATGTTTCTCTGACTGGACTGTGAAACTGTATCGCCGGAGCATCGTAGGGTTTTTTTGTTTGACGGATGATCTTTAATGGTTGAGCGTTAACTCATTTTCTAAATTAAAACTCATTTTGAAAATTGACATTGGGGTTTATATACTAAGAGTGAAAGACCTCGGGGAACATAAGTGATCCCACAAAACTGAACTAGACTTTTAAAAATTGGAAAAAAGTTTACAATGCTTGCAGGTCATATCAGAAGTTTCTGAAAGGACAGCAAATTACCGGTAGCATTCATGCGACCGCAGTCATGAGCCACCTCTCACTGGGCTGCAATAAGCAGAAATATGCCCATAAAGTCTTACAGTAAGATATAATGCAGCAATGTAACTCGGGGGGAGCATCCGACCAAAGCCTTGGGGGGGGCCTCAAATACTAACCTTCCCTTCTTCTGGTATTTATTGTTAAATCAGCCATATTTGCAGTAACTGACAAACGTTTTTTTTTTTTTTTTTTTTACGGCAAGGAAAGAGTCAGAATCAACTTTAGTTGTTACTGCTGTCATTACTTCCTTCTCCCCGAGACTGCCACCATTAATATTAATGTCAGGGAGGTTCTTGGAGGTCCAAGGGACAGCAATTTTGAACAAAAAAATCTTTAAAATGTAGTTACTTCAGAAAATTAGACTACATATCACTTCACGGGTGTTTAGGAGGAACTGTGCACCATGGACAATGTGTATAGGAACCACTGAGTTCTGCAATAACACATCCACATGCATGATCTGCAGGATTACATGATTAAGCACAGGGACTACACGCTATATCGGCTCCCTGTGACACCAGGTACAGGAACAGAAGTTAATGGATAGTACTCACTCTTTGCAGTGCTACAGTCCCAGGTTCACATCTCATCCATGAAACTATCTCCATGGGGTTTGTATGTAGTCTCTGTAATTGGGTGGGTTTCATATAATTTCCTCCCACATTCCAAAAACGTACTAATAATTTAACTGGTTGCTCAAAATATTGGCATAAGACAATGGTATGGACATTAGAAGTTGACTATGCTAGGGATTAGGTGGTGAGCTTCTCTGAAGGACCATTAGAAGAATTGTTCAGTGTGCTCTGTGAAGCACTGGAGAAAATCTCAGTGCAATACAAATTAAAAATAATTATAGCTGTCACCAGCACAGTCGTTGAGGATAAATCTCCAAATGGGGTAAAAGTTTCCAAAAAAAACTGTAAAAAGTCTTTTTAGTTTTTTTTTTTTTCTAAGTTTCAATATTGTTGTTGGGTAGCAGGTGAGGAGGAGCGTCCCCAAAGTCCATTTTAGATGTTGCGGACCATGTCTAGTGTGCTCCAGTCCTCAACTTGTTTCTTTCAATTGAACTCTCTAGTTAAACTCTGGGACTTTATCAACTAAGTGTAATCTGCTGTCTATAAGTCTTTGAAATCCTTTCTTGCCGACCTAAAATATGTTTTATTTTCTGTCTTGTTTTATAGACCTGAAGAACTTGTCTGACCGAGGTTCTCCGGGGCTTGACAATAGTATGATGGAGGAAAACTGACCTGCATGTAGTACTATCTGATATTAGACTGTTAGTGATGCTGAAAAGGTTGCGAGACAGTAGTTGTGCACCTTAAGTGAGGCATTTTTGTAATAAATAAAAGTTATCCTTTATTTTTAACAAAACATTTTCGCTGTCGTTGTGTGCGGAGAACTTGGAGAAACGTAGTAAATCAGGCATCCAAGTTACATGGGCATCTATTAACATAAAATAATGGCACTCACATTAGATCAAAAGTACACAACCAGTGAGTTTGGTTGGCAAATGTGTCTGATTGTGAAACAGAAGTGGGCTTCTAGTGTTCCCCAGGCCTAGAGAGATCATGCGATATATGGAGGCAAAGGTGCTCTATTTTGGTGGGTGAGACCTGGATTGGATCCTATCACCAGAGCCCTGTTGCAGGTGATCACCTCTTAACCCAAAGTCAGTTCATGGGATGAAGGTTTGGCATTATTTCTAGACAATTTTGGAAATACAAAATATTTTTGGATTACTAAGCAAACCAAATAAACTATAAAAATTATACTCTCAAGTATGGATGTTCAACAGAGTTGGCCACCTCCTCCCCAGATAACAGATAATATTTACTTTGATATATCTAAAGATGGAATGTCTTGATTATGAATAATACTGTCAAATTTCTGACACACACAAAAAATTATTTGAACTTGATGGGTTTGATACTGAATTCCGTAAAAAAAAAAAAAACTGATTGTATAATTTATATATAGAAAAAATGCAAATGCATATCAGTAACAGGTCCTATTTTTAGTCTTTTTTTTTACATAAAAATAGTATATAATCCCACGTGAATCCAGATTTCTTTAGGCACTGTTACCATCGTTCAGCAACAAAGGATGTGGTACATAGTATTGCGGGAAGTTCAAAGCTCCATTCACACCTGGAATTCAAACATATCCGTCTGTTTTTTTGCCAATTTGGCAACTTCTTCTCTTATGGCTTTTACCAGTGCAGCTGTGGATAAATTGGTTATTGAGGCGTCCGGAGTGTCGGTGTCTGCCAGACTTTGCTGAGAAGCCCCAATTGATGGTCCAGCAGCATGCTCCAAGCTTTGATGAATGACAGGTTGGCCAAACTGTCTGGGGAGTCGAGAAGGAGAGTTCTGTGGATATCGTGACCTCGGATAAGCCTCAATGTAACCAGGTAGAGGAACCTGTACAGCGAGATACAACAAAGAAAATGAATAAACTGTCTACTTTAAAGGTGCCTTAACCAATTTGTTTATCCAAGTTGGCATTTCAGCTATGGTTGAATTCCATGAATCACAAATTGGATTCTTAAAGGAAACCAGAGATAAAAAATAATAAAAGATTTATACATACCTGGGGCTTCCTCCAGCCCCATGCGCACAGATCACTCCCACGCCGCCGTCCTCCGCTGCCTGCAGCTCCAGTATAGGGTCCCCTTACTTCAGTCAGTCATGGCCAGTCTGCACAATAGGAAGTGCGCTCTCTACATATCTCTCCAGCGGTCACTGGAGAGTTACATAGAGAGCACACTGCACCACTATTCTTTGACACTCATGTTCTATTTATCGGTACTACACATACAATTCATTATCTCATAAGTTTATTTTTGCTTCAGTCTCACTTTAACCAAACTCACATTATTTCAGGAGATCTGACTTCTGAGCTCATCAAACAACACTAAGGACTGGTTCACGCTGCAAGAGCTTTTTCTAAGCGCTCGTGATTTTAAAAGCTCTTGCTAATGTTATGCTATCTGTGTGTTCTCACGTGAGCAATCAGATTTTATAAAAATCACCTATAGCATTGCAATAGCAAGAGCTTTTCAAATCACTAGTGCTAAAAAAGCACTAGCAGTGTGAACCACACTACTTGTGTCGCGGTACTCTCCCCTGCCGTGACGGGGGCAATATAAGTCTATGGAGACTTACTCACTATTGCAACACGATGCGTTCCGATGGAAGTAGCAAAATCGCTGCAAGTTCGCCGCAAACTCTGCAGTGTGTTACCCCATGATCCACGTCTACCACACAGATTATGCAGCAATGCAAGCCTATAGCGGCATGGTAAGTATAAATGAGCATTCACGACAGCAGGGCGCATGCACAGAGTGACGAGTAATCCGGTGATTTACATCCTATCCAGCAAGGAGTACGTCACTGAGGGGGGGGGGGCAGGGAAATGCATATTACCCTGTCGACACACTCAGCCACAGTGTAATATGAACTGGGACATGGTACAGTGTGATCATCCTGCCCGGGCTCTACTGCCACAGGACAATCGCATGCATAGTATGTGAAGCTAGTCTTAAAGGGACTCCGAGCAGTGCAGAAACTATGGAAAGATGCATATCATTTTAAAGCTCTCTTTCTCCTCTTTCCAATGATATATAAACTGCCGCCCTACGCCTTTTAGTTTTCGCTATTTTCGCGATTGAATTTGCCGCGGCCGCGATTTCAATCACGAAAATAAAGAAAACTAAAAGGCGTACAGCGACGATTTAGGTGTCGCCAGAAAGAGGAGAAAGAGAGCTTTAAAATGATATCCATCTTTTCATAGTTACTTGTATTACACAGGACGACACTTTCCCCAGTGTCAGCAGCTCCATTCAGCAGAAAACGTCGGTCTGAGTAATACAATGTAACTATGGAAAGATATCATTTTAAAGCTCTCTTTCTCCTCTTTCTGGCGACACCTAAATCGTTGCCCTACGCCTTTTAGTTTTCTTTATTTTCGCGATTGAAATCGCGGCCGCGGCAATTTCAATCGTGAAAATAGTGAAAACTAAAAGGCGTAGGGCAGCGGTTTATATATCATTGGAAAGAGGAGAACGAGAGCTTTAAAATTATATGCATCTTTCCATAGTTTCTGCACTGCTCGGAGTCCCTTTAAAGGTCAAAAAGTTTCACAGCTAATAAATGAGTTTGAAAAAGGTACATAATACACATTGGGCTTGATTCACTAACCGGCACTAAGCCACTTAGTGGGCGCAAACTACGGCACTAAGTAGTTTGCGCCCACACATCAGTAATTTCAATGAAACTATATGGAATGCTCTTGTAAAATTTGCTTGTTTTTATCTGCAGCTGAATTAAGTTACCCAAAGAGATCCAAGTGTATTTCAACAAGCAAATAACAGTCCAAATACCATCTCTCACCACCACCAATAAGAAGACCTTATCACTAGGAAATACAATAAAGTAAAATCTTAAGGATCTAATGTAATACTTGCTAATATGACCCATCCCTAACAATTTATCCTACCTCAAATTGTATACATTTAAATGACTGATTAAAAGTTAAGTTTTATGATCCCATATAGGGGCTAATACATGTGTTTGATTCAGTGATCATGAAGTTGTGGAAAAAAAATTGCTTGGAGACAGAGCATGAGCAGGAATCTCTACTGATTAGATTTGATTGCTAGTATAAGCAGCAGGGTGTGTGATTCCACAGACAAGTGTAAACTAAATGTATGCCTACATATTCTGTTCCCCACCACCTCATAGACCAAGCAAGAACTAAAGGAGACAAATCTCCACCAAAAGTCCTCAGTGATCACTGATGCTGCATTCAATTTCATGAGTCAATCGCTGCCCAGTTTAGAATAGACGTAGTGTTCATGCTGTATAAAATATTGTGAAAGACAACAGACCCTAAAGGACCATATTGTTTTAGTACTGTCACAAATCTTTTGTCTCTTGGCTTTTATGTAGTACTAGCTGATGACCCGGCGTTGCCCGGGTATGTATTTGGCTGGTGTTGGCTCCACCTACTTTTTCTAACCCTAACACACAATTACTCAGTGACCAAGTTTGTTTGCTTTGGCATCAGTAATTTGTATAGTCCCAAAGAAATTAAACAAATCAGATTGGCTGTCTGTGACTCTGCCCCTCTCTAGCATTTGAACCCCAATTACCCAATGACCAACTGTAGCAGGTTTGAGGCATGTGCTATTAGCAGTGTAAAAATGGCAGCAATTTAAATATTCCTCTTGAAAATCAACAGGTAAAAAGTGATTCACTATTATAGGCTCCACCCACTTCCCTGAATATTAATCTCAGTCACCCAGTGACTATCTGGGCAAAGTTTGAGAACCCTGCCATTAACAGTGTAAGAATGGCTGCAGTTTATATTTTCCCAGCGAAATTTTTTTGGGCTCTGCCCACTTTTTGTAACCTGGACACACTGTCTCTCAATTACCAAGTTGATGAGCTTTGGGCTCCTTGGCATCAATAATTAGTTTTTTTCCCAGTAAAATAAAACAAATCAGATTGGCTGTTTTGGGCTCCGCCCTATTTCCTGAATTTGAACTCCAGTGACCCAATAACCAACTGTACCAAGTTTGAGGCTTGTGCCATTAACAGAGAATGGCAGCAAATTAAATATTCCCCTTGAAAATCAACAGGCGAATTTTGATTGGCTTTTTTAGGCTCCACACACTTTTCTGAATATTAATCCCAGTCACCCAGTGCCCAACTGTGCAAAGTTTGAGAACCCTGTCATTAACAGTGAAGAAGAGCTGCAGTTTACATTTTCCAAGAGAAATCTGTTTTTGACTCCACTCAGTTTTTGTAACTTTGACACACAGTAACTCAATGACCAAGTTTGTAAGCATTTGGGTTCCTGGCATCAAAATTGTGTGAATGGAAGTAGTTTATCCAGCAAAGAAATCTGATTAGCTGTTTGTGACTCCGCCTCTTTGAATTTGAACCTGTCACTTAATGACCAACTGTAGCAGGGTTGAGGCCTCTGCCATTAACAGTGTAAGAATGGCAGCAGTTTCAATATTACCCTTGAAAATCAATAGGTGAATTTTGATTGGCTGTTGTATGCTCCACCTGCTTTTCTGAATATTAATCCCAGTCACCCGGTGACCAACTGTGTCAACTTTGAGAACCCTGCCATTAACAGTGTAAGAATGGCTGCAGTTTATATTTTCCCATGTAAAAAGTTAGTTGTTTTTGGCTCCGCCCACTGTTTGTAACTTTGACATTCAGTCACTTAATGACCAAGTTTATGAGCTTTGGGGTCCTTGGCATCAATAAGTTGCATTTTTCCATTGCAATTAAACACATCTGATTGGCTGTTTGTGGCTCGCCCCCTTTACATAATGTAAACCCCAGTCTCCCAGTGACTGACTGTACCAGATTCGAGGCATGTGCCATTAAGAGTGTAAGAATGGCAGCAATGTAAATATTCCCCTTGAAAATCAATAGGTGAATTTTGATTGGCTGTTGTAGGCTCCATCCACTTTCCAGAATATTAATCCCTGTCATCCAGTGACCAACTGTGTCAAGTTTGAGAACCCTGCCAATGACAGAATGGCTGAAATCAATCTAACAAATCTGATTGTCTGTTTGTGGCTCCATCACCTTTAGTGAATGTGGACCCCAGTCACCCAATGACTGGCTGTATCAGGTTTGAGGCCTCTGCTATTAACAGTGTAAGGATGGTAGCAATGTAAATATTCCCTTTGAAAAATCAATAGGTGAATTTTGATTGGCTGTTGTAGGCTCCCCCCACTTTCTAAATATTAATCCCAGTCACCCAGTGGCCAACTGTGTCATGTTTGGGAACCATGCCATCAACAGTGTAAGAATGGTTGCAGTTTATATTTTCCTATGTAAAAAATGTAGTTGTTGGCACTGCCCACTTTTTCTAACCTTGACATTACTTGTCACTCAATTATCAAGTTTATGAGCTTTGGGGTCCTTGGTATCAATAATTTGTATGTTCCCATTGAAATTAAGCAAATCTGATTGGCTGTTTCTGGCTTCGCCCCCTTTCTGAATTTGAACCCCAGTCACCAAGTGACCAACTGTACCAGGTTTTAGGCATCTGCTATTAACAGTGTAAAAAAGGCAGCAATTTAAATATTCCCCATGAAAATTAACAGGTGAATTTTGATTGGCTGTTGTAGGCTCCACCCATTTTCCTGAATATTAATCCCATTCACCCCGTGACCAACTGTGCAAATTTTGAGAACCCTGCCATTAACAGTGTAAGAATGGCTGCAGTTTACATTTTCCCAGTAGAATGTGTTTTTGGCTCCGCCCACTTTTTGTAACCTTGACACACAGTCACTCAATGACCAACTTTGTGAGCTTTCAGGTTCCTGGCATCAAAAATGCGTGAATGGAAGCTGTTTATCTAGCAAGGAAATCTGATGATCTGAAACCCAATGACTGACTGGTGCAAGTTTGAAGCCTCTGCCATAAAGAGTGTAAGAATGGCAGCAGTTTCAATATTCCCCTTGAAAATCAATAGGTGAATTTTGATTGGCTGTAGTAGGCTCCACCTACTTTCCTGAATCTTAATCTTATTTAACAGGTGACCAAGTGTGCCAAGTTTGAGAACCCTGCCATTAACAGTCTAAGCATGGCTGCAGTGTACATTTTCCCGTTCAAAATGAATGGCTGAAATTTGATTGGATGTTTTAGGCCCACTTTTCCTGGATTTGTAACCTCGGTCACCAAGTGACCAACTGTGCCAAGTGTGGGGACTCTGGCTTGATTACTGTGAGATTAACAGCCTTTTACATTTTTTCCATTGACATGAACACACACACACACACACACACACACACACACACACACACACACACACACACACACACACACACACACACACACACACTGCTTTCCCTTATGGTTAAGGTTTTTTTATTTAGTGGTAAGCATAATTTATCATGGAATTGTATGTTAAATTCACAATTATATCAGAAACTTATTGTTAAATACAGTGTGAGAGCTTAGTGTGGCTCTGGTTCAGCTTACCGCATCTGCCCACTGTCCCGGCAAATCATTTTCTCCGGAGTATGACATCCAAGCTTGGTTCCGGTATGCCGCCGGCGGTTGCGGAATGTAATAGCCAGAATATCCTCCTCGGTTTCCTGGGATGGCAAAGACAGCAGGAACCGAATTACCTGACAAGGCAAAGCAGCGATTGAGGAGTACTGCAAGTTTCGTGCTCACTTGGTAGGAAAGCTATGCTGACGTACAGAAGTTCAAAGCTGAACTCCAGGAGAGCTATCTGGAAAGGATTCTAAAAGCAAGGCAAAATCCCAGCTCAAAAACACACTATGTGCCGAAAAACAGGGATGTTAAAAAACTGCGGAGGTTAGTTTAGGAGTGGAGAAGGGGAGGAGAGGTTAGCTCAGGCAGAGTTCAGAGGTAATTTGGCAATAGTGAAAGTATTAGACCATCTAGGTATTCCCCTCACTTCAGCTATCTAGTAGTACAACCCAATAAAGTATAGACCAGGTAGTACAACTCGACACAGAAGAAGGACTCGACAAATCACCGGCACCATAATTACAGTTATGTGGCCTCCAACTATAGCATTGCAGTTATAGCTGTGCCAATACTAGGTGCTGAACAGCATGTGCCAAGTTCAACTGCTTTGTTGTTTACATTTGAGATCCTGCATACTGAAACCCAAACAATGCCAAACACCACAATTCAGCACCCAAGCTAGTGGACAGTGTCACAGGGAGGTGACTCACAAGCGGTTCACACCTGCTGGGATTGGAAGGAGGAAGCATCAAAGTTATGTGATGTGCAACGTGGACCACAGCCCCATGACCCTGTCCAAGCTTGGGTGCTAGAGTGCGGTATTCTGCATTATTCGCGTTTCGGAATGCAAGATCCGGAATTTGAACACTAACACCATTATTAAAGGAATACTTAAGTAAAAAAAAAAAAGACATTTACTCACCCGGGGCATCCCTCAGCCCCCTGAAGCTGGATGGTGCCCTCGCAGCCCCGCTCCGATCGTCCTGTCCCCGCCGGCGGCTACTTCCGGTTCGGCGACAGCCGCCGACAGGCTGGGAACGCGGCTGATTTTCCGCGTTCCCAGCCGCTGCTATCACTCTCTATGCTGCTATAGCGTATATATATACGCTATAGCAGCATAGAGGGTGATAGCAGCGGCTGGGAACGCGGAAAAACAGCCGCGTTCCCAGCCTGTCGGCGGCTGTCGCCGAACCGGAAGTAGCCGCCGGCGGGGACAGGACGATCGGAGCGGGGCTGCGAGGGCACCATCCAGCTTCGGGGGGCTGAGGGATGCCCCAGGTGAGTAAATGTCATTTTTTTTTTTACTTAAAGGGACTCCGAGCTCAGCAAAAAAAGTAAAGTTGTACTCACCAGGGTCTTTCTCCAGCCCAGTGCTGGTCGGGAGGTCCCACGCCGGCGTCCTGGCTCCTCTCCTTCACCCCGCTCCGGTATGGCTGACAGGCCGCAGCCCGGGCGACACTCGGTGGAGTGTCGGGCTGCAGCTTCCGCGTATGACGCGGATTACGTCACACGCCGGCCGCCTCGCGTCATCACGGCGGCCGGCGTGAAAGTACTGCGCATGCGCGCTTTAATTGCGCATGCGCAGTACTTTCACGCCGGCCGCCGTGATGACGCGAGGCGGCCGGCGTGTGACGTAATCCGCGTCATACGCGGAAGCTGCAGCCCGACACTCCACCGAGTGTCGCCCGGGCTGCGGCCTGTCAGCCATACCGGAGCGGGGTGAAGGAGAGGAGCCAGGACGCCGGCGTGGGACCTCCCGACCAGCACTGGGCTGGAGAAAGACCCTGGTGAGTACAACTTTACTTTTTTCGCTGAGCTCGGAGTCCCTTTAAGTATTCCTTTAAGGTGACAACATTATCCTTTGCCGACCTTGATAAAACTACAAGGGGTGTGTCCAAGACCCTGATGGAGACTCTTAACAGCAATTTAAAAAAAAAACGGTCACCACTAATAAGTAGCTCCAGCAATATATGCTGCACTCTCTTATTCAAAATAATAGCAGTCCTCAGGTTAAAATGGTCTTAAAAAAAACAAAACCTAAAAACCAGAACGTTCAAATTTGAAAGATAAAACAGTATCAGCGCTTATAATCTATGCACAATTATCATAAAGTCTCATGATACTTACTTTCATATCTCAGAGGGTAACCATAACTCGTACTTTTAAATCGTATGTCTGTTTATTTTATTCAGTTATATAATTCTGACAAATTCCTCAGTGCTTTTCATACGCCGGTCCCAGCTGTCCCTGAAGGATCTTATTAAGATGAGAAGTGCCATCAAACTTCTGGAGATTAAACCCAAGTCCTCCGCACTGCAAGGCAGGAATGCTAATTACTGCTGCCCATAATGGGCACAGCCGCTACTACTCGTGATGTACATAGCGCCGATCTGTGACAGCAGAGGTCACCCTGAAGTACATATAGCCAGCTTAATAGTTGGAATAGGTTTAATATGCGGAGTAAGGTACTCTAAAAGGCTTTAGGAATTATAATAAATGTAGCATTTGTTTTGGACGCTGGGCATGCATTTTCAGCCTAATAGAGGTGGTGCGTGCCTGAGCGATTAACCAGTCCATTGCAGCATGTTTTTAGGGATGCGCCATCCCCCCCCACCCCCTTTTCATTATTTTGCTAGTATGTAACTACCAGGTTAGCTGCCCCCAGCCCGTATTCCTGAGTTTCCTGTTTGTATGGTAAGTAATAGTAGTTATGCATATGATTTGCATCTGAATTGAATGTGAACTGTGCAGATAGCTTAGCTTATTGGAGGTGCTGCACATGTGAGCTGTTGGTAATTTCAGATGCAGCCTTTGTGGTATGTACTGGCCCTCTCCTCGCTGTCCATTAAAATGTAAGTTACACATTTTTGCTTAGCTGCTCCCAAGGTTACACATATGTACACCTGAGGAAGGGGGAACCCCAAAACATGTCGTATTTGCTACTTATTTGATAAATGCACGTTTATACGCCAGTTGAGTGCCTCCTTTATTTATACTATTGTATTCATTCCGGTGGAGTGGTGACCCACAGAGGGATTGTGCACTGGCGGACCAGGTGTCAGACGTGGTGTGGTAGCCCAGCAGAAACCCCCCTGTTGTTGTACACATATGTTGTTTTTAATTTAGGTTAGGCCACTTGCCCGGAGGTCTACCTCACCGTGGTGCAAGTGTCCAGTATATTATACTTTGCATGCAAACTATAGTGGAAGCCAAAGTTCCTCCATAGTATAATAAATGTAGCATTTGTTTTGGACGCAGGACATGTATTTTATGCCTAATAGAGGTGGTGCATGCCTGAGCAATTAACCAGTCAATTGCCGCATGTTTTTAGGGATGCACAACCCCCCCTTTTCATAATTTAGGAATTATGTGTTTCTGAATGGTACCAGTTCAGCCCACCACAGCTTTTGCCCCCACATCAGTGATTTAAAGGACAACTGAAGTGAGAAGAACATGGAGGCTGCCATATTCATTTCCTTTTAAACAATACCAGTTGCCTGGCAGCCCAGCTGGTCTATTTGTCTGCAATAGTGTCTGAATAACACCAGAAACAAGCATGCAGCTAATCTTGTCAGATCTGACAATAATGTAAGAAACACATGAGCTGCCTGCTTGTTCAGTGTCTATGGCTAAAAGTATTAGAGGCAAAGGCTCAGCAGGATAGCCAGGCAAATGGTATTGTTTACCACAGCGGTGGGGAGGGGGTGGTACCGCCCCTTACACACCTGGGTCTCCCCTTCCAGTTAGTTTTGCTACGCCATCAGTGAGTGGGGAAGCTATTACCTATTTCCTTTTGTGTTCCACCGCTCGCCACGTGACTTCCTGCAATGCCGCCCACTGAAATACAGAAGGCGGCATTGCAGGAAGTCACGCGTCGAGCGGTGGAACGCAAGGAAGTAAGTAGGTAATTGCTTCCCTGCTTGTTGCTAATTAAGGGAAATAGCTGGAGGGGAGCGGGGAAGCGGGACCCAGGTGAGTGGGGGGTCCGACCCCCCTCCCCACCGCTGTGCCCGCTGCTCCCCTTCCTGGCTGCTACCCCCTCCAGCTTGACACCCCCCCCCCCCACGGCCATGGGACACGGACATGTTTATTTAAAACGTAAATGGACTGAAAACATGCCGCAAAAGGGCAGCACGGATTGCGTTCCGCAACCGTACTAGTGTGGACCGACTGTAAGGGAGACTTTTTTTTTTCTTTTTTAAACAAATCATTAACAGGTATCAGGCTTTAAAGGACAACTGAAGTGAGAGGTACATTAGACTGCCATATTTATTTCCTTTTAACCAATACCAGTTGCCTGGCAGGCTGGCAGCCCTGCCAGTTTAATTGGCTGCAGTAGTGTCTGAATAATGCCAGAAACAAGCATGCAGCTAATCTTGTCAGATCTAACAATAACGTCAAACACCTGATCTGCTGCATGCTTGTTCAGGGTCTATGGCTAAAAGTGTTAAAGGCAGAGGATCAGCAGGATAGCCAGGCAATTGGTATTGCTTAAAAGGAAATAAATCCCATCCCATGGGTCCCATGGGTTGTTGCTGCTCCCCACCTTAAACTGATAATGTTTAAACCGGAAACTGTCACCAGTGTACTCCTCTGGTTGGGAAGGCAATGTGCTGTCATTGTATTACAGCCAGGGGTCGAGTCCTGCGTGGACGCGGGTGAACGGCGTCCACCCACTTTTTCTTCAGCGTCAGCGCCTTCTTCCGGCCGCAAGGAACGCTCCGCTCCGTGTGCGGCTAGAAGACCAGACTGGAACACGGTAAGTCTCCGCCCGCTTTCGCCGCCGGGCCCGACACTTCAAAACACTGGAGGGAAGAGGAAGAAGGGGAGCACGAAGGTGAGGGATGGGGGGGAGATGTCCGCACATCCTCGCTGTCCCCATAGCTCTCCTTCTCTGCGCTGCTCCCCTCCTGCTGGGGGCACACCTGGCTACCTGGGCACATATACCCCTGGTTATATATACTGGGCACATATACCCCTGCCTATATATACTGGGCACATATACCCCTGCCTACATATACTGGGCACATATACCCCCTGCCTACATATACTGGGGACACATACCCCTGGCTACATATACTGGGCACATATACCCCCTGCCTACATATACTGGGCATATATACCCCTGGCTAAATATACTGGGCACATATACCCCTGGCTACATATACTGGGCACATATACCCCTGGCTACATATACTGGGCATATATACCCCTGGCTACATATACTGGGTACATATACCCCTGGCTACATATACTGGGCACATATACCCCTGGCTACATATACTGGGCACATATACCCCTGCCTACACATACTGGGGACACATACCCCTGCCTACATATACTGGGCACATATACCCCTGGCTACATATACTGGGCATATATACCCCTGGCTACATATACTGGGCACATATACCCCTGGCTACATATACTGGGGACTACTATACCCCTGCCTACATATACTGGGCACATATACCCCTGCCTACATATACTGGGGACACATACCCCTGGCTACATATACTGGGCACATATACCCCTGGCTACATATACTGGGCACATATACCCCTGGCTACATATACTGGGCACATATACCCCTGGCTACATATACTGGGCATATATACCCCTGGCTACATATACTGGGCACATATACCCCTGGCTACATATACTGGGGACTACTATACCCCTGCCTACATATACTTGGCACATATACCCCTGCCTACATATACTGGGCACATATACCCCTGGCTACATATACTGGGCACATATACCCCTGGCTACATATACTGGGCACATATACCCCTGGCTACATATACTGGGCACATATACCCCTGGCTACATATACTGGGGACTACTATACCCCTGCCTACATATACTGGGCACATATACCCCTGCCTACATATACTGGGGACACATACCCCTGGCTACATATACTGGGCACATATACCCCTGGCTACATATACTGGGCATATATACCCCTGGCTACATATACTGGGCACATATACCCCTGGCTACATATACTGGGGACTACTATACCCCTGACTACATATACTGGGCACATATACCTCTGCCTATATATACTGGGCACATATCCCACTGGCTATATATACTGGGCGCATATCCCACTGGCTATATATACTGGGCACATATACCCCTGCCTATATATACTGGGCACATATACCCCTGGCTATATATACTGGGCACATATACCCCTGGCTACATATACTGGGCATATATACCCCTGGCTACATATACTGGGCACATATACCCCTGGCTACATATACTGGGGACTACTATACCCCTGACTACATATACTGGGCACATATACCTCTGCCTATATATACTGGGCACATATCCCACTGGCTATATATACTGGGCGCATATCCCACTGGCTATATATACTGGGCACATATACCCCTGCCTATATATACTGGGCACATATACCCCTGCCTATATATACTGGGCACATATACCCCTGGCTATATATACTGGGGACATATCCCACTGGCTACATATACTGGGCACATATACCCCTGGCTACATATACTAGGCAACTATACCTCTGGCTACATATACTGGGGACTACTATACTCATGGCTACTTATACTGGGGACACCTATAGACCTGGCTACCTATGCTGGGGGTACCTATTTTGGGGGAACTGCTGTCAGATTATCTGCATTTTTGTGGAACCGCTGTGATGTATTTTGGGGAACAGCTGCCAGATTATGTGTATGTTAGGGGAACGGCTGCTGCCAGATTACATGTATTTTAGGGAACTGCTGCCAGATTGTGTATGTTTGGGGGACCACTACTGCCAGATTATATGTCCTTTGGGTGTTACGTGTATTTTGGGTAATCCACTGCCAGGTTTCGCGTATTTTGGGGAACTGCTTCCAAATTATGTGTATGTTGGTGGAACTGCTGCTGCCACATTGTCTATTTTGGGGGAACCACTTCCATATTATCTGTATTTTGGAGGAACTTCTACCAGATTATGTGTCTTTTTGGTGAAATGCTGTCAGATTACATCTATTTTTGGGGGAAACACTACAGCAGAGCTCAAACTTCCTCGGCAGACCTTTTACATTACTGCTAAGGTCATGTATATTTGGCCCCACCCATGACCACACCCACGGTGTGCTTGACCACGCCCATTTTTGCAGCGCCGCGGAGTTCTCCAAGTGAGTCCACTCACTTCTTTTCCCAGGACCAGACCCCTGATTATAGCTTACAATGATGCACATTCGAAGTTGTTGAGGGCTACATAAAATGGCTGGGAGGGATGCATTTGGCCCGCGGGCCTTGTGTTTGACACCTGTGTTTTAGACTATAAATTAACTTTAAAGTGGACCCGAACTCAGAGGTCCTCTCTGCTCTAAAAGTATCACTACAGCATAATAACCTTTAAACAAAAAACTTTTCTGTGTTACAGCTGATAAAAATCCTAAAATAAATCTGCAATGTGGTGTTACTTTCTGATTCATGAAAGCAGACATATTGTTAACAGCCTGTGTTTTCAAATAAGCTTATCTGCCATCTCTGCCATGGCAGTCATGTGACACAGGGGAGAGATCAAATTACAACTTGAGATTAGACACAAATGAGGGGAAATCTCTACTGTGCCTGCGCAGGACGCTCCCAGCTACACACATGGCCAGGGCTGCGCAGGTGCAGTGGATGGTGACTGAAGAAAGAGAAACTGAGTGGGGGACCGGAGGATCATTGTGTACCGGCGCGGGACAGGACGGATGCAGGGGGCTAGGAGAAGCCACAGGTAAGTGAAACTCTTTTTTTTTTTTTTTACTTAACTCAGGTTCCCTTTCACCCCACTTTAAGAAGAATATGGTAATTCCTCTGACTTCACTTGCTGTATTCACAGGCAAATTCAGTAGTGAGGATCAAAGAAAAGTTGAGTACACTAGTTCTGTCGGGGACAATAACTGCAGAATCAGCAATTACAATTAAATATCTTAATAAGTTAACGGGTTTTAGCCTGGCCCTATATTGAGAGTAGTTACTACAGCAACACTTTAAAGGGATACTGTATGGGGTCGGGGGAAAATTAGTTGAACTTACCCGGGGCTTCTAACGGTCCCCCGCAGACATCCTGTGCCTGCGCAGCCGCTCACTGATGCTCCGGCCCGCCTCCGGTTCACTTCTGGAATTTCAGACTTTAAAGTCTGAAAACCACTGCGCCTGTGTTGCCATGTCCTCAATCCCGCTGATGTCACCAGGAGCGTACTGCGCAGACACAGACCATACTGGACCTGCGCAGTATGCTCCTGGTGACATCAGCGGGATCGAGGACATGGCAACACAGGCGCAGTGGTTTTCAGACTTTAAAGTCTGAAATTCCAGAAGTGAACCGGAGGCGGGGCCTAAGCATCGGTGAGCGGCTGCACGGGCACAGGATGTCTGCGGGGGACCGTTAGAAGCCCCGGGTAAGTTCAACTCATTTTCTCCCGACCCCCCTACAGTATCCCTTTAAAGTCCATCATTTTGTTGTAACTCGTGTTTTGTATGCAGATTTTTTGTTTTTATGGTTTTCAGGAAACCCAACAGCTTTGATTTAATTTACCCAGGCTTGCCCTGCTGTATGCCAAGCACACACTGAAAACACAAGCCTGCTGCATGCCAGGCACACACTGAAAACACAAGCCTGCTGTATGCCAAGCACACACTGAAAACACAAGCCTGCTGCATGCCAGGCACACACTGAAAACACAAGCCTGCTGCATGCCAGGCACACACTTAAAACATGAGCTACCAGCATGCAAAGATCAAGATTCAGTGTGACTGACAGTCATAATTGATTAGCCTTTTGTCACTGGCAGTTTGTGTCTTTGTTTATGTGTAAACTGTGTGCAAGGCATATGGGTCACCCAGGAATTGTCTTCTGTTGCTAATAGAGCTAATAGAGTATCTCTGCTAATTAGCAGTTGTCTCTGGTGAGAAGAGTAGTGGAGCAGAAGGTGGGGATTTCTCTGGGGGGAGTGGGAAATTTGGACACAGTACAAACATAAAATTAAAATAGTCTGCGTGCCTTGGAGGCCTATTCATACACTGTGTAAAGAATGTCACAAAGTCACCTGACATCTAGCGATTTGTGAAAACTTCCTTCAGATGAGCCATTCTTTGGATGTTTGTAATTGGTGTACAGTTGTTAAGGTTGTTTTCAAGGTGGTTATAAGTCAGCTTCTAGACTAGGCATTAGTAAGATCAAATCCGCTAAAACCAAATGTGTAAAATAGATAGGAAGCAGTTCTCTGTGGCTCAGAGGATCCAGTGCTTTTCATGTTGGCTCAAATAGCCCTCCATGAGTGTAGATGGAGTTGGTGATATCTGCAAAGAAATAACTCTGTGCATATAGAACAAGGGTTGGAACATCGAGAGGCCGAGCCACTGCATGTAGATTACCAGCTGAATCATGCAATTTCACTGCTGATCAGCTTGACACAAAATCATTTCTTTCCTCCTTATTGGCTGCAGCATTGTACATGCTGTATAGGTAAGGTTAGGGTTAGGCAACAGGAAGAATCTTAAGGTTTAACTATCAGGGTAGACATTAAGGTTAGGCACTGCAAGGTGGTTAGGATTAAGAACCCTGTAGAATTTTGTTGCTAAAAAAAAGGGAAGGCTAGGATAAGGCACAATGAGAAGAGCTAGATTTAGGCACTGTGAGGGGTTATGCACATGGGGTAATAATAATAATAATAATAATAATAGGTCAGAGTTGTGTACTAAGTGGGAGGTTAGTGTGGTTATCAGGTGAGAGGTTAGTGTTGGGTATCAGGTGGGAAGTTTGTGTTGGGTATCAGGTGGGAAGTTAGTGTTGGGTACAGGGTGGGAGTATAGTGTTGAGTACCAGGTGCAAGCTTAGTGTTGGGTATCAGGTGGGAAGTTAATGTTGTGAACCAAGTGGGAGGTTAGTGTTTAGTATCAGTTGGTAAGTTAGTATTAGGTGGGAGGTTAGTGTTGGGTACCCAGTGGGAGGTTAATGTTGGCTGCCAGGTAAGAGGTAAGTATTGAGTACAAGGTAGGAGGTTAGTGTTGAGTACCAGGTGGGATGTTAGTGTTGCGTATCAGGTGGTAAGTTAGCACTAACCTCCCACCTAATGCCCAAATGAACTTACCACCTGATACACAACACTAACCTACCACCTGGTACCCAACAATAACCTCCCACCTGGTACCCAGCACTAACCTCCTACCTGGTACCTAACACTAACCTCCCACCTAACACCCTACACTAAGTACCAGGTGGAAGGTTAGTGTTGGGTTTCAGTTGGTAAGTTAGTGTTGGGTATTAGGTGAGAGGTTAGTGCTGGGTACCAAGTGGGAGGTAAGTGTTGAGTAACAGGTGGTAGGTTAGTGTTGGGTGTTAGGTGGGAGGTTAGTGGTGATTATCAGGTGGTAAGTTAGTGTTGGGTATTAGGTGGGAGATTAGTGCTAGGCACCAGATGGGAGGTTAGTGTTGGGTTTGAGGTGGGAGGTCAGTGTTGGGTATCAGGTGTGAGGTTAGTGTTGGGTATCAGGTGGGAGGTTAGTGTTGGGTATCAGGTGAGAGGTCAGTGTTGGGAACCAGGTAGGAGGTACAGTGGTTTGCAAAAGTATTCGGCCCCCTTGAAGTTTTCCACATTTTGTCATATTACTGCCACAAACATGAATCAATTTTATTGGAATTCCGCGTGAAAGACCAATACAAAGTGGTGTACATGTGAGAAGTGGAACGAAAATCATACATGATTCCAAACATTTTAAAAAAAAAATAACTGCAAAGTGGGGTGTGCATAATTATTCAGCCCCCTTAGTCACTACTTTGTAGAACCACCAGTTACAGCTGCCAGTCTTTATGGGTATGTCTCTACCAGCTTTGCACATCTAGAGACTGAAATCCATGCCCATTCTTCTTTGCAAAACATCTCCAGCTCAGTCAGATTAGATGGACAGCGTTTGTGAACAGCAGTTTTCAGATCTTGCCATAGAGTCTCGATTGGATTTAGATCTGGACTTTGATTGGGGCATTCTAACACATGGATATGTTTTGTTTTGATTCATGTTTGTGGCAGTAATATGACAAAATGTGGAAAACTTTAAGGGGGCCGATTATTTTTGCAAACCACTGTAAGTGTTTGGTGCCAGATGGGAGGTCAGTGTTGCATACCAAGTGAAGGGTTAGTATTAAGTATTAGGGGGTAAGATAGTGTTGATATAAGGTGGGAGGTCAGTGTTGGGTATCAGGAAGGAGGTTATTGTTGAGTATCAGGTGGGAGGTTAGTGTTGGGTATCAAGTGGGAGGTTAGTGTTGAGTATCATGTTAGAGGTTAATTTTGAGTACCAGGTGGGAGGTCAGTGTTGGGTACCAGGTAGAAAGTTAGTGTTGGGAATCAGGTTGGAGATTAGTGTTGGGTATCAGGTGGGAGGTTAGTGTTAGGTAACAAGTAGGAGATCTGTTTTGGGTATCAGGTAGGAAGTTAGTATTGGGCATCAGGTGGGCGGTTAGTGTTGGGCATCAGGTCAGAGATTAGTGTTGGATATCAGGTGGGAGGTTAGTGTTGGGCATCAGTTTGGAGATTATAATTGGGTATCAGGTGGGAGGTTAGTGTTGGGTTTCAATTTGGAGGTTAGTGTTGGGTACCAGGTTGGAAATTAGTGTTGGGTATCAGATTAGTGTTGGGTATCAGGTGGGAGATTAGTGTTGGGTTTCAGGTGAGAGGTTAGTGCTGGGCATCAGGTCAGAGATTAGTGTTGGGTTTCAGGTGGGAGGTTAGTTTTCGGCATCAGGTTGGAGATTAGTGTTTGTAATCAGGTAGGAGGTTAGTGTTGGTTATCAGGTAGGAGGTTTGTGCTGGGTGTCAGGTTGGAGATTAGTGTTGGGTACCAGGTAGGAGGTTAGTGTTGGGCATCAAGAGGGAGATTAGTGTTGGGTATCAGGTTGAAGATTAGTGTTGGGCATCGGGTTGGAAATTAGTGTTGGGTTTCAGGCGGGAGGTTAGTGTTGGGTTTCAAGTGAGAGGTTAGAGTTGGGTACTGGGTATACTGGGAAGTTTGATATAAACAGGTATGTTGCTGCAGCTACACTTTATATTTTGTTTGTGGTTCACCTGGAATTAGTGATAATTTCAGATATTTTATAATGATTGGTTGAATAATTTGACACAGAGTGGCTGGCATGCTCACCTGGACCTTGCTCACTCCCACCAGGCTCCGGCATCCTGTTCTTGTTTGCCACATCAGACGTGGACCTTTATAAAATAAAACAAGAATTTATTATTAAACAAAAAAATCATATGCTTTTTGAATGCAGAACCACTGAATTGCATTGTTATTGTCTTTTTATTTTGTAGTTTATCTTTAGTTCTATTGTTTAGGCCATGTTCACTGTTCACAGTGGCCATTGCGTTCTCTGTGACAGCAAGAATGCTACAGACCGGGACGGTAGCACAGCACATTATGATCACATTTCATTGGGTACAGTGAAGCATAAAGTCTATGAAAGCATACCCATACTGTTATTGCACACGTTAAGCTGTAACCAGGCCCGGATTTTCCTTTAGGCACTGTAGGCTTGTGCCTACAGGTGCCTGATGATGTAAGGGCGGCTCAATCCCCTCCCCAAGTGCCTCCCTCCTTCTCTGTGCGAAGTAACAAGCAGAGCGTAAATGAGTGGTTGCTCACCCGGCTCTCGGCATTTCACTGACGAGATTTCCCTTCAGCCTGAAGGCACCTCTAGCTACCTAATACTTGGGAACACCTCTAGCTATCTAATACTTGGGAAAACCTCTAGCTACTTAATAGTGAGGGTACCTCTGGCTACTTAATACTAAGGGGCACTTGTGGCTAGGCAGGGGAAGTAAGGGAGAGGTGACAGCTGGGCCAGCCAGCACACTTGCAGTGCGGGTCGGCAGGGGTATGTGGGTTCGTGGAAGGGCAAAGTCTAAGGTGCCAGAACATCTGTGCCTATAGGCTCCAGTGATGTAAATCTGGGTCTGGCTGTAACACACTGTATACTGTGCATTATGATGCTGCAACCCGTTACACCGCAATACACCCACCACTCTGTGAATGTTGCATAGGTGGTGCATTGCACTGCGGTAAGCTGCGTTAACTTACAAAGCGGCAGTTACACTGCACCCCAAATGTACCACAGTAAATGTGGCCTTACTCTTACTCTACTTTTGTTAAATATAGTGGTAGAATGGTAGAAGCGTTTGTAGTTTTGTATGTGATTTTAAAGCAGAATGAAACCCAGCATTTCTTCTTTGCTCTAATAGATTATCTACAACATATTATATACAACCAGGATTTTTTTTTTACTAGAACAGCATTCAAAGGGTTAAACACAGGCCTTAAAAGTTCCCCTCCAGGAAAAGCTGGACGAATCTGAACTAGAGATAATGTTATCTTCTGTTTAATTGTATCAAGTGAGAAATGTAAACAAATCCTTCTCTGACACTGCAAACTATCCTGCAGCAGTGCGACAATCAGAAAGCATCAGAAAGCATTTCTGCTTATGTTAGAAGATGAATAAAGCAGTTGTCAGGATCTATCCTCTAGCATGTTCTGTCGCTTGCAGTGGAGCTGCAACTAGGCAGTTCTGACTTGTCTGCTTGCATTTGGTTGCGCATTCGCAGTGAGTCTTATTGTCATTTGCAATCACTCCGCAGTTCAGAGCAGTTCAGGATGCTGTTAGGATTCCTCCTATGGTTTGCTGCAGTTGAACTGCAGCCAGATAGCCCTGGATTTCCTACATGCATGTTGTTGCATAGTACTGCATGTATTTGTTATGAGCTAGCATATGGTAATCAAGCCAGCTCAGGATTGAATGATTACCATCCAGCTGTGTGGAAATTTGCATACCTGCATCTATTGCAGACTCTGCCCAACATAGCTGTCAGTATGCTGGTCTGCTGGGCACTTTGTCACTCTGTAATAGATCTGTTGTTGTAGTTCAATGCGACCTTTTTACTTGTGCTTTAGCTAGTTCCTGATAAATATATATGCAGACTTGCTAATATATATTTATCCGTTAGTTGAGCCGTTTGTTATTTTTCTGTATTATTGTTTATTGCCTTGTTTCCATGCCTGATGGACGTTCACTGCATCCGCGGTGGGTCAGTGAAGTCCACTATCCTGATAGCTTGGATTCTGCCATCACCACGTTAGTGACAGGTAGTATTCCTGTTACTCTAGGTTCTGGGAACGTAACTATAGGCTGCGGTTGCTATTAGTTACGTTGTTTCCGGTACTCTTGCCTGTGTGGATGCTTGCTGCTGACTGGTTGTTAACCTGCTTGCTCTTCTTCTGTGGACGTGACTGTGAGCTGCGGTTGCTACTAGTTACGCTCCAATCTATAGTCCTGTTCACAAAACTCCAATCTATAGTATTCCATATCTGCCTGTAGAAAAAGTAACATGCCAATCACCATAATATAGAAGCAGCAAAGCATCAGTGGTTCATGACAGCAAAGTAAGAAGACCACTGCTGCCTGTTTCTGTGACAAAGCTTTACTTACTGAAGGGTAAAATGGTTTCCATAGCCTTGTAAGAAAAAGTGTAATAAGGGCCCTGCCGTAACATAGATATTACGGTAGCTAAGACTACTCCTGGGCCTTTTGTTGTAGTTGAAGAGATGAGTGAACTGTGACACCACACTTAAGAAAAACAAAACAAAAAAAAAACAGCAAACAGAGAAGCTTCCCCATATTGGAGCATTGGATTTGGTGAAGTCTAAGGGCTCGTTTCCACCATAGCGAATCCGCATGCGGCGCCGACATGCGGATTCGCTTGGTACATTGAAGTGGCCGGGGCTGTTTCCATATGTGCGGCGTGCGGGAGCGATTTGGCGGCGGGCCAAATCTGCACGACGGGACCCACAGAATTCGCCTGCGTCGGGAATCCATGCGAATCGCCGCTAATGTATTTAATAGTAAAAACGCATGCGTTTTTTACATGCGTTTTTACCCGCGATTCGCGTGCGATTTCGCACCTTTTTCAATGTTATTTTGCCCTGGCAGAGTCATGGTTAATTTCGCATGGCACCCTGCCATGCGAAATCGCACGCGAAATCCCGGGTAAAAACGCATGCGGAAACGCATCCGCATGCGTTTTTACAAGCGTCTGGATGCCGGCGAAATCGCGTCGCAACAGTGGAAACGGGTCCTTAAGCCAATGTGTTGTAAAACACAAGTAAGCTTTAGGTTAGCAGGAATGGTTGCATGGCCACCTAGCTTTTCATCCTTCCCAGGCCAGCTGTGCTGGCTTCAGCCTGTAGTGTCGGTCAGGGGCGTTTCTAGGGTCCCTGGAGATCAGTGGCACTTGTGGGCAGCAGGCGCGGCAAAAAATGGGCGTGGCCATGCGGTGAGTGGGCGTGGCCATGGGTGGGGCCAAATGTACATGAACTTAGCAGCGGTGTAAGCTACGGATAACGGGCCTGCCCATCGAAATATTGGACGGAGCCCCCTGTCCTTTATTTCGATCATTTACAATCAGTATAGGCATAGATCAAAGATGTATACGCACATACAATTTTGATTGGTCAATCACTGACCCCCAATTTCCCACCCCCGTGCAGTAAGTGGGCCAACAGACAATGAATTTTATGAACAGAGCTAAAATTGGCTAATCAAAATTGTATGTGTGTACCAGGCTTTACAGCTAATACTGTACATACTGAAAGTAGCAGGGATCAGCATACAATACAGCTGGTTTACAATCAATAAAGGCACAGAGTAACACCTTACACTGTACACACTGGAGGTAAATCAGCACACAGTGCAAGCACTAGAGAACAGCGTATACTGTACATACTGTAGGCAGCAGAATTCAGCACACTGCAGCTAGCGTGCCAAAAATATGACGATCACGTTGTGTGGCGTGCTTATCGCGCCGCACCAAAAAATGGGTGGGCCATGGACCAGAATATAGGTGTGGTAACGGGTGGAGACAAATTTACATGAACCTAGCAATGGTGGGACATCAGATTAGGACAGTGGTGGCGAACCTTTTGGAGGCCGAGTGCCCAAACTGCAACCCAAAAGTCACTTACCGGTATCTATCGCAAAGTGGCAACAGCAATTTAAACTAAATACTGTACAAACGTTTTAACTCATACATGAACATTATGGAAAATCCAAGTTGAAAATAAACTGTGAAGATAAACAATTTCATCCATCCTACTCCTGAAAAATGTATTCAATTTTTTAGAACCTCCCAGTTTTATTTTCTGTTTTAAAACGCTAAAAAAGTAGGTTTAATGCTATTGTCTCATATGATAAGGATTCAGCTTTTCCCATAGTCTCGCAGTTAGCAATCATGTGACCCCCAACAAGACATATTCAGCAATCATGAGGCCCCCAACAAATCAGGAGGCCCCCAACAAGACAAATTCAGCAATCATGAGGCCTCCAACAAATCATGAGGCCCCCAACAAGACAAATTCAGCAATCATGAGGCCCCCAACAAGACAAATTCAGCAATCATGAGGCCCCCAACAAATCATGAGGCCCCCAACAAGACAAATTCAGCAATCATGAGGCCCCCAACAAATCATAAGGCTCCCAACAAGACACATTCAGCATCCATGAGGCACATAAATAGACAGCATTTCACATAAATAGGCAGAATGCCCCCTTAATATGGTAGCCCCCCCAAGTTAGGTAGTGAGTGACAGGGACCCCCAGGTTAGCTAGTGAGTGACAGGCGCCTCCAGTTAGGTAGTGAGTGACAGGGACCCCGATAGTGAGTGACAGGGAGCACCTTTAGGTAGTGAGTGAGTGCCAGGGAGCCCCTTTAGGCAGTGAGTGAGTGCCAGGAAGCCCCTTTAGGCAGTGAGTGAGTGCCAGGAAGCCCCTTTAGGCAGTGAGTGAGTGACAGGGAGCCCCTTTAGGGAGTGAGTGAGTGACAGGGAGCCCCTTTAGGGAGTGAGTGAGTGACAGGGAGGCCCTTTAGGGAGTGAGTGAGTGCCAGGGAGCCCCTTTAGTGAGTGAGTGCGTGCCAGGGAGCCCCTTTAGTGAGTGAGTGCGTGCCAGGGAGCCCCTTTAGTGAGTGAGTGCGTGCCAGGGAGCCCCTTTAGTGAGTGCGTGCCAGGGAGCCCCTTTAGGGAGTGGGTGCGTGCCAGGGAGCCCCTTTAGGGAGTGGGTGCGTGCCAGGGGAGCCCCTTTAGGGAGTGAGTGCCAGGGGAGCCCCTTTAGGGAGTGAGTGAGTGCCAGGGGAGCCCCTTTAGGGAGTGAGTGAGTGCCAGGGAGCCCCTTTAGGGAGTGAGTGAGTGACAGGGAGCCCCTTTAGGGAGTGAGTGAGTGACAGGGAGCCCCTTTAGGGAGTGAGTGAGTGACAGGTAGCCCCTTTAGGGAGTGAGTGAGTGCCAGGGAGCCCCTTTAGGGAGTGAGTGAGTGCCAGGGAGCCCCTTTAGGGAGTGAGTGAGTGCCAGGGAGCCCCTTTAGGGAGTGAGTGAGTGCCAGGGAGCCCCTTTAGGGAGTGAGTGAGTGCCAGGGAACCCCTTTAGGGAGTGAGTGAGTGCCAGGGAGCCCCTTTAGGGAGTGAGTGAGTGCCAGGGAGCCCCTTTAGGGAGTGAGTGCGTGCCAGGGAGCCCCTTTAGTGAGTGAGTGAGTGACAGGGAGGCCCCCTCTCTAGCCGCCGCCGCCGCTCCCCCCCCCTACCTCTCAGCAGACCTCAGGATCAGCGGCGACCCGACCAGATGTACGAGCGGGCGCTGGACGCACCCGCTCGATATGCGGAAGTGATGTCACTTCCGCATATCAGTGCGGGCGCTGGGTCCTAGCGCCCGCACGATTGGTCGCCGGCTCGCCGCCTGATCCTGAGGTCTGAGACGCGGCGGCTGGAGGGAGCCGCTGACAGAGGGGGCAGCGGCGGCCGGGAGATCCGTGGCACCCCAGGAAAGATTGGGGGCACGTGCCCCCCTAAAACAGGGCTAGCGACGCCCCTGGTGTCGGTAGTATAGTGGTGAGCATAGCTGCCCTCCAAGCAGTTGACATGGGTTTGATTGCTGGCCAAGGTATGTGAGCGTGCTTTTGACATCCTACAAATCCCTGGAAGACAAGATCCTCCTCCGGAGGAGGAGTAGGAAGAAAGGGAAGAGGGAGAAGCTGTTGTGGGGTGCTATATAAGGAATAACAAGGAACACGCTAACAAGCCTACAACAGCCTAACAAAGCTTTCCCTAGCAGAGTCTGTCAGCAGCTGTCCCTTAACTAATTACTGTAGGCACACAAGTGAGTAAAACAGCCGGAGAACCTTACCTTTTATAAGGGGGGTTGGGGCTCCAGGAGTGAGTGTAGTCTGATTGGCGACAATGTGCCTGCTGACTGTGATGTAGAGGATCAAAGTTGACCCTAATAGAGCATTATGGGGGCAAACCGAACTTCCGCCAAAGTTTGCCTTCGCTGGCGAACGCGAACCACCTAAAGTTCGCCTGGAACCGTTTGCGGGCGAACCATTCGGGCCATCTCTACTTATTAACCAATGTATGCCAATTCGCATGGAAAATTTGCATAGTGTAAACGCATGCGCATTTCCTATTAAATACATTATATGCGAATCGCACAATAGCCTTTCGGTGTGCGAATTCTGATGGCTCTGCTATGCAAATTTTTTCTGCACAGTCCACCGCACAGATTTCCTCACAAGTGGAAACAGGCCCATTGACTATTATTGGCTATGCGAATTTGCATGCAGAAAATGAATGCAGATTCGCTCTAGTGAAACCGGGCCCTAAGGCTTGGTTTCACACTACGCCACACCCAAAACATGGATGGGAACAGCAGATCCCATGTATGCTCCACTGCGTCCATGCATGTAGTCATAAGTTCCTTTGTAACGGACATGTCATAAATACTGTGCTATCCATGTGCTATCCAGTGTTCAGAACAGGCGTGCACGTAGAGATGTGGCGAACGGTTCCCGAACCGGTCGCCGGCGAACATCTCCAAATCCCTGGGGCTTTTACTACTTCCGGGTCGTACTGACCCTGAGTAGTATGCCTGCGCAGCCCGGCGGAGCGCGTCCTAGATAGCGCTCCTGTTGCCGGGCACTTTCTGCGCGTGTGCGTGACGTCATGAACGACGACACGCTCATACACAGAGAGTGCCCGGCAACAGGAGCGCTATCTAGGACGCGCTCCGCCGGGCAGCGGAGGCGTACTACTCCGGGTCAGTACGACCCGGAAGTAGTAAGAGCTCCAGAGATGTTCGCCGGGCGAACAGTTCGCCACATCTCTAGCGTGCAGTGTCAGAATTTGCATCCTGCTACCGCAATGAACAGAACAAGAACATTCAAAATAGACGTTTCTGAACATTTTTTAATGGTCTGATTTTGACTGAACCCAGCCTGATCCACCCATGGTATAAATACACATATTTCATTTTTTTACAGCGAACCTGAACTCAGAACTTATTCTCTGCTCTAAAAGATAAGCAACAACATAATTACCTTTAAAGAAAAACATTTATTTGTTACAGGTGATAGAAATCCTGCAATAAATCTGCAGTTCGTGTACTTCCTGCTTTCATGGTCATTTGGTTAACATCCTGTGTTAACAAATTAGCTGCTCTGACGAGATTCCTCAGATGACACAACTGAGAGATCAAATTACACTTGTGATTAGTCACATATGAGGGGGAATTAGACAGGTTAAACTCTTTAAATGCATACAGGGTGCCTATCTCTATGTTTTCCTTCTGTCCCGAGCACGAGTTCAGGTCCACATAAAAAAAAGGAAATAATCTGAAACGAGTGGCATTATACATAAGACCACTAGATGGCAGAAAACTACAAGAAAAGGCCAGCAAGTCGTGCAGCTGTGCAGAGGTGTCAATTAAAATGCAGAATCTTGTTCCCTGCTACGGCTGCAGTGATTGGATTGCTTTGCTCAGCAGTGATGTATTCGCTTTTCTGCAAGACGTACTGATAAATCTGATATAATACATCAATTAGATAACAACGTTTCACAGCTCTAGAAAGATCTTCTAATATGATTTTCCATGTTAGGATTCTATGTGTCCAATGGATTAATTACTGGTTTCAGGACAGGACCCCTTGACAGAGTTTTATTGGTAGGGCTCTTCTGAATCGGAGTGAAAAATCGCAGAGAGGAAGCTCCTCACGCTAAGAGTGATTTCGCTCTTGATTTTAGCGCTGGCGATTTAAAAAATTGCCTTAAAAGCTCTAGTTCAATGTAACCTTATGTGAGTGTTCTCACAAGCGATGAGCTTTCTATCCAATCGCAAACGCGGCTCCTGCACCATTTTCTGAGCGTTTGTGATTCAATAGAAAGTACTGTATAGGGAAATCGCAAAGCGCTTGAAGAAGCGCTTTGCATTGCGATTTCCCGAGCGCTTTAATTAATAAATACATTGTATTTATTCATTCCCCCCAGGTCAAAGAGTCCACTTCCTGACTAACGTCAGGAACTGAAAAAAAAAAACATCGCTCCACAAAAGCGCTTAGAAAAACTCTTTTCTAAGCAAAAATCGCTGGGAAAAGTGCTGATAATATCACTCTATAAATCGCTCAGCACTTGCAATAGCGCTGGGAATTTATAATGTGAACAAGGCCTTAAAGGACTTACGAGGCCAACATATACAAAAAAAAGTTAAAAAAGTTAAGTACCTGCGTCTCTTTAATAGACACGGAGGACGCCATCCGCGCCCTCCGTGTCATTCCGCCGGGTCCCCGCCATTTAATATCCCCCCCCCGGCCGGTCACGACCGCAGGGGCCGGGTCGGGCTCTCCTGCCTCTGCCAACATGGCCGCCGGAGCTGGCCGTGGCTGCGCAGTCCGCACAGCCGCGAGTGCGGCTGCGCAGCTCTAGGGCCAACCCCCCGATCCACGCTACTGTAGCGTGGATCGGGGGGGTTGGCCCTAGAGCTGCGCAGCCGCACTCGCGGCTGTGCGGACTGAGCAGCCGCGGCCAGCTCCGGCGGCCATGTTGGCAGAGGCAGGAGAGCCCGACCCGGGCCCTGCGGTCGTGACCGGCCGGGGGGGCTATTAAATGGCGGGGACCCGGCGGAATGACACGGAGGGCGCGGATGGCGTCCTCCGTGTCTATTAAAGAGATGCAGGTACTTAACTTTTTTAACTTTTTTTTTATATGTTGGCCTTGTAAGTACTTTAAGGAAGGATTCCTGCATGCGGGAGTGACTAGGGATGTCTGATAAGGTAGCCACAGATATGGCAGCTAGCCTTATAACGATACAGTTTGATTTTGACAGAAAATAGATTGAAACTATCAGACAGGACTTAAAATCTCTGCCAGTCAAGGGAGGAAAGGGAGCGGCTGTAGATCGATGGCCTGTAGCGAACTGCATTGAACAGTGAAACACTGCAGGTCAATCGTTTTTTCAATAGATTTACTGCTAAAGATATTTGAAAAACAATGAACCCTATGTGGTAGGGATCGATCCTTCTCTGATCAGATTTTAGACAGAGGGGGATTGATGGTTTTGCCTCATCGAGTGGCAATGTATCAGTGTGTGGGTGGCTATAGTGACATAAGCAGTTGATCCTCTTATTTGACAGGTCATAGTCATAGAACTCTCCAGGTATGAAAAGGTGACTTATAATCAAGACCTTATAGGGAATCTTAAAGAGAATCTGTACTCTAAAATTCTTACAGTAAAAAGCATACCATTCTATTCATTATGTTCTCCTGGGCCCCTCTGTGCTGTTTCTGCCACTCCCTGCTGCAATCCTGGCTTGTAATTGCCATTTTTATGCAGTGTTTACAAACAAAAGACATGGCAAGTAATAGGCTGAGAGTAGCTCAGTGTGTGAGTCGTACAGAGTGTTCAGGGGACCTGGAGAGGGTGTGTATAGCTTCTATCCAATCACAAGCAGCACATTCCAGCCAGACTGGCTGAACCCGACAGAGCCGACAGAGGACAGAAGATTAGCTCATATAACAGAGATAACACAGCCACTGTGCAACTAGAAAAGGCTGCAGTAAGACAGAGCACATTAGAACAGGTATAGGAATTTATAGGATAGAAGAAATAAGGCTCAAAATTTTGTTACAGAGTCTCTTTAAGTGAAAATAAACTTATGAGAATGAATTGTATGTGTAGTATGACTAAGAAATAAACCATTAGTAGCAAAGATATGAGCTTCATATCATTTCCAGTACAGGAAGAGTTAAGAAACCTCAGTTGTTATCTATGCAAAAGAGCTTCTCTGAGCTCTCCGACCCAACTTGGATCCAAGACAGCTATGTTTTCTGAAGCACTTCTACATCAAAGAAATAGTGAAATACAACTTCAGATAAGGTTTTACTGCAGGGAAGTTCAAAGGATCATTAGCTCTGCTCTGTTTCATAGTTTAAAATACAGTGTAGTTTGTAAACTGCAAAAATTAAAGAATGATGCAATGTTGTTAAAAAAAAAGATATATAACTGAAAATAAAAATATGACACTCTTTTGTTAGCTACTAATGTTCTATGAATTATCTGTACTACACATACAATTCATTATATCATACGTTTTTTTTTTCCGATTCACTGTCAATTTAAAGCAAACCTGTGAGCAGGGCCGGTTCTAGACTTTTTGCTGCCCGAGGCAAATTTATGAGGATCCGCCCCCACTCCCAGATTTGGAATAATCCCACAGCACCCGACAATTTACTCTGCTTCATTCAGGCTGGTTTCACAGTGGGACGTTAAAGTCCCACGTTACAGCAGCCAGTAACGCAGCCTAACTCACAGCACTGTAAAATCAATCGTGCTGTTCACAGTGCCCACGTTGCGTTACATTGTAACGCAGCACGTTTAAACAAAGTGCTGCATGCTGTACGTTATACTGGGCTAAGCAGCGTTTAAATTGCTTGCACATGCTCAGTAATGTTGGATGAGGAGGTCTCCCCTCCTCCTCCTCTGCGGCCAGCCACATGGCTAATTAATATTCACTAAACTGCAGAGACTCGTGGTAGGACTGTAGTGTTGTCCGGATCATGAACAAATCGTTCATTTGATCCGGATCTTTTTTGTGAGTTGAATCATCCGGATCATCACAATGAAAGATTTGGTTCACAGTGGATGTCTGTCTGGAAGAAACAGGAACATACGGAATGTACAGTGCAGGGAAAGTCCTGTCCTGCTAGTCATTTCACCCAGTCTGCTTCCCTAGTAAAATGATTCAAATTATTCGGTTCAAAGATCCGGATCTTTTCAATGATCCGATTCAAATGATCTGAATCCTTAAAAAGATCTGGACTTCTTATCACTAACCTGGAGCGGCTGCTTTGAGAGCTGCATAACGCAGCTCAATCTGACGTCCAACTTCAACACCACCATGCGTTGCGTTAGGGGCACGTTATGCGACCATAACGTCCCCTAAAACGCAACGTCTTGGTGTGTAAGTAGCCTTAATGTTCTCACATGACATGCTGCAGCTTAACACAATAGCACACTGGCTGGCTGTGAGTCTGTGACAAGCAAACTGCTCATCCTCAGCCACTCCATTCCTCCTCAGGAAGGTACACACAGTAAAAATGCTGTCCCTGTAATCCCTCCCTGCACCTGATGCAAATGTGAGGTCTGCAAAACAAAATAAGCAGATACCTATATCGGGAGAGGGAATTCCCTAGATCCTCCACTGGCTTTCCCTGTCCTCCTCTGCCAGGTGTTTCCAGCTGAAATTAGGTGACGGAGAGAAAACTGGGAAGGCTCAATGGGATCTAGTGCCTTCCCTCTCCATAGATAAGTGTCTGAATGTGCGTACACACATGCGACCATAGTCGTTTGAAACGATCGTTGCCCGATCGTTTTAAAAATGACGATCGTTTAAAAAAAAGCAGCCAATGACCATTAAGTCTAACGACGGACGAGCTAGATTGTTAAAAACGAACGATCTAGCTTGGCGGATTTTTTTCCAACGGCAATCGTTTGCAAAAGTAGTACATCGTTGGAAAACGGTGGTTCGTACTAGGCTTGACATTCACATTTCGCTATTTCTCCATGGAACTTTTCATTTTTATGCGCAAGCGCAATAGTTGCTTTACGTGATGTAACATTCGTTCTAACGATCAGATCGTTACACACTTTTAAAAACTAACTTTACTCAGGTCATTCTTTCGTCAATTAAAAGTTTGTTTGTCGTTCACAACGAACGATCGTTGTCGCATGTGTGTACGTAGCTTAACTCCCTTTTGTTTGTGCCATTTCACATTTACTTTAAGTGGAGATCTTTAGTACTGTCATGTTTATGTTATATGTTGGATGACTGTAATCCACGATAATGCGCTTATAGCATTGAAATCGTTCTTTCATGAATGATTCTAAATTCTTAACAAAAATGTTTTTGTAATTTACCTCCTTAGTGAGGGAACAGCGACAGGGCCAGTCCTCGGTGGCACCGGAGGGGGAGGGGAGCCCATCACCATTTCAGGGAGCTGGGAAAACCTGTATGTCTGTCAGCAGAAGGATAAATAATTGCACAATTTAGACTTCAAACTCTCAGCAGAAACAGTGCAACAACATTTTTAACTAAACATCAAATAGCATATGACTGTTAATAGAGGGTGGGTCAAGTGACTGAAGAAAAAAAACACAAAAGAAGGATAGGAGGAATAGTAAGTTAAGCACCATGAGAGGTTATGAGGAAAACAAACCAGGGTACTCACAAACCAGGGTTGCTGGTTTGGTTTGCTTAGTTGATGGTTGAAAACCAGCTGGTTGCTGGTTGAAAACCTGTCCTGCATTCAGGGATACGAATGGTCTCTCTGTAGACTGGTCGCTCTCTCAGGTGGGAGATAAGGTCCCATCCCTCCAAGCGAGGGTGACACTCAAATGTTGACAAATGAAACTCAAGAGGTGGCTTACCTCAAGAAGAGTAGTCTAAGCGTGTGTTCAAAAACAATATTTTATTTGCAAAGACAACGCGTTTCGTTTGCCAAAGGGTCGCTTCCTCGGGTAAAAAATGGCTGACTAGTGGAGCCATGAGCACGACTGCTATTGACTTAACACCTTGTTTATACTATGCAGAACATACACGAAGCGCCGGTGAAATTACGATGCCGCAAACATCACACGGCTATTTTACTGGTATTTACACAGATGTTGTAGACTGCCCTCATCTACTTGTGCATGAAGTAAGATGCGTGGATGCAAGTCAATTTGCCATACCACTTTGTACGTTGTGTTGTGTTATGACGCTATGCATTAGCTCACATGAAAACACTGTTTGTACAATGCAATGGGCACATACACATTTCTGTATTGCATTGGACTACGTTATCCTAATGTGCTTTCTTCATATTTCTGCATAACCGATCAGGTTTCAAATATACTGTACACGTAAAAGGAACTCGAGGTGAGAGGCATACGGAGGCTGCATATTGATGCCATTGATTCCCTTCTAGCCATTTAAGGACCGTAGGCTAACACCCCCCCAGTGACCAGGCTATTTTTACAAATTAGGCCACTGCAGCTTTAAGGGCTCGCTGCAGGGCCGTACAACTCAGCACACAAGTGATCCCCCCCCCCTTTCTGCCCACCAACAGAGATATCTGTAGGTAGGCTCTGATCCCTCGTGTATTGTTTGCTTATTTTTTTTCAGTATTTATTTATATATATTTTTTCAATAAATTGACTTATTTTTCATTTATTTATTTATTTCCACCTCCCTCCCCCCACCAGCCAATGAAAGCGATCGGCTGTCATAGGCATCTGCACAGCGCTGCCGCAGATCGCAGCGCTGTACAATGTAAATAGACTGTGGTTTTGCCGTCTAACAGTCTCCTAGCAGTGATCGTGGAGTTCAGTCATTCAAGCGGGGATGTGCACGCATCGGCACGCAAGATCCCTGCAATCTCCGACCCCAGGACTTCACGCCAAGTGGCGTTGAGCGGTCCTGAGGCTCCCGCCGAGGTCACGCCAACTGCCGTGGAGCTGTCGGCAAGAACAATACCAGTTACCTGGTGTGCTGCTAAACTTTCTGGTCAGTAGTGTCTGAATCCCACACCTGAAACAAGCATGTGGCTAATCCAGTCAAATTTGAGTAAGAGCACCTGATCTGCATGCTCGTTAAGGGTCCATGACTAAAATGATTGGGGGCAGTGAATCAGCAGGACAGCCAGGCAATGTGCATTCTTTAAAAGGAAATAGGTCAGATCCCATATCCCTCTCACTTTAGCTTCCGATTAAAATGTCTAAAGATTGGTCTCTGGTGCATGCAAGCTACATCACAGAATGTTTAATTTTTTTCCAGCATTTTTGACATACCAGAAAAAAAACTTTTTTACTCTTTAAAATTGAATTATATACAGCGCCGCAGAAAAGGATGGCGCTTTATAGATTCAAAATAACAATAATTATATATAAACAAGAGGTTATTACAGTATATAGCAATTTTAATCTTACCGGTCTGGGCAGGCTGTACTGATACATCTCAGGCCCATATGTTGGCACCCACTGCATCCGAGGCCGTGACATTGTGCCAGGGGCACTAGTGACAACCTCTGAGTATGGCATGTGCTGGGCTGATGCATAGGGATCTGCTTGTCTCTTGGGCCCTCCATGCCCTGCAGATGCCAGGCTGAATGCCTCTTCCAGCAACATGTGCATCTGCTGCCTGACTTCATCAATCGACGGCTGAGAGCTCAACGTGGACGTCTCTGAGTGGCCTTTAGCTTGACGAGCCTTGATGTACGTTCTGGCTTGTTTCACCCGATCAATATTTGTTTCTTCCATCATTTCAGGTTCCGTCTAAAAGAAAGAAATGACAGATGTAGTGTTGCTGTGCTTGCGGATGCACGTCATGACATCATTAAGGGGTTTGTCTACTCAAAACTGAAATTTCAATTTTGAATAGAGTGCAAGACTGATTTATTAAGAAGTGAAGCAGTCAATCAGTGTAACCCAGTGATCTGCAAACTTGGCTCTCCAGCTGTTAAGGAACTACAAGTCCCACAATGCATTGCAGGAGTCTGACAGCCACCACAGTCATGATTCATAAAGGCAAATACATTGTGGGACTTGTAGTTCCTTAACAGCTGGAGAGCCAAGTTTGCAGATCACTGGTGTAACCAATCAGGTTTCAGCTGGTAAATGAAATAAGAATTTTGATTAGTTGCTCTGGGTAAATGCACCAGTTTTGCTCCAGTTTCCTTTGCTCTTTAGGCTGCCGACAGGTCCACTTGGTGCGGCCATTATGATGGGTTCTGGATGACTTTTTTTTGTAAATGTATTTTTCATTAGGGAAATTGCAACAAGAGAAGAGAAAAGTTAGGCTCAGTTCTCACTTGACCCGGACCACGTGTGGCCAATGGGAGTGGACAGTGTAGTGTCCACTCTTATGGTCCGCTGTGGTCCGGATGTATCCCTTGTAGGATATATAGGAGAATGCGTCCGCCTGCCCGGGCTTATCGTGGACTGCACAGAAGGGCGGCTCGCTTACCGCAATGGAACTCACAGATCCGTTGCAGAGTGACAAGTGTGGACGGCTCCTATTTATAAAGTAGCAATGAACAGAGAACGGACAAAAAATGAGTGTTCTCAGCCCCAGTGAAAACACAGCCTAGTGCCATTTCTATCTTTGTATCAACGCTATTTACCACAAATATTTTGGTAGCAGTTCGTCTAGGCAGCCTGTATGGGGCACATCAATTTCTGAGCCAAGAATGTCAAAATTGCTACTTCTTACACAGAGGAATAAGTTCAGCTTAGTGTTGGGTAATTACTCTGAATAGTATGAAGTAATGGCAGATATTGAAGTTAAGGTAGCCATACATCTCTCAACCAACCATCGACCATCCGATTCAATAATCATTATTGAATTGGATGAAAATCAGTACTGCCAAGAGTATGCCCAACTGGCAATGCAAATTGGTTGCATGTATCGATCAGACATGCTGCTAGATGTCGGGTTGTCGTGGTTGATTGGGTGCATGGCGGTAACGGCGAGGGATATCGGGACGAGCGACAACTCCTGGCGCTGTTCCCACTAGTGTGGCGCTAAAATGTAAGGTGCTAAAATGTAAGTTTATTTACTCTTAAGTGGGCTTAACCACTTAACGACCGCCCACTGCACAGGGGCGGTCGGAAAGTGAAAGCCCTAAAGACCGCCGTACGCACAGAGGCGGCGGTCCTTTTAGGGGCATGGGCGGAGCGATCGCGTCATCCGTGACGCGATCCTCCGCCGGGGATCGATGACCGGGAAGTTAGACTCCAGCCCCCGGCCAATTAGCAGCGCCGGCGGGCGGAGGAATTCCGAAATGCGGCCAATTACAGTGTATAAAGCACTTTGTTAGGTAAACAAAGTGCTTTATACACGTTTCCTCCTCGCCTCGTGGTCTCATTGTTCCAGAGACCACCAGCGAGGAGGAAGCAGAAGTGAGTATACACAACACATTTTTTTTTTTCCCACACAGCCCCCCTGATCTCCCACCCTAGCACCCCTCTAAACCCCCCCCCCCCCCCGTCACTAACTATCGACACTATCCCCTACATTAGGTCCCTAACTGCCTCCTAATCACCCCTGATTCCCCCCCCCCACCTTTAGATCACCCCCAGACCCCATCCCAGACTACCCCCCTGTATACTGTATACATCTGTATACAGCTAGCTTACCCCCTCCCCCTCTGATCCCCCTCTGATCACCTGTCTATCACCTGTCCATCACCCCTCAGCACCCCCACCCATCAGAGCAGACCCTAACTGCCCTGCGGGGGAAACCGATCACCTGCCCAGACCCTCGATTGCCCTCAGACCCCCCCCCCTCCTGATTACATCCCCTGCGCATTGTTTACATCTGTCCTCCCCAGCAATCACTAACTGATCTTCGATCAGTAACCCCCTGTGTCTGCCTCTCATCAGATCAGGACTCAGTCTGCCCCATGCGGGCTCCTGATCAACCCCCCACCCCTTCAAAGCGCCCTCAGACCCCCCTAATCACCTTCCGAGTGCATTGTATTTGACTGTGCTGTGATTGTATTCGATTGTGCTGCAATTGTATTCGATTGTGCTGCAATTGTATTTGATTGTCCCGTGATCTGCTTCGATTGTCCCGTGATTGTTTGATTGCCTCTGAGACCCCACCTCCCGCCACCCGCCCCACCCCCCCCCACCACCACCACCACCACCTCCAACCACCACCTTCCGAGTGCATCAGATTTGCGTGTGCTGTAATTGGATTAGATTGTGCTGTAATCACGGCCGGCCTTTGACCTGTGCGACCGGAGCGGTCGCACAGGGCGCCGGCCTCCAAGGGGCGCATGTGCAGGGGTTTCTATTCCCCTCACTCGCGGCTCCTTCCGATCTCCGGCACTCACTGTCAGCCCTGTTCAGCTGTGGGTGAATCGGCAGCTGTGATGACAGAGGGAGCCCAGTGGTGGCGCTGTGTATCTCAAATACAGGAAGTGCTTTCCTGAATGAGCACTTCCTGTATTTGAAGTATACAGCGGCTTCCCTCGCTCTGCCATCAATGCTGCTGGACCACCCACCACTGAACTACATGGCTGGCAGTCTGAGTGCCGGGGATGGAGGGAGCCACCACAGAGGGGAACTTGTTGCAGCCCACAGGTCTGTGTGACAGGAGCACATCGCCCAGCTCCCACAGAGTGTCAGCAAACTGCAAGCAAGGGGGACAGCAGAGAGGCAGGTCAGTCACTCAGGGGGCTCTACATAGATCAAAATGCAGCCTTAATGGACCGGACTTTGTGCAGCACACACACACACACACTCACTCACTCACTCACTCACTCACTCACTCACTCACTCACTCTCTCTCTCTCTCTCTCTCTCTGTCTCTCTTCCCCCTCTCTCTACTCCTACCATCCATCCATCCCTATATCTGTCTGTCTCTCTATCTCCCCATGCATCCATCCATCCCTATATATCTGTCTCTCTCTCTACTCCTCCCATCCATCCATCCATCTTTATCTGTCTGTCTCTCTCTCTCTCTCCCCAAACATACATCCATCCCTATAGCTCTGTCTCTCTCTCTCATATATGTCCCTAGATTATCTATTCCTATATCCTGTCTATCTATCTATCTATCTATCTATCCATCCATCCCTCTCTCTCACCCCCCCCCCCCCCTATGTTTTTCTCTCTCACCTTTTTCTCCCTCCTATCCCTCCTTCCCTATATCTGTCTGTCTCTCTCGTCCTCTCTCTTTCCTCCTCTCTGTCTCTCCCTCCTCTCTCTGTCTCTCCCTCCTCTCTCTGTCTCTCCCTCCTCTCTCTGTCTCTCCCTCCTCTCTCTGTCTCTCCCTCCTCTCTCTGTCTCTCCCTCCTCTCTCTGTCTCTCTTTCCTCCTCTCTGTCTCTCCCTCCTCCTCTCTGTCTCTCCCTCCTCCTCTCTGTCTCTCTTTCCTCCTCTCTGTCTCTCCCTCCTCCTCTCTGTCTCTCCCTCCTCTCTCTGTCTCTCCCTCCTCTCTCTGTCTCTCCCTCCTCTCTCTGTCTCTCCCTCCTCTCTCTGTCTCTCCCTCCTCTCTCTGTCTCTCCCTCCTCTCTCTGTCTCTCTCTCCTCTCTCTGTCTCTCTCTCCTCTCTCTGTCTCTCTCTCCTCTCTCTGTCTCTCTCTCCTCTCTCTGTCTCTCTCTCCTCTCTCTCTGTCTCTCTCTTTCCTCCCCTCTGTCTCTCTTTCCTCCCCTCTGTCTCTCTTTCCTCCCCTCTGTCTCTCTTTCCTCCCCTCTGTCTCTATCTCTCCTCTCTCTTTCCTCCCCTCTGTCTCTCTTTCCTCCCCTCTGTCTCTCTTTCCTCCCCTCTGTCTCTCTTTCCTCCCCTCTGTCTCTCTTTCCTCCCCTCTGTCTCTCTTTCCTCCTCTCTGTGTCTCTCTTTCCTCTCTCTGTCTCTGTCTCTCTCCTGTCTCTGTCTCTGTCTCTCTCCTGTCTCTGTCTCTGTCTCTCTCCTGTCTCTGTCTCTGTCTCTCTCCTGTCTCTGTCTCTCTCCTCTCTCTGTCTCTGTCTCTCTCCTCTCTCTCTCTCTCTGTCTCTCTCCTCTCTCTCTCTCTGTCTCTCTCCTCTCTCTCTCTCTCTGTCTCTCTCCTCTCTCTCTCTCTGTCTCTCTCTCTCCTCTCTCTCTCTCTCTTTCCTCCTCCTCTCTCTGTCTCTCTCTCTTTCCTCCTCCTCTCTCTCTCTCTCTCTCTTTCCTCCTCCTCTCTCTCTCTCTCTCTCTCTCTCTCTCTCTCCTCCTCCTCTCTCACTCTCTTTCCTCATGCTCTCTCTCTCTATGTCCCTCTCGCTCTCTCTGTATGTCTCTCTCTCTCTCTCTGTATGTCTGTCTCTCTCTCTCTCTCTGTATGTCTCTCTCTCTCTCTCTCCCCCCCCCCCCTCCCTATATCTGTGTGTCTCTCTCTCTCTCTCAATGTATATATATTTGTCTGTCTGTCCATCCCAATATTACCTATTCCTCGTGTGTGTGTGTGTGTGTGTGTGTGTGTGTGTGTGTGTGTGTGTGTGTGTGTGTGTGTGTGTGTGTGTAGGATGAGGGGGGGGGGGGCACCATAATCTGGCTTCGCTCAGGGCGCTGTAAAACCTAAGGCCGGCCCTGGCTGTAATTGTATTTGATTGTCCCGTGATCGGCTTTGATTGTCCCGTGATTGTTTGATTGCCTCTGAGACCCCACTTCTCACCAACCCCAACCCCCCCATCATCACCACCCCCACCCCCCATCACCCCCTAACCCCCCCCCCCCCCCCACCCAGATCATCCCCCTGTTACTATCCTAGTGATCTAAAAACAGTGATCAGTGAAAACTGACACTTTTTTAGTATCACTAGTGTTAGCAGTTAGGCCAGTTAGCTAGGCCCCTTTGTTAGGGTCAGTTACTGCCCAGCCCACTGCACCGCATTCACCGATTAGTCGCCGATTAGTGCCATCACTGACGCTAATCAGCATTGGTACTATATAGTATCTAGTGATCATTCCTGATCTCAGACAGATCTAAAGCAGTACATTAGGGTCACCTTAGTGTAGGCTCCACTAAAAACGCAGTGTTTACCCGATCAGGCCTGATCGCTCGCCCGCACTTGCGTTCAGCCGCCCCACTGTAGTGACAGATTTTTTTTTTTCTGATCACTGCAAAAACACTGTACACTAGCTGTGGCGCTGTAAAGATCAGTTTTGATTTTTTTTTTTTTATCAAAACTCAGTGACCACAGCTTTCTACCTCTCAAATACTCCCTTTTGCTAGGTAGGTGCTCTTTTTTTCTGGGTAGTCTCAGAGGAAAACCCCATAAATTTAGCAGTCCACAATGGCAAGAAGGGGGATTTCCGATGAGGAGGTATACAGGTACATGGACCAGTCGGATGAGAGCGTTTGGGAAGACTCAGCTGACGAGTCACCTTGGTCCGAATTTGAACCTGTGGAAAGCAGTGGTTCTCTGACCGAAAGTGATGACGAGGTTTTGGTCCAGGCTAGAGCCAGGCGTACCAGACCCCATGTCATTAGACCGCAGGTGGCGCAGGATCCGCCTCAAGGGCAGCAGACTGGTGCTAGCGCTGATGAGAGTTTTCTTGGTGAGGCAGGCACCAGCAGCGCCGCATCTCCTGGACTTGTACCAGTACTTCCGTAGACCCTGGTGAAGTGGTGAGCGCCAGCATGGAAGTTGAAACTGGTACGGTGGCACGTGCAGTAGTACCCCCGCCGCAGCCACCAAGAAGAAGACGGGCCCGTATTACCCATAGACTCCCAGAGGTGCTGGCAAATCCAGATTGGCAATCCCCTGATTCCGCCGCACCCGTAGTGCCCCCTTTCACCGTCCAGTCTTGAGTCCAGGTGGCGACAGCTCATCTAGGAATGGCCCTAGACTTTTTGCAGCTGTTCATCACCCAGGTTCTCTTGGACTTAATTGTGGTTGAGACCAACCGTAAAGCCACACAATTCATCACCGAGAACCCGGAGAGCAGCTATGCCCAGCCTTTCCGGTGGAAACCAGACCAAGTTTCCGAACTTAAAATCTTTTTGGCCCTTATCCTTCACTTGGGAGTAATGAAACAGAATGTTTTGCGGTCGTATTGGTCTACGGACCCAGTACATTATGTTCCCTTGTACCCTGCTACCATGTCCAGGACACGATTTGAGTCCATCCTGCGCTTCCTGCACTTCAATGATGACAAAACCCGTCGTAAAAAGGACCACCCTGCTTATGACCGGTTCCACAAAATTCGGCCCCTCGTAGACCACCTGTCATCAACATTTGCAGATGCTTATACCCGGAGCTGGGACAAGGTCCTCCAGCACCCAAGGCTGAGACACCAAAATGCACCCCTCCATCCCTCCCACCCCAGCTGTCAAACACTGATTGCTATTAGACTAAGAGGTCCACAGGGCCCACAACCTCCCCAACACCTTACTATCTAGCTATCTGGCTTGCAGTCACTGCTATGTATCCCCTTTTCTTATTTCTTTCTGCTTAAAACACAATTAGGAATGACAGCTGAATGAATTGTGCGCCCCCTCCTACACTGCGCCCTGAGGCTGGAGCCTCTCCAGCCTATGCCTCGGCCCGGCCCTGCTTATACCCCTGAACAGAACATCTGCGTAGACGAGTCCCTCTTACGCTTTACTGGGCGCCTTGGCATCAAACAGTACATCCCAAGCAAGCGCGCCCGGTATGGGGTGAAACTGTATAAGCTCTGTGAAAGGGCCACAGGCTATACATGTCGTTTTAGGGTCTATGAGGGAAAAGACTCAAAATTGGAGCTGGTCGGATGCCCTGACTACCTGGGGAGCAGTGGAAAGGTTGTGTGGGACTTGGTGTCAACCTTGTTCCAGAAGGGGTACCATCTTTATGTGGACAACTATTACACAAGTGTGGCCTCTATAAGCACTTAAAGTTAGAAGGAATCCGATGCTGTGGCACTGCGCGGCCTAGTCGCCAGGGCTTCCCCCAACGGCTCGTTACCACCAGACTTGAACGGGGGTACGCCTTGCGTACTGACGACCTGCTTGCGGTGAAATGGAGGGACAAGAGGGACGTTTACCTTCTGTCCACTATTCACACAGACACGACAGTCCAAATTCAACGGGCAACTGAGGTCATTGAAAAGCCCCTTGTCGTCCACGAATATAATGTCAACATGGGAGGGGTGGACTTTAATGACCAGAGGTTAGCGCCCTATTTAATTTCCCGGAAAACAAGACGCTGGTATAAGAAAGTGTCTTTTTATCTGATTCAATTGGTAGTTTACAACAGCTTTGTTCTCTACAGTAAGGCTGGGAGAACTGGGTCTTTCCTTCAATTTCAGGAACAGGTCGTTCTGGACCTCCTGTATCCAGGAGGTGCCAGCCCCCCCCCAAATGCAACTAGCCGACTACATGGAAGGCATTACGTCTATCAGCTTCCGAGTACCCCAGGTCAACGCATCCGAAGAAAACGTTGTCGTGTCTGCAGCAGTGCTAGAAGAAGGACTGACACCAGTTTTTATTGTCCCAAATGTCCTGACCAGCCTGGCCTATGCCTAGGGGAGTGTTTTGAGGGGTACCACGAGCAGGTACACTATTAGAACCTAGGGAACTCCAGACACAGGAGTAGGCACACACTCAGTGGTATTTCGCACATTGTCCCAGGGGGAGGAGAGGTAAGCTTGAAAACCAAACAAACAGGTAAGCATAAAAGTCGGAAGAAGGATCGGTTTCCATGCTTGATATTGCTGATCTGTGCTGGGTTGGCGATATAAGACGGCATGTTTGAATTTCCCTTGAGTGTGGAAACCCCGGTTTATATGTGATTTACTTTGGGCCTATGATAATATTTTAATGCCACACAGAGTCATCTCTATTGGCAGGCATATTGCTGTATACTACAGGCATAATGCTGTATACTAAAGTTCTGAGGCCCAGTCACATAAGTTGGTGGCTAACCCTGAGTGCAGGCAGTGGCGTAGCTAAGGAGCTGTGGGCCCCGATGCAAGTTTTACATGGGGCCCCCCAAGCACTCTATACATAACAATCGATACGGCATGCCAAAACCTGCCAATGGCAACTTCAGTGTCAGAGGTGCAAGAAGAGGCTGGGAAACAGTTTGTTAGTGATTACTACTATTCACAGCATCTATAGAAATGATTATTATGAGCACAGGACCAATAGAGAGGTAATAATGTAGATGAGGGAGAGCCCTTCGGGGCCCCTCTGGCCCAAGGGCCCCGATGCGGTCGCTACCTCTGCACCCCCTATTGCTACGCCCCTGAGTGCAGGGTGGCACGGTGTGTCTCTCTCCTGAGGTTATCACTGCCATTGATGTGGAGGAAGATCTGCCATTGATGTGGAGCAAGGTATGTTTGCCGTTCATTTTTCCTTTCAGCCCAGAGTGCATTACCCGTATACCCAATATAAGGAGTATAGCAGAAACTCCTAATACTGGCCATACATGTAATGATTGCAGAGACCCTAAAATGCCAGGACAGACTCCACAAATGACCCCATTTTGGAAAGAGGACACCCTAAAGTATTCTGTGAGGTGCATGGTGAGTTCATAGAAGATTTTAGTTTTTTGTCACAAGTTAGCAGAATTTTTTTTTTTTACAAAGTGTCATTTTCCGTTAACTTGTGACAAAAAATAAAATTTTCAATGACCTCACCATTCCCCTCATGGAATACCTTGTTGTGTATTATTTCCAAAATGGGGTAATTTTGGGGGTTTGTTAACTGTCCTGGCAAGTGGGGGGTGGTGCTAAATTTTGAGCACCCCTGTAAAGCCTAAAGGTACTCATTGGACTCTGGGCCCCTTAGCGCAGTTAGGGTGCAAAAAAGTGCCACACATGTGGTATCACCGTACTCAGGAGAAGTGGTATAATGTATTTTGAGGTGTATTTTTACATATACCCATGCTGGGTGGGAGAAATACCTCTGTAAATGACAATCATTTGCGGCATTTGGTTTCCAAACAATACAAATCAATTTCCGCTTGAGACAAAAAATAAAATCTTCTATGAACTCACCGTACTCCTAACAGAATACCTTGGGGTGTCTTCTTTCTAAAATGGGGTCATTTGTGGGGTTCCTATACTACCCTGGCATTTCAGGGGCCCTAAACCGTGAGGAGTAGTCTGGAAACCAAATGCCGCAAAATGACCCTTGAAATCCAAAAGGTACTCATTGGACTTTGGGCCCCTTAGCGCAGTTAGGGTGCAAAAAAGTGCCACACATGTGGTATTGCCGTACTCGGGAGAAGTAGTATAATGTATTTTGGGGTGTATTTTTACACATACCCATCCTGGGTTGGAGAATATCTCTGTAAATGGACAAACGATTGTCATTTACAGAGATATATCTTCCACCCAGCATGGATATGTGTACAAATACACCCCAAAACACATTATACTACTTCTCCTGAGTACGGCAAAACCACATGTGTGGCACTTTTTTGCAGCCTAACTGCGCTAAGGGGCCCAAAGTCCAATTGGCACCTTTAGGCTTTACAGTGGTGCTTACAAATTAGCACCCCCCAAAATGCGAGGACAGTAAACACACCCCACAAATGACCCCATTTTGGAAAGTAGACACTTCAAGGTATTCAGAGAGGGGCATGGTGAGTAAGTGGCAGATTTCATTTTTTTGTCACAAGTTAGCAGAAATGGAAACTTTTTTTTTTCTTGTCACAAACTGTCATTTTCCGCTAACTTGTGACAAAAAATAATATCTTCTATGAACTCACTATGCCTCTCAGTGAATACTTTGGGATGTCTTCTTTCCAAAATGGGGTCATTTGGGGGGTATTTATACTATCCTGGAATTCTAGCCCCTCATGAAACATGACAGGTAGTCAGAAAAGTCAGAGATGCTTCAAAATGGGAAAATTCACTTTTTGCACCATAGTTTGTAAACGCTATAACTTTTACCCAAACCAATAAATATAGGCTGAATGGGTTTTTTTTAATCAAAAACATGTTTGTTCACATTTTTCGTGCTGCATGTATACAGACATTTTACTTTATTTAAAAAAATGTCAGCACAGAAAGTTAAAAAAAAGTATTTTTTTGACAAAATTCATGTCTTTTTTGATGAATATAATAAAAAGTAAAAATCGCAGCAGCAATCAAATAGCACCAAAAGAAAGCTTTATTAGTGACAAGAAAAGGAGCCAAAATTCATTTAGGTGGTAGGTTGCATGAGCGAGCAATAAACCGTGAAAGCTGCAGTGGTCTGAATGGAAAAAAAAGGGTCTGGTCCTTAAAGGGAAGGTTCAGGGACTGTTTAAAAAAAATAAAAATCCGCATCCACTTACCTGGGGCTTCCTCCAGCCTGTGGCAGGCAGGAGGTGCCCTCGGCATCGCTCCGCAGGCTGCTGGTGGTCTCCGGTGGCCGACCCGGCCAGGCCGGCGGCCAGGTCGGGCTCCTTCCGCGTTCCAAAATGCGCCTCACGGCGGCGCGCTGACGTCATCGGACGTCCTCCGGGCTTTACTGCGCAGGCTCAGTAGTTCTGAGCCTGCGCAGTAAAGCCCGGAGGACGTCCGATGACGTCAGCGCGCCGCCGTGAGGCGCATTTTGGAACGCGGAAGGAGCCCGACCTGGCCGCCGGCCTGGCCGGGTCGGCCACCGGAGACCACCGGCAGCCTGCGGAGCGGCGCCGAGGGCACCTCCTGCCTGCCACGAGCTGGAGGAAGCCCCAGGTAAGTGGATGCGGATTTTTATTTTTTTTAAACAGTCCCTGAACCTTCCCTTTAAAGAGGAACTGTAACGACAAAACGGCCCCTGGGGGGTACTCAACCTCGGGTGGGGGAAGCCTCAGGATCCTAATGAGGCTTCCCACGCCGTCCTGCGTCCCTCGGGGGTCTCGCTGTAGCCCTCCGTGCAGCGGTGACGCAATATTTACCTTCTTGGCTCCTGCGCAGGCGCTCTGATGCCTCTCAGCGCCGAAGTAGGCGGAAATACCCGATCGCCGTCGGGTCTGCTCTACTGCGCAGGCGCAAGTTTCCGGCGCCTGCGCAGTAGAGCGGACCCGACGGAGATCGGGTATTTCCATCTATTTCCGTGCCGAAAGTCGCCACAGCGCCCCCGCTGGAGCCAGCAAAGGTAAATATTGAACTGACAGTCGGCACAGTCGCCGGCTGTTCGGAGGGCTGCGGCGAGACCCCCGTGGGACAGAGGACGGCGTGGGAAGCCTCATTAGGATCCGGAGGCTTCCCCCACGCGAGGTGAGTACCCCCCAGGGGAGGTTTTTCTTGTTACAGAGTCTCTTTAAGGGGGATAAAGTCTGCGGTCCTCAAGTGGTTAAAGAACACCTGAGCCCAGGCAAAGCTACCTAGGCAAACACAGGGGTATATGTATGCTGGATCCACATACCTCTGTGTGTTGTCCCTTCCTCTCCTGGTTACTGCAACCAGTCACTCCATAAAGAACTTGACTTTTTATCAAAGTAAGGTTTAAGACAGGAAGAGGCAGGCTTGTTGCGATGTTCCCTCCTATCATCCTCCCATTTCCTCCTCTTAAAGGAAACCTGAGGTGAGAGTTATATGGAAGCTGCCATATTTATTTTCTTTTAAACAATACCAGTTGCCTGGCAGTCCTCCTGATCCTGTGTCTGTAATACGTTTTAGCCATAAACCCATAAATAAGCATATGCAGATCAGGTACTCTGACTCAGATGATGCAGGTTTTACTGAGTTAGCCATATAAGTGTTCCAGGGTTTTGACTCAGACGCTACGACAGTGGATCAACAGGAATATCAGGCAACTGGCATAGTTTACAAGGTAATATATATGGCAGCCTCCATATCCTCTCACCTCAGGTTCCCTTTAAGGGGAGTGAATGGGGTGGGGAAGAAGAGGTAATGGGAATTATAGAAAGGAAAATCGCAATGCACTTTTCCATTAGCGTGTTAAATGTTTTGCAAATCGCAATCGTAGGGCTGCACGATTATTGGTGCGATTGCATTTTTACTCCCGATAGTTCACAGCGTAATCGCAGCAAGTGGAAAAAGAAGCTTTAGCGATAGCAAATGCATTTGCGATTGCGCTTACAAGTGAAAAAGGGAGCTCTTACAACCACAGAGGAGAGGAGTGTACTTACCAAAAAGGTTAGAACAACAGAGATCAGCACACACTGCAGTTTGTTTACTATCAGTGTAAGCACAAAGTAACAGCTTGTTTTGTACATACCGAACTGACATTTCAGGAACTTAAAAAAGAGGTAATCAATAATGCAAGCATACTGCATTATTGAACAGTTAAAGGAAAGCTGTGGTGTGCTCTATATGAAAATAAAGCTATTAATTAGAACTAATGACATGGAATGTAATTACAAAAGTGCACTTACAAAGTGACACTACAAAAAAATAAAAAACAACAAATATTCAGCTTCACTGGTCTAAAGAGACCCTTAATTGAGTCTTAAAAATAAACATCCTTGCAGTTGAGAACTACAGTATAATGCAAACCCCACAGAGCGTTAACAAATTAGCATATGGTCCTATAGCATCAGGGCACATAGGGGTTAACACAAAAAACTACAGTGTCGCTCACACAGCAGGGGCGTTACTACAAGGGCGCAGCCCATGCAACCGCAGGGGGGCCCAGAGCTGTAAGGGGGCCACAACTACTACTTCACTCCCTGTGATAAAGGAATCCATCCTTCAGATCGGGTGATTTTGTGGCTACAATTGTTATAAGTGTGAAGATTCTTATGTCTACAATTGTTTTATGACTCTTGCAAGAAGGGCCCCCAGGTTGTTAGGGTCACCAGGGGTAGGCCAGGGGAAGAGGGTGAACATTGGGGCCCCTGATTTCTAGTTACACCCCTGGCACACAGATTACACCAACAACTTAAATACTGAATTCCCCTGGTATGAACGCAAGGAGCATTATTTTCTCATGATGTGGTTGCCATAACGGGCGCAAAAGAGTAATGCTACATTTTTTTTGTTCGAGGATACAAGTACAGAGGGGGACATTTATCAAAAGTGTCTGAAACAAAATATTGGTAATTTTTTAGAAATCCGTGCAGAACTGTCTTAGACGTTCTAAGAAATCACTGGATATTGCAGTTTCCTTCTTGAACATTTGTAAAATAGGAAGAGTTAGGAAGGTCTCCCAGACAGCGCAGTGTGTGAGGGGAATTGCTGTTGCTGAGGTAACCAATACATCTGCTGTAATGCATCAATACCTGGCACTGGAAGGGTTAAGCACAGAACAGATCCACAGGACACCTGGCTGCAGGGGGGAGGAGCACTTTACAAATCACATCTAGCCTGCACTGCTGCACTATCTGTAGAACTGCTATTAAGCACTTCTTAATCTGCAGCAGTTTAGGAATGGATTTGCACGTTTCTTAACTGTAGTGCAGTTCTAGAAATTCACACTAAACTGTCACTATTAAGTAGGATTTGAGAATCTTATTATTATCATGCAGAACAGTTCCTCTGCTGGTTAGAACAGTTTAAGAAGAAAAAAAACTGTCGGTAATGCTTTGATAAATCTGGCCCTGAGACAAAATATTAGTAGATTTTTAGAAATCCGTGCAGAACTGTCTCAGACATCCTAAGAAATCACTAAATAGTGCAGATTCCAAGCTGTTAGGAATAGGAGGAGTTAGGAAGGTTGCAGTTCAGTGTGTGAGGAAAATTACTGTTGCTGAGGTAGCCAACACATCTGCTGTCAGCAGGCTCAGAGGGCCAGATTTATCAAGAGTGTCTGACAAAATAATGGTAGGTTTTTAGAAATCCATGCAGAACTGTCTCAGACATCCTAAGATATCATTAGATAGTGCAGATTCCTTCTAAAACTGTTGTAAAATAGGAGGAGCTAAGAAGGTCTCTCAGACAGTGCAGTGTGTGAGGGGAATTGCTGTTCTAGAAATTCATGCTAAATTGTCATTATTACCTAGGATTTAAGAAGGTTCTTATTATCATGCAGAATTGTTCTCCCTGCTGGTTAGAACAGATTAAGAAGAAAAAACTCTCGGTAATGCATTGATAAATTTCCCACAGAGAGTGGCACACAGTTTTATATTAGGTTGTCCAAAATGACACTCCCACAACTGGGATAGTGGACAAGTTTATTCGTGTGACCAGTGCAGTTTCTAGGCTAAATTGCACCCAGGGCGAGGGTGTAAAAATTGCGCCCCCTTCACACCCACCCCCTGGGATTTGCAAACCCTTATTCTTTAGGGGCAGTAAAGCACACTTTGTATGAACTGTATGCTTCTCTGTATGCGTCGCACCACACGTATAACGCATGATGCGGCTCTTTTCCTCCATTGCGTTGCAATCCTGTTTTTACAGGCTATGCACCCTGTAACCTGTCACTGTGAACGCAGCTTACGTCTGTTAATGGTTTGGCTCCAGCAATACTATGAGGTTGATGATTTCCTCTGGCCAAACCACAACATCTTTGGAGTAAAGCAGCGGCCCAGACATTGATGGGTTAAATGATCATCCGCTCTCAGCCCTCTGTGGCTTCACTCAGCCGCACATTGATTTTTTTTACCCACAGGGAATTTATTAAGTGTCTATTTTAACAGTGACTGCATCTCAGTAACGATTTAAAGTATCCCTTACGTTTCCTTGCTTTACCTTCCTCAACCTGTCACATTCAGTAACACAAGAATAAATATTATTTATTGGATTAATATAGCGCCAACATATTACACTGGACAGTAAAAATTGGTTACAATGTAACAGTGGTGACAGACAACACAATACAGGTATTAAGCAGTAAGGCCCGGTTCACATCTGCGTTATGGGCTTCACCGGATCCGGATGGCTCAGTCAATGATTGATCGGATCCGTTTTCACTCAGCAAATACATACCTAATCTTGTGCAGCAGCCGGCGGTAGAGGCTTCCTCTTCTTCCACTGTAATTACACAGCGCGTCATGTGACTAGTCACATAACGCGTCATGTGACTACTACATGAAGATGGAAGCCTCTACCGCTGGCTGCTGCACAAGATTAGGTATGTATTTAGCCTCCCTAGCCCACCTGCCCGGCTGCTGCACCCTTCACTCACTCAGGATCGCGTCAGCCCATGCCCCCATCCCCCGTGAAACGGTCCGTTTCTTCACTAGTGTGAAGAAACGTTCTGTTTCCTATTGCCCCCAATGCTGCAGTATTTTTTTCCGGATCCGTTCCGCTACGCAGAACGGTCCGGAAAATTAGGGCCTGCGGCATTTTTTGGATCCGGGGGCCGGAACGTACGGAACGTACCCGTACCAACGGACGCATGTGAATGGATCCGTAGGTTAACATTGGATCCATTCACATCCGTTCCATTTGTACAGTATACGTTCCGCTTACGTTCCGGAAAAAAACGCTGATGTGAACCGGGCCTAAGACACACAATGCCAGATTATGTACTGGAGTAGTCGTCTCAATCAGATCTCCTGGCACCTTGGACTTTGCCCGCCATGAACCTACAAACCCCCGCCAGACCACACTGCAATTGTGTTGTCTGTCCCAGCTGTCACTTCGCCCTTATTTTTCCTGCCTGTCATAAGTAGTTATAGGTGCCCCTTAGTATTAAAGGGGAACTTCAGCCTAAACAAACATACTGTCATCAAGTTACATTAGTTATGTTAATTAGAATAGATAGGTAATATAATCTCTTACCCACCCTGTTTTAAAAGAACAGGCAAATGTTTGTGATTCATGGGGGCTGCCATCTTTGTCATGGGGGCAGCCATCTTTTTGGTTGAAAGGAGGTGACAAGGAGCAGGAGACACAGTTCCAACTATCCTGTGTCCTGATTACCCCTTCCAGCTGCACGCGCTAGGCTTCAAATGTCAAATTCAAAATGTAAAAAAAAAAAAAATTGCACCAAAACAGCAAAACGAGAACAACAACATCAGAAATCCCATCATGCTTTGCACAGCATCAGGGGAAAAAAGCCCGGGCAGTTTTCTTCTGTGCAGCTAAAAATGAGGCTTGTATGAAAGAAACAAAGTTCTAACGCTGTGAAGCTGTTAAAGAAACACCAGGCCTTTTCAGTGCTGCTGAGTTGATTTTTAGTCCGGAGGTTCACTTTAAGTAGCCAGAGGTATCATCAGTATTAGGTAGCTAGAGGTGCCCTCAAGTATTAGGTAGCTAGAGAAACCTCAGGATTAAGTAGCTAGAGAAGTTCCTGACTGAAGTGAGATCTCATCAATGGAATGTAGAGAGCTGGGTGAGTAACCTCTCATTTACACTCTCATCAGGACTCTGCATAGGGAGGAAGGAGCTCGAGGAGGGGAGTGAGCTGCCTTTCCATCACCAGGCGCCTGTAGGCACATGCCTACAGTGCCTTATGGTAAATCCAGCCCTGGCCTCAATAATGCGGAGTTTGCACTATTCTGTGTGCCTGTCTGATCAGGTATGATACACAAGGAGGGCGAGCCCTGCCAAAGGCTTACAATTTAAAGGCAGGGGCTGGTGACAGGATAGGAGGAGTGCAGCATCCAGAGATTCTCGGCAGAGAGAGCTAGGGCATCAGCAAGGTAGGGTAGGCCCTCTTGAAGATGTGGGTTTTGAGGGCTTATTTGAAGGTGTTAAAGGAAGGGGCAAGCCTGATGGGCAGTGGGAGAGAGTTCCACAGGATGGGGGCGGCTCTAGTGAAGTCCTATAGTCGTAGATGGGAGTGGGAGATTCATGGGGTGGGTAAGAGGAGGTGGTTGGAGGGGCAAAGTGGGTGGCCAGGTGTGCTGTGCTGATCAGGTTAGAGATGTAGGTCAGGCAGGGCTTGTGTATAAATTTGTAGGCCAGACATAGGACCTTGAAGCTGAAGCTTGAAGTGTATCGGAGCCAGTGGAGTGATTTGCATAAGGGAGTCGTGGAGATAGAGTGGTGGGAGGAGTAGATAAGTCTGCCTGCTGTATTCGCATTTTGTGTTAAAGAAGATGTTCTGTAGTTTCAGACTGCACAGTCTAATCTTCACTCCCAGAATGCATCAGTGAGCCTTGGACACACACATAGCCCTGTTGCCGGATCTCCAGTCGGCCACATGTGGAATTTATTATGTAGATGCTAACCACTGCCTACTGGGAACACCCCACATGACCTGCAGTTGGGTCACAGGGCCGGGCCAAGGTAGAGGCGAGAGAGGCTCCAGCCTCAGGGCACCGTGTAGGAGGGGGCGCACAGCACAACTCGCTCAGCTATAATTCACCTTTTGTATATGAAGCAGAGAGAAATAAGAAAAGAGGATACATGGCAGTGACTGCAAGCCAGATAAATAGAGATTAAGATGTTGGGGGGGCCTGGGTACCTCTTAGTCTAATAGTAATCAGTGTGTGACGGCTGGGGTGGGAGGGATGGAGGGGCGCACTTTGGTGTCTCAGCCTTGGGTGCTGGAGGACCTTGTCCCAGCTCCGAGTTTGGAACACTTTGGCCGAGTAAGGCATTCATAATTTATCCCTAGTCAAGTCACTCAGATTCTTAAGGTGGCCACTAACGGTCCAATTTCTAGCGAAAAATCATTTGAACGATCAGAAATTCTGATCGGATTGATTGTAAATAATCTCCATTGTTGGACACAATCGATTATGAATGAGTGAAAAAAAATTTCACCCGAATGAATTTTCGTCGAACCAAAATTTGGATTTTTTTGTTGGCTTTGATAGATAGGAAGCAAAGATTGGTTCGTTGATGGTGTAGTGAACGATGTATTACAATATTTCACTTCCGATCAGAATTTCTGATCGCTCGAACGATGTTATGCTAGAAATTGGACCGTTAGTGGCCACCTTTATGCTTACCCTTTTACCAGCTTCCAACACACAACCATCAAGAACTGATGTTTACTTCCTGCCTGATATATTCCACCTCATAACAGGAGCTATTGTAATGTCAGTGGGCTGGGTTTACACTTATCAATGCAGAAACAGTGAACGTGTTTTTTCATGCAAATTCATTTTTTTCATGTACGTTCGTTCTTTCAGATTAGCAAATGAAAATCGATGAGAATTGGTGTGTGATGTGCAAATTTATACTGCAAGAAAAACGGTTTCTTTCAGTATAAATTTGCAACGCTATTTTCAAACAGAGGTACAGAAGTACGAATCTCCATTGTCCTTGCGGCGAATATGTTTTCACAAATTTGCAATACGCACACAATTTTTGATGTGTGAACCCTAACTAAAAATGTTTTGTATTTCATGTTGCATGCACCAGAGAAGCAGCATCTGCTACTAGCACTGTGGGGCCTACATATAATACAAGACACACCTGTCAGTTTCCATTTAATGTGACAAATTGCTTGTGTCCTATGAGGCAAGTATTGCTAGTGTTGCACAGATTCTCTAGAAAAAAAAAAAAACTTCACTGCCACAAATGCTTGCTCTGGAAGCTTATTCTTATGAACCCTTAACTGCCAATAGCTGCAGTTTCTTTCAATGAAGGGACAGGATAGTTTCCCACCCTCTGACTGCACAGGCAGCTGACACAACATTTTAAACACATTTTTAAATGAACGTAACTGGCTGGCTTGATCCTCTAGTTCCTTACTGCCAGAAGAGTGCAAATTGCCCCGCACAGATCAGATCATTTTACAACACCCAACTTCTCCTCTGTTGAGAGAAACACTTTGTGTCCAGCACTGCAGCTCAGCAATGTTGTAATTTTTGTAGTAAGGCAGAAGTGACAGCTGGGGCAGCCAGCACACTTGCGGTGCAGTTTGGTGGAGGTTTGAAGTTTTATGGAGGACGGAGTCTAGGTTGCCAGGACATCTGTGCCTATAGGCTACTGTGACATAAATCCGGGCCTGTGCAAGGGTGAAATACAGCTATCTACTGCTGTTCATACTGGTGACCATCCTGTACTAAACTAGCTCTCCTTCTCCTGCTATTCATTCTCTCTTTGCTCTCTGAATATTTCCCTGGAGGGAGAGAGCGGCTTTAAACTAAATGCAGACAAAAATTAGGTTGTCATTCTTCCGCACTCTGAGCCTACTTCGCTGTCTGACACAACAAGCAACATTAGTAACACACCAATACGTTCAACTCCTCCAGCTCAGAGCTTCCAAAGATCACATGAACACCCTAACCACCTGCTGCAATGCTAAAAACATCTGCATTTAAGCTGTTGTCACAAATGAGACCACCAAGCTGTCTACGCTCAAAGATTTTCGCCTACAACAATTCTTCAGTGACAGTTTTCCTGCAGTCATTGTATAGACATGTTTGCCTGTCTGGCAGCATATCCTGGCTGATGGAAAGGAGAGTAGGATGAAGGAGCAGGAACAGTCCTGCTGCAGTAGGTCTCTTTGGGGGAACACATTAGATTAACTGGCAGTTTGCTGAAGAGGCAGTTCATACAGTAGACTGTCAGTAGATGCAGTTACAAACTATCATCTCAGACAACAAAAGCTTACAGTGTGTACACAGCTTTAGGCCTCCTTCACATTTGGTGCGTTGCACTCTGTATTTCGGCAACGCATGTAGGAGGCAGACACGCATGAACATCAGAAGTGCATAGACTGCGATTTTAACATTACATACAGTACATTGCGTAGCAGTGCGGTGCGCAAACACTCTGCTGCAAGCATATTTTTTTTCCAAAGCACACTGGGATCAGCCAAGCAATGCATGGAACTGCACGGCCAATTGCATCATGATGTGAGTGAAGGAGGCCTTACAGCCTCCTCTCTGTCCTACCAACACATATACTGACACCACTGCAAGCCATCCCTTGAAATTCTGTTGGCGAGGTCCTGCGATTAGAGTCCCCGGAAATGCACTATGTCCTCCCCCCTTTCCCTGCCCTTCCCTCCTTTTTGCTATCTTCATAGGCTGATTGATTTCCCCCCTTTCTTTCAATACTCCATACTTCCTGTGCAGTAATGTACAAGATAACTTTCATCATGTTCAGATGGAGGGCCGGTTCTAGACTTTTTTCTGCCTGAGGCAAACTTGTGAAGATAACACCAACCCCCCCCCCCCCTCCCCCTTCCCTCCCGCCGCCGATTTGGAATGATCGTTCAACACCCGACAATTTGCTCTGCTTCATTTAATGTTCTCACATGACATGCTGCGGCTCAACACAATAGCACACTGGCTGGCTGGGATTCTCGCTTCTCATCCTATTCTGCATGCTGTTAGTGTAAACACAGTACAAAAATGCTGCCCCTCTAATCTCTGTGCCTGATGCAAATGTTTCAACTTGCTTCATGAGAGAACCGTCATCAGGCACACATCTCCTCATGCCTAATAATGTACTGCAATTGGTCTAGCCAAGTTCAATGAGTCCTTCCCCAGCTGGTGGATGGACAGATACTGTCTCACCTAGGCTCAGCTACTGAGCTTCATTATGGTTATGTGTAAAAAGTGTTTTTTTTTACCATTTCCTGCACAATGATCTATGCATCTGTGATTTCATACTGTTGTATTTTTTATACTGGGTTGTTCAATAAACTTTTATTGCTGATACTGAGGCTAGTTACCTAGAGGCTCGAGCATGTTGACAGTATAGTGCAAATGGCATAGCATATTATTTTAGCAATGTAAGCAATGTGCTATATGCCCAATACACGCTATGTACAGTGGTGTAACAATAGCCCCCACCCACAATGCAGTGGTGGGGGAGCCCAGAGCTGGGGGAGGTCCTTTTCCTAATAATGCTATCATGCAGAATGTCCCGTGGAAGCATTATACATTGCCTGTTCCCAGCGATCACATCTCCTCCACTTCCTGGTTAATTAGCAAGCGCTGTGCAGCCAGCCAATCACCATATGGGGACTGAAGATGCATTGTGATTGGATGGCTGCATATCACTTGCTTACTCACCAGAAAGTGGATGAGATGTGATTGCCATGAGCAGGTAACGAATAAAGCTAATAATAATAACATTATTAGGCACAAGACCTAATAACAATAACATTATTAGGCACAAGACTGCCCCCCTGGCGAAACTCTGCTGGGGGGGGAGCAACTGTACTTACAAACTGCTGGCTACGGAACCTGCATGTATACAATTGCCATGCATGGCCTCCACACTGCAATCTAATTGAATTTTTGTGAATATGCCCCATTGGCTAAACCTGGGATTGCCAATTTCCACTCTGGTCCATTTTTCCCAACGCGACTGACTGAAAGATTTGGAAAGTTTTCCTTTTCTAAATAAATATACCAATGATTCAGGCCCTCCTAAACTCCCTGAATCCTGAGATGCCCCAGGTTTGTCATTAGCTACTCTACAATAATAGCAGCAAAGCACAAGGCAGGAGGATAACTGTTACAAATGGCATAATGATGATGCTGGTGGACAGAATATTTTATGCTAGTTTGGAACCATTGGATAGATTTCATGCTGTAGGGAAAGAATGGCTGTCCTGCAGATCTTTTGGTTTAATGCTGATATGAGCCATTCTGAGTAAATGTGACCACTGTTGTCAAATAAAACTATGCACCGCTCTGAGCTGTGATGTCTTGCAGAGATTTGTTTCCACGTTTTTACTGGCTGCTGCTTTTGTTACGTTGAATTCTATCTAATAGAGCCTTTTGACAAAATAAGAAAAATGATGGGGAGAGGATGAATAAAAGTAGGAGAGGATGGGGGGGGGGGGGGGGGGGGGGGAGTGTGAGAGGAGATGAGGTAGAGGATGAGAGAGAGAGGAGAGAGCGGAGGAAAGCCAGAGAGAGAGAGAGAGAGAGAGAGAGAGAGAGAGAATGGAAGGACTGCAATCCCACAAAGGATGGTTGTACACATGGCAGTGCTGTGCAGAGCAGGATCATCCACCAGGCAACCTAGGCAGGTGCTTGGGGCCTAGTGGGGGTCAAGGGGCCCACCTGTCATCTTCTTTGACCTCTCTCCACTTCAGCTCACCAAAAGGACCACAAGGAGGCCCAAATCTACTACCTTGCCCCATTACATCTTAATGCGGATGATGTGGACCTGAATACAGATAGTCCCCTACTTACAAACAACTTCAATTACAACGTTTCAGAGATACAAAGTTGTCTAAATATACAATACTGGTTTTTCATTATTTCGTTTATACAATACTGTAACAAAAATGTTGTAGGTTAAAACATTAAAAGCACATTGATAACAACTGAAAAACATAGTTTGTTCTATATGCCTAAATCTACGCTGCACTCGTGGCTGCCTAAGCATCCAATCTCCAGCACGGGATGCAATAGCGCACCCCGCCGGCACTGAACTCAGATGAGCTCCGCAACTCAGGTCAGCAGCTGTTTTCTATGGCTCCTGACCTCCTGATCACGGTGAGCCAATCACAATGACCAGCAAGTGTAAAAAGCAAAAAAAAGGCTCTGGTCCTTAAGTCTGAAACTTTGACAAAACATTCAATAAAATGAGTTTTCCTACTTTTTATTACTCATACAGTTATACCGGTATTTGCTTTTGTGCATAATTAATATTGTCTGTCTACAAATTAAAAGTTTCCAAAATGTAGTTTATCTTGCCCTGAAAGCTGCCATTTCATTGTATTCTACTGCGAAAGAGGCAGGGGCGTAGCAATAGGGGGTGCCGAGGTAGCGACCACATCGGGGCCCTTGGACCAGAGGGGCCCCGAAGGGTCCACCCTCTATCACAGTATTAGCTCTCTATTGGTCCTGTGCTGGTAATAAACACTTCTATAGATGCGTTGAATAGTAGTGATCACTAACAAATAGTTCCCCATACCCTTCTTGCAACTCTGACACTGGAGTTTTCCTTGGCAGGTTTTGGTGCGCCATATCAATTGTTATGTATAGAGTGCTTGGCAGGGCCCCATGTAAAACTTGCACCGGGGCCCACAGCTCCTTAGCTACGCCACTGGAAAGAGGGCCCCCCAGTACCATTGCGCAGCCTGGCCAATCACTGCCAGGCTGCACTAAGGGGTGGATCGGGACTCCCCCTTACGTCATGACATTGATGACGTCATTCCGATCATCGCCATTGCGACGAGGGAAGCCCCAACAGGAAATCCCGTTCAGAGCGGGATTTCCTGTTGGGTATGGTCGCTGGGGGCGATCGGAGAGGTGGGGGGGATAGCGCAGGGAGGGGAGAATCATGTAGCTAGCGCTAGGCTAGCTACATGATAAAAAAAAAGTGAAAAAAAACCACCCGCGGCCGAGCGCCACAAAACAATTAAATGCCAGGGTGGTTAAAAACTTATAGTGAGCTTTTCTGAACTGTGTGTGTGCCTGAAGCAGAGAGAACTTCCCAGAGAGCTTGTTTTTAGTTGTTACACTGTGTTTACACACTATGTAACAACATTGGAATGTAAACAAAGTTACTGTTATCTCCAGTCTGGATGCCGACTTGAAGCTGAACATCAGTGATGTTCTGCTGCAATTTTTTTCTGGGATAGTAGCTTTAAAGCTGTAACGAATCTTTTAGAGCAAAGTAGAAATGCTGACTTTCGGACCACTTTAAGTGTACACATGCATTCCCTTCTGAGAGAGGATAAGGGCGAGAGGATGCAGCCAGGACATAGAGAGAAAAATGTGGCAAAAGGGCAGACAAAAAGGGCTAGAGAAGAAAAGTTTTTTTTTGTCCTTTTTTAAAAAAAAGTTTGCCAGTTGGCATGAGCCGGCGTGTTTTCTTTGTTTATCTTGAGGAGGACACTTCTGCCAAAAATGTTCAAGCTTTGGAAGACATCAAATCCAAATACCATTAAAGGCAATGAGCACAAAATTCTGGTGGAATGTATTCGCACCTGATGGTATGAGATGCCCACTACATGTCTGGAGAACATTTACAATAAGGAGAAAAGTGCTGCAAGATAAGCCCCAGAGGACACAGCAGAGAACAGTTACAGCAGTTTACTACATGGCTACACAGTATGCTGCTGCTGTCCATGAAGCACTGGTGCTGAATGTCTGGTCTAATATGTTCCAAATTTAGTATAATAAGCCCCATAGGGCAAAGCAATGATGATCATAATATTGATGATGATGTTGAGTTGTAAAATATAGTACTAATACTATTTAGACAAGAAGCAGCCCTGTTCAATGGTCTAATGTGCTGCAATTAAAAACATAGTATAATAAGCCCCACAACATGAAGCTATGATGAACAGAAAAAAGTAATTTATGGTTATATTATTCAAACTACCTGCAATGCTGCTCAAATGTTTGTATTTTCAAAAATGTCAATTTTTAAAAACTGAATTAATTTAAAATTACTTTCCACTAAATGTTTAATAAACCTGCCTGAACAAGGCAAAGGATAATAATCTGCTGCCAATAAGTGATCCTGCACAACACTGTGCCATGCATAACAACCTAAAAATGGAGGACACAGGGACACAAAGGGGTATAGCGGAGGACACAAGGGAGACACAAAGGGGCAAAGAGGACGACAAAAGGAGGAAAGAGGCGGGCACATGGGGGACTCAGGAGGACTCAAGGGGGACAGAGGAGGACACAGGGAGACACAAGAGGTACAAGGGGGCATGAGGTACAAAGGGGGCATGATCCACAGGATGCCCCTTCACTATGGATGCACCAGGTTTAGTATATATTTTTTCCGCTGTTTTTTGTCCTCTAAACCTAGGTGCGTTTTATGGTCAGGAGCGTCTTATAGCGCAAAAAATATGGTACTTGAATTTCTTTTGCCTAAATTTAACCTGAAGTAAGAAGAATAAAGAGTCTGCCATTTGTATTCCCTTATAAACAATACCAGTTGCCTGTCATACTGAGCTTTTGGCTTTGGTTGTTTTTTGAGTCACACCCCTGCAACAAGCATGCAGCCTGTGGGGTCAGACCTGAGTGGGGGCTGTTATGCACTACCGCGATTCCGATGTGATTCATTGAGTGTACGGCACAATGCGTTTGCATCAGGAAAAAAAAACGGCCAGGGAAAATATTCTGACTAGCTAAAAAAATTGCTTCGCTTAACATTTTTGGATCAGATGGCAAAAAGATATATGTAAAAAGAGAACCGAGAACCCAATATAGTGTACTAAGTATTGACAATTGGGTAAATGAAACGAGTATAATATATACTCACAAACCAGGGTTACCTCCAAGTAGTGTTGGGCGAACAGTGTTCGCCACTGTTCGGGTTCTGCAGAACATCACCCTGTTCGGGTGATGTTCGAGTTCGGCCGAACACCTCATGGTGTTCGGCCTTTTTAGTTCGGGTTCGCCCGAACAGCTCAATGCCCAGCCGAACAGGGCCCCTGTTCGGCCGAACAGGGCCCTGTTCGGCCGAATACTGCCCCCCTATGGGGTCGCAGGCATAAGGGGGGAGCATGCCCCGGTCGCGGGGGGGGGGGGGGGGGTCGGAAATTCCCCCCACCCCCTCCGCTAGCGCTCCCCCCTCTGCCCGCTTCCCCATAAAAAAGTTTGATGAAAGTACCGGTGGCTGGCCTGGCAGTAGAGTGAGTGAGGAGGAGGAGTCCGGAGAGTGACGCGTTGAGGCCGGGCAGCGGGCGGTTCAGCGGTAGTACCCTTGTGGTACTTCCGCCCTTTCTCTGACCTCACGTCCTCTGCATACGAGGGTACGCATCACGCGTACCCTCGTATGCGTCATCACGTAGAGGACATGAGTTCAGAGAAAGGGCGGAAGTACCACAAGGGTACAACGCTGAACCGCCCGCTGCCCGGCCTCAACGCGTCACTCTCCGGACTCCTCCTCCTCACTCACTCTACTGCCAGGCCAGCCACCGGTACTTTCATCAAACTTTTTTATGGGGAAGCGGGCAGAGGGGGGAGCGCTAGCGGAGGGGGTGGGGGGAATTTCCGCCCCCCCCGCGACCGGGGCATGCTCCCCCCTTATGCCTGCGACCCCATAGGGCCCCCAAAAGCGGGATGTTCGGGGAGTTCGGGGTTCGGGCCGAACATGCCGAACATCTGGCCCATGTTCGGCGAACGGACCCGAACCCGAACATCCAGGTGTTCGCCCAACACTACCTCCAAGTAACCACTGTACAGGCAGGTGAGGAGATTAGCCTGTCCTCACTCAGGATTAAGAAGTCGCTCTCTGTAGACAGAAGGATGAAAGGGGTATCCCCCTCCACCAGGAGTGGATATCAATTATAACGTAATGAAGAACAGAGGCGCCAACAGGATAAAATCAATTCTTAAAACTTTTAAAATTGCTTAGGAGGCAGTGGTGGCCTCTGATAGGCGCTTATCATGACCTTGAGACTGTACTGTGTGTACTTCTATTTTTTTTTTTTGCCTGAGGAAGCGGGAATATACCTGCGAAACGCGTTGCAAAAACCCCTGGAATGTACCAATAAATTTGATTGTTTTGAATACACAGTTTTTGTGTCTGCTTGCGGGAGGTAAGTCCACCACTGCCTCCTAAGCAATTTTAAACGTTTTAAGAATTGATTTTATCCTGTTGGCGCCTCTATTCTTCATTACGTTATAGATGGCAGAAAGAGCTCAGTGGAAAATAGTCCTCAAAGCACCTGATCTGCATGCTCATTCCAGACCAGTGACTTCAGAGCTTTAGCTCAGAAGTCAAGCAACTGGCATTGTTTATTAGAGAATGAACATGGCTGCCTCCACATTCCTCTCACTCCAGGTTCCCTTTAAACCAGGAGGCCACAGTGTTCAGTAATGATGCTAGGTTCATGTTGTTTATTCCCTACATCTATAATGTATAAATCGTCCCAAGTCTGCAGTCCCTAGGCTCCCAAGATTAATAAGCATCAGCCTGACCTACTTCCTCTGGAAAGTACATTGACAATGGACAGAACCTTGCATAAAATCCATTATCACCCCAACCGGTTATAAATCATGCCAGTGATCGGCCAGGCCATAATTAGCCATCTTTTTTCTTGGAGAAGTTTGAAAAAAAAGTCAAGTTCATTGAGTAAAGGTGCCACACATGCAACAACAGAAACACTTTAAAGACATTTATTTCATCAGATCTACTGGTGATCAAAAGTATTAGTAAGGACTGTTTGTATATTGACCATTGTGGGACCGTCCAGCGATAAGTGGGCCTGCTGCTCGCCTCATGGAGACACGTAGCCAGGGGCGTAGCAATAGGGGGTGCAGAGGTTGCGACCGCATTTGGGCCTGAGGGGCCCCTCGGGGCTCTCCCTCAACTGCACTGTTAGCTCTCTATTGGTCCTTTTCTCATAATAATCACTTCTATAGATACTTTGAATAGTAGTAATCGTTAACAAACTGTTCCCCATCCCCTTCTTGCACCTCTGACACTGTAGTTGCCATTGGCAGGTTTTGGTGTGCCGTATCAATTGTTATGTATAGAGTGCTTGAGGGGCCCCAATGTAAAACTCGCATCGGGGCCACAGCGCCTTAGCTACGCCACTGCACGTGGCAGGCCCCCTGAGCTACAGAGTGGGGGGGTGCGGAGTAGAGAGGTAACTCAACTCTTCACAATTCAGTGACCCAATCCACCTTCCACCTCAAGGTCCCCATTCCCATGGCTCCAGCAGCGTCTCTCATCATGTGACAAAGGAAATGTGATGAGAGGTGCTGTTGGAGCCATAGAGATGGAGACTCTGGAGGAAGTGTGGAGCGGTGAATTACCTCTCTATCTTGCTCTGCGTGGCTACCAAAATACTGGGGTGCATGTGAGGATCCGCGCGGCTGCCTGCGCAGGCAGGCAGCCTTTTGACCACTGTTCAGGTCTGCATTCTGCAGGTCTCTGGAAGAGAGACCTTTTGTCAGTTGTGCAGCTTAATGCTGAGGAATTTGCATACGTTTGTCATGCAGATTGCCTAGCCACATCCTTTGTAGGCTTGCTATATAAAGAGCTATGTTTCCCAGAGTCCTTAGCTGGTCATAAGGGTTAGTTCCTGTGAAACACTCCGGAGAGTGTCAGCCTTGCTCATTGTTTGAAGATTAGCTTAGAGTTATTCCTGGGACTGCACTAGGCAGGTTTCCCTAGTGCAGTTAGGATTGCATTATTTGTATTGTCTGTTCTGTTGTTGCCTTACTTGGATCGCACTCGCTCTGACGGAAAGAGCAGTGGATCGTATCTCTTACGTATTCCTGTTGTTGTGTGTCTGTCTTGTCTGCTACGAACGCTTGCTGGAGGCTCAGTGAGGTAACCGTTAAGCAAGCGCTCGCGTCCTCTGTTTCATGTTTGTCTGTCGGTGATAAGTTAGGCGTGCTTGTCTCTATTGTGCTTATCACGTGGAGACCGCGCACAAACGCGTGCACTGTTGCGAATGAGTGCGGTGTTCGCGTTTAGCTAGCGTTTGTTATTTTCCTTATCTCCTCATTGTATGATTTGCTGTGCCTTTGCTACTCTCGTGCTCTGCCTTGCTGTAGCCTTGTGTCACCTCTGGTAATCGCCTCTCCCACGATTGCGTTCCTGCTTCATATCTGCTGTCGTGTGTGCACCATCGCGAGTTGGCGGCTAGTTTGGTGCACACACATACAATCTGTCCCTTTGCTCAATCTCTTTCGCAATCGCTTCTCAGGCGATTACGTTCTCACTCGGTTTCCTTTGTTGTGTGTCCGCCGTCGCAGGTTGGCGGCTAGATTGGTGGACATACATACATTCCTCATCTGTGCTTATTCGGTCTTGTGTCGCTGTTAGCAATCGCCATCTCTGGCGATTGCCTTCTCACTTTGTCTTCATGGTTGTGGGTTCATCGTCGCAGGGTGGCGACTAGTTTGGTGGACACACATACCCCCTGTCACTTTGATCTCTCCCTTTCAGGGCTATCTTGCCCTGCGTTTCTGCCCCTCGTGCAATTACTGTCTTGCGTCTGTGGCAGGGCAGAGGAGCTGTTCCTCTGCACTCCACAGCTCCACCTGCCGACAGGAATTTCCCTCTACAGGTGCATTGCACCTTTTGCTGGGTTCCCTCAAATTACACGCTTGTGGAGGATTTCCGCAGTGTCAGCGCGCATCTTGTGCGCTGATCACGGAGAGAATTCCACAATAGTTACAGTGCACCTCTGGATACCTAATTTTGGAGGCACATCTGGCTACCTAATACTGTAGGCCACTTCTGTTTACTCAACATTAAGGGACACCTCTGTCTACCTAATACTGGGGGCACCTCTGTCTACCTAATACTGGGGGCACCTCTGGCTACTAAATACTGGCTGCACCTCTGGCTACTAAATACTGGCTGCACCTCTAGCTACCTAATACTGGGGGCACCTCTGGCTACCTAATACTGGGTGCACCTCTGGCTACCTAATACTGGGGGTACCTCTGGCTACTAAATACTGGGGGCACCTCTGGCTACTAAATACTGGGGGCACCTCTGGCTACTAAATACTGGCTGCACCACTGGCTACTAAATACTGGGGGCACCTCTGGCTACCTAATACTGGGGGCACCTCTGGCAATATTGGGCTGCACCATTGGCTATTTAATACTTGGGGCACCTCTGGCTGCTTCTTAATAGCAATCTATTATATAACCAGGCAAGGTTTTTAGGATATACTTCTGTACTTCACCATTAAAATACTGAGTATATCATGTCCTTAGTGTCTGATCAATGTACACTACATAAAGCATTGTCAGCCTTTCCAGATCAATGGTCTCTGCATTTTAGTCCAAAAAGAAATCAAATAAAAAGGAGCATAAGAGTGACACTTACCTCCACAGTAAGATCAACCATTGAATAAACTAGAAGCTTATTGGGCACAAAACAAATCGTGTTTTGTGGGTCAAACCCACTTTGTCAAATTAGAGTGTCTAACAGTTCTAGTGATACCTGATGAAGTGGGTTTGACCTACAAAACACGTTGTTTTAGGAGGCCCAATAAACTATCAATTTATCCACTGGCTGCCTTTCCTCAGGAGGTAAGTACTCACGTCTATGCTCCTTTTCAGGTTCTAATCTTTTTCACATATGCACAGATAGGCAACCTAGTTTTTTTTTACTAGATAATGTTTAGGGCTTCTACCCCATTAGGGGATGCAACCTTCTTGAACTGTCTGTGAGAGACTAACAGCCCAACTTAGAGATGGGAAATTCTCCACATGTTCATTCCAGGGGTTGCCTGATTGGCAACCGTTTTTTCAGGATAAAATTTTTAATCCGACTAATTATTTTTTTAAACTAAACGCACCCGTGACCCCGGCCTTTTCCCATCTATCTGAGGACTCTGGATTACCCAAAAAGGAAATAAATTTACTTATGTGCATCAAGGTTTTGAAGCATCATTCATCCATCCTTACGCATCGTGATAAGTGGAAATGTCAGCTTTGTACTCCGCCTATTATCATTTACACAGCCAATTCTTCTACATTTGTCTAGAGCGTAAGTACATGGAGGCTGAAAGAGCCTGGCTGAATGAATCACCGCACACACACACACATACATACATACATACATACACACACACAAACAGACACACACACAACTATAAGGATATAGCCACGATTGGCAAAATATACCTCATCTAATCATACTAATGTCACATTTAAACTAGCATTATGCGATGGGAACCGGATTCATCATACATTTGCCACTAAAAAAAATAACTTTTCAGAAATCATCAATATGGTCTAAATTGGCCCAGGCCAGTGCTAGAAACCTTTGCCACTTACTAGGACTGCATTTTTTAAAAGCTGCGGTCTCTGTCTGCTGGATCATTTAGTTTCTCCAGTGTTGCCCGTTGTTCTCTTAACTTATAAAGCAACCACACAGTATGTATGAATACCGCTCCACTCACATCATAGCCACTATTACGGATGCCACGCCGTGGTCGCTCCCGGGTCACAAGAAGATCCATTTCAGTCTCTCCAGGGCTGGGGCTGTTCAGAGATTGCCGGCTTCTGTAAGGGTGATTCTTTATTGAGGGTTGCCTGAAATGACAGAGATCATTCATAGATGTGTCATCAGCCAGGGAAACTTGTGGACAATCAGCCACTTTCTACTTTAAAAACTGTGATAAGAAACTAGATATTAAAGGACATACGAGGTGAAAATAAACTAATGAGATAAACAATTATAACTGTCCTCCTCCTTCTAAAAATGACTTTTATTTAGTTATCCCACAGTTTTATTTCATATTTAAAGGAATACTGTAGGGGGTCGGGGGAAAAAGAGTTGAACTTACCCAGGGCTTCTAATGGTCCCCTGCAGACATCCTGTGCCCGCGCAGCCACTCACCGATGCTCCGGCCACACCTCCGGTTCACTTCTGGAATTTCAGACTTTAAAAGTCGGAAAACCACTATGCCTGCATGGCTGTGTCCTCACTCCCGCTGAAGTCACCAGGAGCGTACTACGCAGGCACAGACCATACTGGGCCTGCGCAATGCACTCCTGGGGACTTCAGCAGTAGTGTTGGGCGAACACCTGGATGTTCGGGTTCGGGCCGAAAAGGCCGAACATGGGCCAGATGTTCGGCCCGAACCCCGAACTCAATGGAAGTCAATGGGACCCCCGAACATGCCGCAATACGGCCCCCCTATGGGGTCGCAGGCATAAGGGGGGAGCATGCCCCGATCGTGGGGGGGGTCGGAAATTCCCCCCACCCCCTCCGCTAGCGCTCCCCCCTCTGCCCGCTTCCCCATAAAAAAAGTTTTCTGAAAGTTAATAGTACCGGTGGCTGGCTGCAGTGGCTGGCTGGCAGTGGTGTGAGTGAGGATGAGGAGTCCGACTAGGACGCGTTGAGGCCGGGCAGCGGGCGGTTCAGCGGTAGTACCCTTGTGGTACTTCCGCCCTTTCTCTGACCTCACGTCCTCTACGTGATGACGCATACGAGGGTACGCGTGACGCATATTCGGGCGAACAGGGGCCCTGTTCGGCGGGCATTGAGTAGTTCGGGCGAACCCGAACTAAAAAGGCCGAACACCATCAGGTGTTCGGCCGAACTCGAACATCACCCGAACAGGGTGATGTTCTGCAGAACCCGAACAGTGGCGAACACTGTTCGCCCAACACTATTCAGCAGGAGAGAGGGCGCAGCTGCGCAGCTGCAGTGATTTTCCAACTTTAAAGTCTGAAATTCCACAAGTGAACCGTAGGTGGGGCCGGAGCATCGGTGAGTGGCTGCGTGGGCACAGGATGTCTGCGGGGGACCGTTAGAAGCCCCGGGAAAGTTCAACTCATTTTCTCCCCGATACCCCTACAGTAGCCCTCTAAATCTATTTTCAAGTTTTTAATGTTTCATCGTCTCTGCTCAATGACACGGTCATTGAAGTATGCCAGAGCTGAAATCTATGAACTATTGATCCTTTTTATCTCTTTACTGCTCTCAGAAGCCATTTACTGCCAGGAAAGTGTTTTATTGCTGCAATTCCTTATCAGTGAGAGGTATGATATAGCCCAACCCGGTCCCGACCCAGATAGAAACTGTCACTTGCATTACTGATTTTTAACACAGCATAGTTATTTGTGCGCTTGGCACTGTACATACACATGTCTATCTCATCATGTCACCTGTCACCACGGAGGTCCTTTAAACAGGCAAATGCTTTCTTATTTATGTAAACACACTTATATTGAGTTATTGATAACCATTGTCAATCAGTGTAAATCAGATGCACGCTTTATGGGGGATGGTTACTAACACATGAGCTGCAGAAACCTCAAATTCATCAGCACAGAGTACTGCAATCAATGGACGCTTGATTCATTTTTGCTTTGTGAGGTTCATCTCACATGGGGCATTTTCACAAAAATTCGATAAAGTTGCCATGCGCAGGGAACACAAGACACATTTATAGTTAAGAAGGTGGAGCTCATTGCACAACTAGCATGTTGCGTTAATTGCGCCATACCTTGTATGTATTATTAAAGGTAAACATGCCGTGTGCTCAAAGCGCACAGCAACTTTACTTACAGAAATATTACAGAAAACAAAGTTTTCTGAATATGCCCTATTTTTTGTTCGCGGCAACAGTGACAGCAATGCTCATTAGCTGATGAGCCTTCCCATTAAGTTACCACAGAGCAGGAGGCTGAAAAACAAAATTGTCAAGTTGCAAAATGAAACCGCATAGCACACACACACACACACACACACACACCTCATTAACTCCACCCCTTCTTCCTCGTCTTCAGGGGCAAACCCAGGATTTTCGAGGGGGAGATTCCTGAAAGGTCTCCCTCAGCCACGCATAATACAGTATAATAATATGGTAGGACATCATGCTGGGTACACATAATGAAAATTCCCCTCCGACTGACAGGGTCTGACAAATATTTCCCAAATGTCCGATCTGCTCCCGATCGACAACGGGATCAATCAGGAGTAGTTGAATACAGATAATAATGAGGACAGCCGACATTGATAATGATGGGTAAAGTGAAGCATCCGCACAGCAGTGGCACAGGGCTGTGCTCATACCTGACTCTGTTAAAGGAATACTATCGATACCCAAGTGTTCTAAAATGACAATGTACAAATAATGTCTAAGTAGCTGTGTAAACATTTTCCTAATTTTCATGTTAAATATCAAAGGCAAAAGCTGTAATTTATTGAGGGTAGGATTTAGCTATATTGGGACAAATCAATTGCAGAAGGGGTGTCTGCTTCACTGCACAGCCAGAGTTGCATATCAGACTACAGAAAGCAAATATCAAACATATCAAACTCTGAAAGCAAAAACAGTATGAAAAGCTGTGACAATTAGTTACATTTCCTCTGCTCTCTTCAGACACTTCAGTCAGAAACAGAGCTCCCAACAGCTGCAGCTCCTGTGTCCTGTCTCTCTCTGTCACACACAGAGCTACACATAGAGTTAACTGATCAAGTGTGAGGGGAATTTCCCCTCTCCTCATGGCTCAGTCAGCGTCAGTTTTGGCGTCAGTAAACTTTGAATGTATTTTGCTAACAATAAACAAAGAAGTTGCTACTAAAATGTATACACCAGTATTTAGCAGCACTTCCCAAACAATTCCTGTGTCAATTGAAAAAAATATGTGAATCGATAGTATTCCTTTAAGTTCCCCAGAGCTGCCCCATGCTCTGCACACATGCTGCTGCTCCATCCAAAGTCAACTGTAGCAGAGAAAGAAAGGGGACGGGGCTGTGAGCTGCAGGATGCCTGCAGATATTCTGGTGTCTCAACTTGTGCCTGTCCCCAGACACTGTACTGGCCTTGGTCTGAGGGGGAATTCCGGGCACCTGGAATCCCCCCCTGCATTTGCCTATGTGTCTTCCATTACTGTATTAAGACTAATAATGTCAAGGAGGGTGAGGTACACAAACATGGTGCTCCATCTCCTGTCCAACGGCTTCTCTCACCACTTTTGACAATGTGGGGGAGGCGTGTATGGAAAAGGGGCGCAAGGAAAAATCTACCAATATTCTTTGTTTTTAAAGCGTAGACGATGTACATTATTGTAATAATATTGCCGAATGAATTATTTTAATAACGATAATACAACAGTAGAAAACCTTACCAATATTTTACTACAGCTTAAATTAACCCTACTCTTACACAGAACAGAACACTCTACTACTGATGCCTAACCCTAACCCCCCCCCCTCCTGGTGGTGCCTAACCCTAAGATCCCTCCATGGTGCCTAAATCCATTTTTGACCAGGGAACCGCATACAGCACGATCCAGCAAGAGACCACTCTCCTGCTGGATCTTGCTGTATGCAGTTCCCTAATCAAAAATGGATTGAGTGGCTTTTTCCTGGCTTTATGTTGTGCAGATGGTCTATGTGATTGTGCAATTGAGATACAGATTTGTATCAATACATATGGAGGCCTGATGAAGGGTCTTTCCCGAAACAAGTCGACGTTGTCGCCTCAATGTTAATCATTGTTCTACATATCTCACTTTTTGAGACGGCTGGTAGAAACCCCACGTGAGTAAAACTGATTTGTTTATTACTGACTGAAGTGTCCCTTTAAGGTTGCATGATGTGTTTGGGGTTCTCCTCCTGTCTTGATATTCTGCTTTTCCTGTGTAAATAGAAGGCTTTTTTCATCTTGCTGAAGGGGTCTTTTCAGCTTGGTTGCAGTGCTGTCCTCTCTGTGCTGATTGCAGTTTTGATTGAAGAGATGCTGTCCCCAGCGCTTGTCTTCTTTGGGTGCTGGAGCAGAACTGATTCTCTGCCACCGGCCCTGTCTATATTTAAACACTAAACCAAATGATGTGACAGGGTAAGGCAACTGAGTTACAGTAGTGTGCCTTTGTGCCAAAAAGTTCATATTGTATAAGTCCAGAGCCCTGCTGCCTTTCCTAGCTAGGTCTGTAAATATAGGGAGCGGGCACCAGCTTCCTGGCTAATACCACGCTGTATGGTGGATGAATTAGTTCAAAAGGTTTAGCTGGGGGTGCGGCCAGGGGCGTAGCAATAGCCATAGCAGCCATAGTAGCTGCTATGGGGCCCTGGAGAATAGGTTGTTCTTAGTGTATTCAGGTTACCAGAGGAAAAAACAGCGTGCACCTTCCGTCCTTTGAAGTGTATATTTATTAGCAGCAAAACTTTTCCATCATATCAAGTACTTTACATGAGTCTTTTCGTTACCTGACCCATGCGTGGACAGTGGTGGTGGAGGAGGTGGGTGGCGGGTGAGGATGGCGGAGAGCGACGTATTCTTAGTGTATTCACCATTAACTTTCCCTCTGACTTTGTCTCAGTGCCTGCCATGACCTATGTGCAGTGTTAATTGCATAAGAATGTAAATTGCCTAATTAACTCGTATCCATTGGGTAGGGGCAGGTGGCATTGCTTAAGAGTGCCAACATCTGAGGGCCCCATTATAGTTTTGCTATGGGGCTCCATGATCTCTAGCTATGCCACTAGGTGGGGATTTTAAATATTTGTGCTGCAAACAAGAAAAAAAGTTAACCATTTCACCTTGAATGGTTTTTAAAAATAATGAAAATGTATTTCATTTTTCTATGGGAAGGTGTATAATAGGGTATTTGGACGTGCTTTTACTTTTTGGCCACAAGATGGAGATACAGAGTTAGTGAGTTCTAAAAATAGAAACAGAACCAAGTGTTTATATTTGTTTATATTTGGGTAAATACAGGGATGTAGATACTTGCTGGGGGGGGGGGTGAAAAGGTTAAAGATGAACAAAATATTTATTATTTTAGAATTACTAAATCTAAAAGCATGTCTGAGCATTAGAAGGAGACTAGACTGGTGCCCGTTAATCCCATCACCAATATCACATGATTAGAGATGGTCACAGTTGGCCAATGGGAGCAGCAGCACTGTATGCATAATAATCACATGGTACACATCACCAAAACAAGATTTACAAAGACAACCACTGAGTGAGAGAGGTGAACGCAGAGAAAAAGGAATGGTTTGTTAATAATTACCACTATTTAAAACACATAGAGTTTATCATTACCACTACAGCACCAATAAAGAGAAAATGATGTAACCGTAGAAGGGCGATGAGGTCCAGAGACTAAAAGGTCCAGGAGCCCTCGTGCGGTCGCAAATTCTGTTTCCCCTTTTGGGCACTGTTCACACTGGCCTTGGTGCACAGAATTGTAAACCGCTCTGCACTGTCTATTCTCTGCCACTGGCAATGTTTCTCCCTTTACTGATCTGGTATCGCTAACATCACAGACAGGGGCGTAGCAATAGGCCCTGCAGCGCCTGCGCCCGCGGGGGGGCCCGGCCCCCCCCCCCTGGGGCCCGCTCGGGGCCGTTTTTTGGGGGCTGGAGGGGTGGCAGCATGAGGGGAAAGCCTTGCCCACAGTCGGCGGGGAGAGGGGAAGTTCCCCCCTCTCCCTCACCTCGGGGCTCTCCCCTCTGCGCTCCCCTCCAGCTAGTGAATGTGTGTGGGCAGCGGGCAGCGGCGGGATACATACCTTCTTCCTTGCGTTCCATCGCCGCCTTCTCGCTCTAGCGGTTGACGTCACTTCCGGAAGCAGAAGTGACGTCAGCCGCTAGAGCGAGAAGGCGGCGATGGAACGCAAGGAAGAAGGTATGTATCCCGCTGCTGCCCGCTGCCCACACACATTGAAATTCTGCAGGGGGATTTTCAGGTGCCTGCTGCCCACATTACGATTTTCAGGTGACTGCTGCCCACATTACGATTTTCAGGTGTCTGCTGCCCACATTACGATTTTCTGGTCACTGCTGCCCACATTGCGATTTTCTGGTCACTGCTGCCCACATTGCGATTTTCAGGTGTCTGCTGCCCACATTGCGATTTTCAGGTGCCTGCTGCCCACATTACGATTTTCAGGTGTCTGCTGCCCACATTGCGATTTTCAGGTGCCTGCTGCCCACATTACGATTTTCAGGTGTCTGCTGCCCACATTACGATTTTCTGGTGTCTGCTGCCCACATTACGATTTTCTGGTGTCTGCTGCCCACATTACGATTTTCAGGTGTCTGCTGCCCACATTACGATTTTCTGGTCACTGCTGCCCACATTGCGATTTTCTGGTCACTGCTGCCCACATTGCGATTTTCTGGTGTCTGCTGCCCACATTACGATTTTCAGGTGTCTGCTGCCCACATTGCGATTTTCAGGTGTCTGCTGCCCACATTACGATTTTCAGGTGCCTGCTGCCCACATTACGATTTTCAGGTGTCTGCTGCCCACATTACGATTTTCAGGTGTCTGCTGCCCACATTACGATTTTCTGGTGTCTGCTGCCCACATTACGATTTTCAGGTGTCTGCTGCCCACATTGCGATTTTCTGGTGTCTGCTGCCCACATTACGATTTTCTGGTGTATGCTGCCCACATTAGGATTTTCTGGTGACTGCTGCCCACATTGCGATTTTCTGGTGACTGCTGCCCACATTGCGATTTTCTGGTGACTGCTGCCCACATAAGGATTTTCTGGTGACTGCTGCCCACATTAGGATTTTCTGGTGTGTGCTGCCCACATTATGATATTCTGGTGACTGACTGCTGCCCACATTAGGATTTTCTGGTGACTGATGCCCACATTGCGATTTTCTGGTGACTGCTGCCCACATGGCGATTTTCTGGTGACTGCTGCCCACATTGCGATTTTCTGGTGAACTCTGCCCACATTACGATTTTCTGTCCCACATTACGATATTCTGGTGAACGCTGCCCACATTACGATTGTCTGGTGAATGCTGTCCACGTTACAATTTTCTGGTGACTGCTGCCCACATTATGATTTTCTGGTGAACTCTGCCCACATTATGATTTTCTGGTGAACGCTGCCCACATTACGATTGTCTGGTGAATGCTGTCCACGTTACAATTTTCTGGTGACTGGTGCCCACATTACGATTTTCTGGTGAACTCTGCCCACATTATGATTTTCTAAAGGCCCACATTACGATTTTCTGGTGAACTCTGCCCACATTACGATTTTCTGGCCCACATTACGATTGTCTGGTAAAATGCTGCCCACTTTACAATTAATTTACAGTGAAACGCTGCCCCATTACGATTATTTGGCACCTATGGGGGGGGCCCCATCCAAATATTCCCAGGGGGGCCCAGTGATTTCTAGTTACGCCCCTGATCACAGACTGTCCAGTGCAAACGTAGAGAAGTCAGACAACCCCATTCACTTGTGTTGAATGTGTCCACGTGGCTCTATACTGCCAAACTGCATGCACCACTCAGCACTGCTGCCTGTATGAACAGGTCCTGAGTCTCACTCCATAAACAGTTGGACCAAAAACCAATATTCCAGACGTGCAAGTGGTTGTGAAGCAGTTTTATAGCTATTTGTTGAGACATGGCCCATAGGATTAATTGTCCAATGGCAATCAGAAAAGCTCTTTAAATGCACTCTTGGTGTGAAACAGCCCTAGGTATGGTTTACACTGTATGCCAAAAAATGAGGTGTGTTAACTGATGCAGTGCATTGTGTAAAAGCTTTGAGTTAAATTGCATAGATGTGAAGTGATCCATGGGAGAAACAAGGGACATTTCAATCACCCAAAAAACAGATTAATGGGTTATGTACTAAAATGCTGTTGTTTTTTTATTTGTTAAGCGTATAAAGGATTCACAAATTATTTTGAGACCAGATATACCCTGCTTAAAAAATGGAATTTATATGACAAACTCTTCTATAAATTCTTAGAAGGGATGTGTAGCTTATAACAATGTTAAACTGTTTATGTACCGCCTGGGTCTTTACAGGTCAGAATGTTGTCCTAGGAATCCAAAAGAGTTGCAACAATCAATGCAATCCAAATCTGAAGCAATTACAGTTTAATTAGCCCATTACTCCATATTCTTATCCTGGCCTCCTTTGTTGTGTTAAAGCGGTATTGTCACCATAAAAATCAAATTTCAACAGCAACTGGTCTGAGTGTATTAAGTGATAAAGATGCTAATCCTGCATTCAAAACTTTTTTTGCTGTTATGGTTTGGAGTTATCACATACTTTAGGAGCACTCGCCCTAGTGCCAAACAGTGCCAAAAAGTTGAATGCTGGGAGTTATTTTGAATGCTGGGAGTTCTTTTTATCTATAATATATTCCTCCTCTTCCTTTTATTTCCCTGCCTAGCTGATCACTTGTGTTTACAAGCAAGGCTGAGGTGACTCAGTGATTGGATGTGTAAATAAAAAAAAAAGACTCTGGGAGGAGGGCAGCTAATGAATACACAATGAGCAAGAGAAAGGAGGGGGGGGGAAAGAGTCAGGGAGGATATGATGTCAGTGTTAGCTTGGCAAGATGGCCACTGCCTAGAATAAGATTTTCTGCTTTTCCTTTATAAAATTCCCAGGAATCATTATGTGGATTGCACAATACATCTGTTATGTAAGCAGAAGTAGTATTTATCTACTTATATGTGTTGCTTATTTCTAGGTTAGCATGGGTGTCGCTTGTTCTTTAATGAGCTAAATCCATTTGGATGTTAAAATCATAATGCATCCCTTTCTTAACAGGAACAAGCAGTTGTGTATAGGAATTCCATAAAGAATAGTGTGCTAAGAATACCTCTGTGTGGCTCCCTCCTGTAGGTGTCACCCCAGGCACCTGCCTAGTTTGCCAATGCCTAAAAACAGCCCTAGGTAACTGTATGAAGATGATGCAGAATATATTTTACTTAGAACAGCAGTGTGCTTTCTAATGATCACCAGTTCCTAAGCAGGATCACAGTACACCGCATGTCCTTTCTCGGCATGTCTTAATTCATATTGACGGGTTAATTAACTGTTTTTCTTTCTGAACTGACAGGTATAGACCTCTTAGACAGTTGGCTGCATATTGTTAAAGTCCTAAGCAAGTAGCCACTGATGATACAGGCATGTTTTGAAGATTTGTGAACTCTGTTTTTACAAAATAACTTTTTGATATATTAACATTTAAGATCATCTTGAAACCTTTTTGTCTCTCCAAAAATATTTTCTGTTTGTTCTCACATGATTAATTCCATCTCCCCCATCATGCAACTTCCACAACCACATGACCAATCCTGAAAACCATAGGTCATTTTAGCAATCCCGATGTGACAATTTCATCCCCTTTTTTACCCATCTGTGCCCAGTTTGGGCCTTTTGCTATAATTTCACTTTATCGCTTCACTAATCTTATCTTGAATTTGATGTGTGGCAGAGTGGCTGCCACAGAAAGGGTTAATGCAGCCCATAGACCTTGTGAATGAACACAAGTCTATACGTAGTGGCAGCCTTGGACTGTACTTCCGCCAGTAGGTGGAGGGAATAGTCCCTATGGAGAAACATTTGCGACCTGCACAAGGGCGGAGTTAGGGGCAGAATTGTATGCCCCTCCCACGGCGCGGTACTTTTGCCTCAGGAGAAATTTCTTGGAGCAAAGTGGCTGTGAGGCAGAGCCAGTGCCCTGCACCCACCACGACAGGTATCCAACTGTATATGTTCACAGTGTGTGTTTTTCCCTCTTATAATGAACAGCTTAAAGCGGACCTGAACTCAGGACTTCCTCTCTGCTCTAAAAGATAAGCAACAGCATAATAACATTTAAATAAAAACATTTCTTTCTTACAGTTGATACAAATGCTGTATTGCAATGCATCTGCAGTGTGTCTACTTCCTTATTTCATGGAAGCAGACATAGGGTTAACATCCTGTGTTTACAAATTAGCTGCTCTGCCAAGGCACCCAGCTGACACAGCTAAGAGATTAAATTACAGTGGTGATTAGTCACAGTTGAGGGGGAATTAGACAGGCTAAGCTCTCCAAATACATACAGGGTGCATTTCTCTATGTTTTCCTCCTGTCCTGTGCAAGAATTCAGGTCTACTATAAGCAATGTCTGTCATATCTCTTCAGTAGCATTTGGATACTTTGCCTGTAAGTCCAGAGCATGCTTTTCTGCTACATGTTGGATGCGGCCATAACATTAAGGCAGGCCCAGATTTACATCACAGGAGCCTATAGGCACAGATGGCCTGGCACCCTAGATTTCACCCTCCATGAACCTACAAAAACCCGCTAAACCACAACGCAAGAGTGCGGGCTTTCCCAGCTCACTTCTCCCTTACTTCCCTCACCTGTCATAGGTATCTACTGGTGTCCCTTAGTATTAGGTAGCCAGAGGTACCCTCAGTATTAAGTAGCTAAAGGTGCCCGCAAGTATTAGGTAGCTAAAGGAATCTCAGTATTAAAGAGAACCCGAGGTGGGTTTGAAGAATATTATCAGCATACAGAGGCTGGATCTGCCTATACAGCCCAGCCTCTGTTGCTATCCCAAACCCCCCTAAGGTCCCCCTGCACTCTGCAATCCCTCATAAATCACAGCCATGCTGCTGACAAACAGCTTGTCAGAGCTGGCTGTGTTTATCTCTATAGTGTCAGTCTGCTGCTCTCCCCGCCTCCTGCAGAACTCCAGTCCCCGCCTGCATCCCTTCCCTCCCTGCTGATTGGAGGGAAGGGACGGGGGCAGGAACCAGAGCTATGCAGGAGGCAGGGGAGCAGCTGAGACTGACACTACAGATGTAAACACAGCCTCACAGCATGGCTGTGATTTATGAGGGATTGCAGAGTGCAGGGGGACCTTAGTGGGGTTTGGGATAGCAACAGAGGCTGGGCTGTATAGGCAGATCCAGCCTCTGTATGCAGATAACATTCTTTAAACACACCTCGGGTTCTCTTTAAGTAGCTAGAGGTGCCCCTGACTTAAGGGAGATCTTGTCAGTGGCATGCAGAGAGCAGGGTGAGTAACCTCTCATTTACACTCTCATCGGGACTCTGCACAGGGAAGGAGGGAGGTACTTGGGAAGGGGAGTGAGCTGCCTATCCGTCATCAGGCGCCTGTAGGCACGAGCCTACAGTGCCTTATGGTAAATCCAGCCCTGCATTGAAGGCATCTGGGTGACAGTGTTTCCACATCTCCATAAGAGCTTAAGTATTCGAGGCAGAGGATCAGCTAGATTGCCAGACAATTTGTATTGTTTAAAATTGAATAAATATGTCAGCTTCGATATGCCTTCCCCTTCCCTTTAACCCTTGTATGACCAGCTTTACACTTAACAGTTCCCAAAAGGCAGATCAATTAAATAAAAACAAATTTCTGCTTTGTGTAATATGATGGTTTGAGCTTAATGGTGGCAATTAATATGAGATGACTCACATCACGAAATGCATTTTCACTGGCAAACGTACCACTGGGTTTTCATGTAGACTCCATGATAACATTGCTAATTCACTAAGCTTTGCCAGTCCCCTGTGCTCATTACTGACCTAATTGCAGAGGATATAGAAAGCCTTATATAGCACTATCGCTCTCACTATCTGTAGGAGTCTTCTCATTAGCCTTTTTGTACAAGGAAGCATGCTAATCGGAATTTCACACAAGCCGAGTGTTAAGCTAGAGTTTAATCATATTACATTAAAAAAAAATTCAAATCTCAAAGTTGCCAGTGATCAAACAGGCTAACAGGATACTATCTAACATTTGTCATTTACTTAGAGAATTATAGGTGAATTTCTACAGGGTTGGGGTGGGCTTTCAGTAGGAATAATCTTATTTAAATTTGCTGTGATTAAGAACTCATTACTGCAAAAGATTTTAACAATCTATAATGTGTCTCTCTAGTGAAGTCAGTTGTCCAGCAACCTAATAAGAGGCAGTGGACTATGATGATTGGAGGCATCCATCTGAAAATGGCGCCTGTGAATAATGGCGCACAGTGTTGCCGCTAATCCGTTTGCCGCTTATCGCTATTTAACGTTAAAGCCTTATTGTTATTTAGCGTTAAAGCCTTATCGTTATTTAGCGTTAACACACAGAACCCTCTCTGTACCTATCCCTAACCCATAACCCCTCCCTGGTGGTGCCTAACCCTAACCACCCCCCTGGTGGTGTATATTGTACTGTAACTATACGTAACCTAACCCTACTCTCACACAGAACCCTCCCTGTACCTATCCCTAACCATAAGACCCCCCTGGTGGTGCCTAACCCTAACCACCCCCCTAGTGGTGCGTAACCCTAACCACCCCCTTGGTGGTGCCTAACCCTAAGACCCCCCCCTGGTGGTGCCTAACCCTAAGACCCCCCCCCCAGTGGTGCCTAACCCTAACCATGACAGTGTTACATTAAATCCATTTACCGTTTTGCAGTTAAATAACGTCTGCAGTTTGGCTTATGTAGGGCGCTATTGATAAATAACGTTAGTGTGTGCCACTATTGATAAATAACGTTAGTGTGTGCCACTATTGATAAATAACGTTAGTGTGTGCCGTTTTTCTTCTTTTTTCCCTGTGCGCCATTATTATGCAGTACTAACGATAAATAGCGATAAGCGTATCTTTTTATTGCGGCGCCATTTTTATGCATAGGCGCTGTGCGCCATTATTCACTGATCCCGATTGGAGGCAGGTCCATGCTTGGCTGGGAGCAGGGCCAGATTATCCACAAGGCAAACCTAGGCAGTTAGGACATTATAAACGCTTGATGCTAGATGTTTATCGTCACCTGGCAGAGTGATTGGCCTGATGAAGTCAGTTGGATCTCACGAAACACGTTGCCTTGTGCTCAACAAATTATTTTTCTTACTGTACCTGGAAGTGAGTTCTTGGTAGGAGGAAAGCCACCTCAAGTTGTTTTTATATTTTAACTTTTTTATACTCTTGGGCGCCTCTCCACCATGTGTTGTCAGAATTTGATTAGATGATTGATTTGTTTCTGATCGGCTGGTTGCAATTAATTAATCATGTTGCACTTCTGTGGAAACAGGAAATCTGAAAGCCGAACGTGCCACGGATGATCGGGACCCGCCATAGGCAAACATACAAATTCTGGCTAAGGGGAAACTTGGGTGTCGATCGGGAAAGTCCGATAAAATCAGGCAAATAGTAGGCTATATAACACATAGGACAACAGGCACTAGGCAATATCAGTCATTTTACCAATATTCTACTAGCAGCTATTTCCAGTGCCAAAATGTCCCCAGTGCCCTTTTTGCATGTATGCACTTCTGCTTCCCGTGCTGGCTAAATCAGGAAGCAGAAGCAAAACATGATCACGAGTAGCCAATCACGGACTTACAAAAAAAAATCAAATCAAATTTATCATATATTTTTCCCTGCATGCACCTTTTGGAGAACTTCTCTATACCAAACTGATCATCTCTACTGACCAGAAAGACATTGCTGTGGATGGTGTTGAATCTGCCACCAGTGGTTGGCATGGGCTCTCCCATGGTGCAGAATCTAAGTGGCCACCAGGGCTAGACCAGTGTACCCAGCAAGGGATGATGGACTGCTACCTTTAGCAGGTAACTGATGTGTTGCAACTGAAATTGCCCCACTGGAGACATAGAGATCGGGTCGAGATATCTAGGCATAGCCAGTGTCCCATTCAGAGGTCTGGGCTGCCTGAAAACTGGCAACATCAAGGTCACAAGCCAATGTCAGGGCTAGCGGATAATAGGCAATAACGAGGTCAAAGGCAGAGCCTCAGAGGTCAGGATTAACATACAGTAGGCTATATAACACATAAGACACCAGGCACAGTTCTTCTAACACCACAGTGATCTTGGGTAAAAACAGATGTGTCCCATCAACAAGCAAGCACAATTCTTATCCCAACTGCAGTGACCCAGGTTATGAGGTCATAAGCAAATGGAAAAACAAAGGTGATGAGTCAGGAACAGAAGCATAGGATCAATTCAGTTGGGCTGGGTCACAACGAGAGTACAGGCAAGAGCAGGAGTAAACTCAGTGCTGCTAGGATTCAGCTTTTATAGGGAACTGGCATTCTGGCACATAATCTCCCACACCGAGTATCATGTACCGTAGTCTGCATACATGCAAACAGGAGAGGTGACGCACAAATATACACACATTACTACCAAGGGCATAAGGCCTCCGATGGAGGTATGCAAGCAAACAAACACCATGTACACTAACTGTAACAACCCAGAAGAGATCAGAATCAGCCTTCAGCGTCTACTGGAAGAATATTCAGTATCAACTGTCCGCTAGGTTCCTGAAACTAAACCTAGACAAAACGGAATTTATGATCTTCCCACCCCGGACATCCATAAACCTCCCAGATGTGCATGTCACCCTACCTCTCAAGCCCGCTGTCTGGGTGTCACCCTGGACTCCGCACTCTCCTTCACTCCCCACATCCAAAACCCCACAAAGTCCTGCAACTTCCACCTTCGTAACATCTGTAAGATTTGCCCTTTCCTGACCTCTGCCACCACCAAACTCCTCATCCATGCCCTCATAATTTCCCGCCTTGACTACTGCAATGCCCTGCTGTCTGGTCTCCCTATGACCCGAACAGCCCCACTGCAGTCCATCATGAATGCAGCAGCCAGAATTATCCACTGCTCCCATCGCTCCACCATGGCGGATCCCCTCCTTGAATCCCTCCACTGGCTTCCTATCCAGTCCAGAATCAGATTCAAGATACTGTGTCTGACCTACAAATCTGTCCACAAAACCTGTCCAACCTACATTTCCGATCTTACTCAGAGGTACACACCTAGCCGCTCACTCCACTCTTCCAATGAACTTCGCCTAACCGCCCCCCGCATCACCCAGTCCCATGCACGCCTCCAGGACTTCTCAAGAGCTGCTCCAACACTATGGAACTCCCTACCTCCACCCATTAGGGCAGCCCCCTCCTTCAACATCTTCAAGAAAGCCCTCAAAACTCACCTTTTCACTCTGGCCTACTACCCCTTACAAGTGCTCTAAACCCACAGCTGAACTCTGGTCTCCTACCTCTCGTGTCCCTACCTCTCCCTTTAGATTGTAAGCCTTTGGGCAGGGTCCTCCTCCTTTTGTGTTCAACCGGATCATGCACCTCCATTACTGTGAACCCATGCTAGGCATCTGAGTGAACCTAACTTGCCTAATCTCCATGTTCCCCTCCAGTGACTGACTAAGCATTACCTTGTACTCATACTGTGCTGCATGATCTGATGTTTCTTGTATTCAGGTATTGTCATTTTGCTGTATGTCACCCCTAAATATTGTATGTATCCCTATTTATTGTCCAGCGCTGCGTAATATGTTGGCGCTTTACAAATACAATAAATAAATAAATAAATAAGCTGATTAGACAACTCATAGATTTTCATACATAACTAGGGCTAGACAAGTGTCATCTAACCAGTGGGCTTCCGCTTGGAAAACTCTCCTAGTGAACATTACTTCACTGAATTTATACATTTCTGCTGTTATGAAAATTGGTATAAGGATTTGATGTTATCTTTCAGTCATGGTGACAAGCAGAGCTTTGTTATAAGACAGCTACCAGGAGACATAAGCTCTATGATAAGCAGAGATGGCCCGAACCTCCGATTTTCGTTTCGCGAACCGCAAATACGAACTTTGCATGCGAACTTTCACGAACCACAATAGACTTCAATGGGGAGGCGAACTTTGAAAACTAGAAACACTTATGCGGGCCACAAAAGTGATAGAAAAAATGTTTCAATGGGTCTAACAACTGAGTTTTTGCATGGATGAGTGGGATAGACGCCAAAAGTCCCGGGGGAAAATCTGGATTTGACGCAAAGCAGCTTTTTAAGGGCAGAAATCACATTGAATGCTAAATTGCAGACCTAAAGTGCTTTAAAACATCTTGCATGTGTATACATCAATTAGGGAGTGTAATTAGAGTACTGCTTCACACTGACACACCAAACTCACTGTGTAACGCACCGCAAAGAGCTGTTTGTGTAGTGAAGGCTGTCCTGGACTGGTGCGCACCATGGCGAGAGTGCAGGCCGTGGCGGTTTTCAAAGCCCATATGGTCGCTCTGGGGAGCTGGGACTGTGTAGCTGGAGAGGAGATCGCAGCACCAGTAGAGTTGAACAGCCACTCAGCCAAGGAGGAGGAGGATGACGACAGTGAAAAGGATGTAGCAGGAGGAGAGGAGGTGGCAGGAGGTCTGCCTGCAAGCTGTGGAGGTGTCACAAGTTGGTCCGCTGCACAGCCACGTACTCCCTGCTGGTCAGCGGTCACCAGGTTGACCCAATGGGCTGTGTAAGTAATGTACCTGCCCTGACCGTGCTTGGCAGACGAGGCATCCGTGGTCAGGTAGACCCTTGACCCAACGCTGTGTGCCAGAGATGACACCACTTGCCTCTCAACTTCACAGTACATTTTGGGTATCGGCCTTTTAGAGAAATAATTGTAGCCTTGCATCTTCAATTGCAGTGTCCCAATGGCCACAAATTTACGGAAGGCCTCAGAGTCCACCAGCTGGTATGGTAACAGCTGGCGAGCTAACAGTTCCACCAAGCCAGCTGTCAGCCGCCGGGCAAGGGGGTGACTGGCAGAAATTGGCAACTTCAGCTCAAAGATTTCCTTCACAGACACCTGGCTGCTGTGGGCAGAAAAGCAGGAACCGCTCAAGGACAGAGGTGGAGTGGAGGAGGGTGGTTGTGAAGGTGCAAGGGAGAAAGCGGTTAAAAAGGCTGCACCTGCAGGAGGAAGAGGATGGCTTTTCTTGTGTGTGCTGCTTTTGCTCAGGTGATCTTCCCATTGCAGTTTGTTTGTGCATTTTCTGTATGTGCCTTCGTAAGGCAGTTGTCCCTACATGGGTGTTGGCCTTTCCACGGCTCAATTTTTGGAGAGGCAGAGAGAACAGATGGCATTGTTCTGATCTGAGGCAGACACATTACAAAACTTCCAAACTGCTGAGCCCTCCTGGGGTGATGGCACTATGGTGGCATCAGCAGGTGACATTGAAGGGCATGTTGGCTGGCTGTCCATAGGTGGCGATACATGGCGCTGCCACCAGCTGTTTCTGATGACGAGCTCCCCCTGCTTCTTTCAGGAACTCGTTTCCTCCTACTCCTCTTTGACTCCCCCTCTAAAATGTCCCCCTGTCCATCTCCTCTATTGGGAACCCACTTGGCATCCGTATCATCGTCATCATCATAATCATCCTGCCCAGCTTTGCTTGCCTCAGACACCTCCAAAACTGCACCAACAGCAGGTACTTCATCCTCCTCCTCCTCCTCACAAGTTATGTCCATAGTGTCGCCTAACTCAAACGTATGAGGTGGTGTAACTTGCTTAGCGCCTTCATCTTGTTGTAACAATAATGGCTGTGCATCAGTGATTTCCCCACCAAATAACTCCTGCAAAGTGTCAAATGCAGCGGATGTGGTGCTTGTAGTAGCGCTGGTGGCTGCGGAACATAAGGTGTTCTGTGTTAAATAGTCAACCACGTCCTGACAATCTTGGGAGTTGAACACATGTACACATGCGCGACAGATGATTGCTAACAAAAGTACGCATGCGCAGTAGATTGTTGCTGACAAGAGTGTCCATGCGCAGGGGGTTAATGCGGATGTTAGTACGCATGTGCAGCATCATCAATTGGCGCCAAAGGTCCTATATAAGCCTGTCTGCCCTGCATGTTAGTGCTGTCTGTTCGTACAGCTTGCCAGCAGTGTACCTTGTGCTCTGTCAGCTATACCTTTGATTGCCTTCTCGTTGCCGACCTTAGCCTGTTCCTGTTTCCGCCTGACTGCCGCCTGCCCGACCTATTGCCTGTTACTCGTTCCTGATTGAATTCTGCCTGCCTCGACCTTTGCCTGATTTACCATTTAAGACTGAACCCGGATTGTCTGACTACTCTTCTGCCTACTGATTCTGTACCTCGATATCTACTATCTCCACAACGCAGCGTCAACTGTTCTCTCTCGTCTCTGGTGGGGCAATCCCTAGGGTTGTTACCTTTTGCTACCAGGCAGCAAAGTAGTCCGTTGCCCACTAGGGGTAGCGGCCCATCATCTCTTGTGGGGTGCTCTGGTGAAAACCTGTAGCCACATAGACTCCACGCCTTGGGAGAGCCTACGCCAACCACCGGTGACAGGGTCAACAGCACCTGCTCAGAACGTTACAACAGGTAGGTATATGTAGTGATGGGTAGTACAAATGTGCACCTGTCACACACACGTACCGTGAACAGGTACAGTGACTGGTGGTATTAAATATCACACTGCGTGTGCTCACGTAGGTAGCTGCATGCACTGAACAACAGGTAGGTATATGCAGTGATGGGCATTACATGTGCAGCTGTCTCACACACACACACACACACACACACACACACCGTGAACAGGTACAGTGACTGGTGGTATTAAATATCACACTGCGTACGCTCACGTAGGTAGGTGGGTGCACTGAACAACAGGTAGGTATATGCAGTGATGGGTATTACAAATGTGCACCTGTCACACACACACAGATACCGCCGTGAACAGGTGCAATGACTGGTGGTATTAACAATGCGTGCGCTCACGTAGGTAGGTAGGTAGGTGCACTGAACAGTGGACAGGTGCAGAGATTGGGATGGGATTACAAATCTGCAACTGCATGTCCCACACACAGGTAGTCACTGAATGTGCTGGGCCTGGCAGTGGCACAGTAGGAATTACACCAAAGGCCAGCTGACTGACAGGGCTGTATATAATGCAAGTGGGGCACACAAAAAAAAATAGATCACAAGAACAAGATTAGCTCTCAAAAGAGCTGTTGAGGGGTGCTTTTTTTAGCAATAAGAATCAGCAAGGAGCAAGCTAACAAGCCTACAAGAGCCTAACAAAGCTTTCCCTATGAGAGTCTGCAGCACCTCTCCCTTCTCTAATTACTGCAGGCACACGAGTGAGTCCAATGCTACAATGTACCTGCTGACTGTGATGTAGAGCAGTGTTTCTCAACATTTTATTGGTATGTACCCCTTTTAAAACCTTGAACTCGCCAAGTACCCCCTAGCATAGTAAACATTATCCCAAGTACCCCTTCACAAATATATATTTAATCGTAGTACATGATAATTAGTTCTAAACAATTTCCAAGCATTTTCTATTGCTTTTAATTACCTAAAACACTAATTTGGGGCTTTTTAAATAAGATTTATCATTTTCTAAAACTCTAAATTTGTTAATCTTGGTTAAGTATATCAAGCCCGAGTACCCCCTGGAACCATCAGAAGTACCCCCTGGGTTACGCGTACCACGCGTTGAGAACCTAGGATGTAGAGGGTCAAAGTTGACCCTAATGATGCACTATGGGGGCGAATCGAACTTCCGGAAAAGTTTGCGGTGCTCCGTGAACGCGAACCACAGAAGTTCGCCAGGAATTGTTCGGCGAACCGTTCGCGCCATCTCTAATGATAAGTTGAGGACACCATTGTGGGATGTGTGGTGGGACAGAAAGCACACCATGGCAAATTGTAGGCATGGTCCAAAAATGGGTATGTTTCAGCAGCATGATATCTCTTTCCAGTGCAACAACATAATCTCAACAGCCTCAGAAGGACCATCTCCACCTGAAAGATAAAGTCTTCCTTAAAGTGGATCTGAAGTGAACTTTTCCTCATTGCATAATTGTGTTCCTTTCCTATTGTTTATAGGGCATTACTCAAGCCAAATACTTTTTTGTTTTTGAATTAATACTCTAATTCCCTATAAACTAACCCCACAGGTTTTCAGAGAGCCTTGGCAGTAGCAAGGGCTCATGGGAGCTCAGTCTGGGCAAGAGGAGGAGGAGGTGTTACTAGCCATTGATTTCAGAGGCAGAGGGGAGGAGGGAGGAGGGTGGATTAGGTTTTTTTTCACAGTCTGAGTGCTCAAGATACAAATAAGCCTACCTCTGTGTAATGTTTACAAACAACATGGCTGCTGTCATTGTATCACAGGAAGAAATAATAATTTTCTATTAAAGCTGTTTGCAGCTAGATTTGCTATGTAAAATATCTAAACTTTAGATAAGATATATAGACAAGTTACTTGTTATAGTTAGTTTTTCATCTCGGATCCACTTTAAGCAGACACATCAAACACTTTTACAGGATCTGACTAATAACAGGGATTAAAATCCTCTTTGATTTTTAGTTGGCTGATAAGCTCACAAATAGCTTGAGGTTCCTATAAACATTCAAGATCAAACATAAACTAGACCAGAGCCAGGACAAGGTCCTCCAGCACCCAAGGCTGAGACACCAAAGTGCGCCCCTCCTTCCCTCTCACCCCAGCCGTCATTCACTGATTGCTATTAGACTAAGAGGTGCCCCAGGGCCCCAACTCCTTAATCTCTAGTTATCTGGCTTGCAGTCACTGCCAGGTATCTCCTTTTCTTACTTCTCTCTGCTTCAAACACAATAGGGTAATGATAGCTGAGCAAGTTGTCCGCCCTCTCCTACACTGCGCCATGAGGCTGGAGCCTCTCTCCCCTCTGCCTCGGCCCAGCCTTGATGCAGACAACACAATAAGGTGCCTGGAAGTCTGGATCAAAGAGAAAGAACCCAAAGAGGTCATTTAAAGGGACTCTGAGCTCACCCAAAAAAAGAAAGTTGTACTCACCTGGGGCTTTCTCCAGCCCAGTGCTGGTCGGGAGGTCCCACGCCGGCGTCCTGGCTCCTCTCCTTCTTCCCGCTCAGGAATGGCTGACAGGCCGCAGCCCGGGCGAAACTCGCCCGAGTGTCGGGCTGCTCCTTCCGCGTATGACGCGGCTGACGTCACACGCCGGCCGTCTCGCGTCATCACGGCAGCCGGCGTGAAAGTACTGCGCATGCGCGATTAAAGTGCGCATGCGCAGTACTTTCACGCCGGCCGCCGTGATGACGCGAGGCGGCCGGCTTGTGACGTAATCCACGTCATACGCGGAAGCTGCGGCCCGACACTCTACCGAGTGTCGCCCGGGCTGCGGCCTGTCAACCATTCCGGAGCGGGGAGAAGGAGAAGAGCCAGGACGCCGTCGGGGGACCTCCCGACCAGCACTGGGCTGGAGAAAGCCCCAGGTGAGTACAACTTTCATTTTTTTTATGAGCTCGGAGTCACTTTAACTACAAGTATAAGAACGGGTATGTATATACTGTATTTTTCTTTAGACTTGATTGCTTTTTGTTTTTTGTTTTCTTTTAGAGTGAAGTGACATGTAACATAATGAGATAAACATTTATAAGTAATGATTTTATTTATTTATTTATTCCGTGCCAACCCCACTTAGGGCCCTTTCCCACTAGCTAGCATTGCGTTTCCACAGCATTTCCATTTTGCATTTGTAGACCACGATTAGATAAGATATGTCTGCCTTGTTCCTTCTGCTGTAAACCCACTTCGAGAGCATTGGTTTTTGTCCACCCCCTATACAATGATATTGATTAGCCCAACCTTCACACTTCGGTATAAGCTATGGTTTTACAATTACAGCTATCCTGTCCACCCACATGCAGTTTAATCACTCCCAGCTTGCGCCAAGCAGACTGTGCTGCCGGGTGTATTATGGTACCCCTGCTTCTCACACTGAATGATTTAGATTTTTTAATTGTTCTGTCTTTACTGCTTGGAGCCACTGCCGCAGCACAGCGGGGAAATAATACGATCCCTTCCGGAACGGCTGCATCCTGATAATTCATTGCACAGTCAATAATTCAGCTTTGCAACTGCATTTTAATTTCCCGCAATCAGTCACCCAGGCCTAAATGTATTTATTTCCTCGCGAATGAAGAATAACCACCAGCTCCTAACGAATTATATTGAGTGTGAAACAGTCAGTAAATGTTGGAGCGGGTATTTTCGGTTCTGTTTAACAGTAAACTACTTACTACAGAGGACATTTATGGCTTTTCATAAATTAAAGCCCACATTCAGACATAGTTTTTATATGCATTTAGTAATATACAGTGGTGTGAAAAACTATTTGCCCCCTTCCTGATTTCTTATTCTTTTGCATGTTTGTCACACTTAAATGTTTCTGCTCATCAAAAACCGTTAACTATTAATCAAATAATAACATAATTGAACACAAAATGCAGTTTTAAATGATGGTTTTTATTATTTAGTGAGAAAAAAAAACTCAAAACCTACATGGCTCTGTGTGAAAAAGAAATTGCCCCCTGAATCTAATAACTGGTTGGGCCACCCTTAGCAGCAATAACTGCAATCAAGTGTTTGTGATAACTTGCAACGAGTCTTTTACAGCGCTCTGGAGGAATTTTGGCCCACTCATCTTTGCAGAATTGTTGTAATTCAGCTTTATTTGAGGGTTTTCTGGCATGAACCGCCTTTTTAAGGTCATGCCACAACATCTCAATAGGATTCAGGTCAGGACTTTGACTAGGCCACTCCAAAGTCTTCATTTTGTTTTTCTTCAGCCATTCAGAGGTGAATTTGCTGTTTTGGTCATTGCCCTGCTGCAGCACCCAAGATCGCTTCAGCTTGAGTTGAGGAACAGATGGCCGGACATTCTCCTTCAGGATTTTTTTGGTAGACAGTAGAACTCATGGTTCCATCTATCACAGCAAGCCTTCCAGGTCCTGAAGCAGCAAAACAACCCCAGACCATCACACTACCACCACCATATTTTACTGTTGGTATGATGTTCTTTTGCTGAAATGCTGTCTTACTTCTACGCCAGATGTAACGGGACACGCACCTTCCAAAAAGTTCAACTTTTGTCTCGTCGGTTCACAAGGTATTTTCTCAAAAGTCTTGGCAATCATTGAGATGTTTTTTTTAGCAAAATTGAGACGAGCCTTAATGTTCTTTTTGCTTAAAAGTGGTTTGCGCCTTGCATATCTGCCATGCAGGCTGTTTTTGCCCAGTCTCTTTCTTATGGTGGAGTGGTGAACACTGACCTTAATTGAGGCAAGTGAGGCCTGCAGTTCTGTAGATGTTGTCCTGGGGTCTTTTGTGGCCTCTCGGATGAGTTTTCGCTGCGCTCTTGGGGTAATTTTGGTCGGCCGGCCACTCCTGGGAAGGTTCATCACTGTTCCATGTTTTTGCCATTTGTGGATAATGGCTCTCACTGTGGTTCGCTGGAGTCCCAAAGCTTTAGAAATGGCTTTGTAACCTTTACCAGACTGATAGATCTCAATTACAGTACTTTTGTTCTCATTTGTTCCTGAATTTCTTTGGATCTTGGCATGATGTCTAGCTTTTGAGGTGCTTTTGGTCTACTTCTCTGTGTCAGATAGCTCCTATTTAAGTGATTTCTTGATTGAAACAGGTGTGGCAGTGATCAGGCCTGGGGGTGACTACAGAAATTGAACTCAGGTGTGATAAACCACAATTAAGTTATTTTTTAACAAGGGGGGGCAACTACTTTTTCACACAGGGCCATGTAGATTTGGAGTTTTTTTTCTCACTAAATAATAAAAACCATCATTTAAAACTGTATTTTGTGTTCAATTATATTATCTTTGACTAATAGTTAACGGTTTTTGATGAGCAGAAACATTTAAGTGTGACAAACATGCAAAAGAATAAGAAATCAGGAAGGGGGCAAATAGTTTTTCACACCACTGTATTAACTTAAAGTGGATCCGAGGTGAACTTTTACTAATTGCATAGTTGTGTTTCTTTCCTATTGTTTATAGGGCATTCCTCAAGCCAAAAACTTTTTTGTTTTTGTTTTAATACTCTAATTCCCTATAAACTAAATAAACCCCACCCACAGGTTTTCAGACAGCCTTGGCAGTAGCAAGGGCTCATGGGAGCTCAGTCTGGGCAGGAGGAGGAGGAGGTGTTACTAGCCATTGATTTCAGAGGCAGAGTGGAGGAGGGGGGTTAGGTTTTTTTCACAGGCTGAGTGCTCAAGATACAGATAAGCCTGCCTCTGTGTAACGTTTACAAACATGGCTGCTGTCATTGTATCACAGGAAGAAATAATCATTTTCTATTAAAGCTGTTTGCAGCTAGATTTGCTGTGTAAACTATCTAAACTTTAGATAAGATATATAGACAAGTTACTTGTTATAGTTAATTTTTCATCTCGGATCCGCTTTAAAAGATTATGCATTACATTTTTGTTTAACAGAAAATACCTACTGTACCAATTCATAGATCCTGATTTCCTCCTCAGCAACCTTCATTAACTTTACTTTCCTTCCAGTCAGTGAGAAGCCACGCCTCATTTCTAGAGACTGAGAGCTATCATAGGCTATGAGTCAGAACAGAGGTGTGGCTTCAGCTGACAGACCAATCCCTTTCTGCCATGTGCGTACATGTAACAAAGGGATGTGACAAAGGGGGGGTGGTTTACACTGACTGGGAGTGTTCAGACATTTGTAGGTCACTGAACAGAAGATAAGGATCTATGAAGTGATGCAGCAAGTCATTTTCCTTTTTTTATTGTGCAAAACTATTTTTTTTTTTTTCGAAATCTCTGTGCATAATTAATTTAAGATGCTATCCCATAAAATGCTTCTTAAAAAGTGCTTGAATTGAAGACTTAATCTTTGTCATGATCTAAGCAGTGGGTGACAGTAATATGACAAAATGTGGAAAATTTTAAGGGGGGGCAAATACTTTTGCAAACTACTGTATGTCTCTAAAACCTCAGACGTAAACAAGAGTACCTGAAAAAATGCTGAGCGACAACTCCACAATATGCTACAAGAAAAACTACAAGCAAAACATTTCTGTTACAAACAGGCTTTTTATGAACAAGGTGAACGCTCTGGTACTATCCAAGCGGAAATGGCCCGAGATCGGACTTCCTCATGCACACACAATCCCCAAAATTACTGACAGTTCAGGAAACCTGATCTCTGACTCTGGCCTAACTAATATTAATACCCGCTGTGCCGAATACTTTGCTGACCTGTACTCCTCAAAAACCTTTATGAACCAATCTGAATCTGAAATATTTCCATCAGAAATAACTCTAAAGCTCTTGCCGGAAGACAGAGACTTCTTAGATAGCCCCATTACCCTCGACGACATCACCAAAGCCATTAATTCACTTCCTAACAAAAAAGCCCCTGGAATAGATGGAATCCCTGGCAATTGGCAAAGTCTACAAACGCTTCTCTGACTTAGTTGCACCTCACCTCCTCCAGACTTTTGAACAAGCCTTTCAATAAGACAATGTCCAGTGGCGTAGCTGAGGAGCTGTGGGCCCCGATGCAAGTTTTACAATGGGGCCCCCCAAGCACTCTATACATAACAATGGATACGGCGCACCAAAACCTGCCAATGGCAACTACAGTGTCAGAGGAGCAAGAAGGGGATGGGAAACAGTTTGTTACTGATTACCACTATTCAATGTATCTATAGAAGTGATTATTATGAGCACAGGACCAATATAGAGATAATACTGTAGTTGAATGAGGGCCCTTCGGGGCCCCTCTGGCCCAAGGGCCCCGATGCGGTCGCTACCGCTGCAACCCCTATTGCTACGCCCCTGACAATGTCCCTCTATTCAAGGGCTACGAATTAAGGGTATAGAGGAAAAAATCAGCCAATATGCTGATGACACTATATTATACCATGCAGACCCCCACAAATCACTTCAAACTGCCTTTGACATAATAAACAAAATGGGTACATATTCAGGACTTTCTATAAACTGGGACAAATCTGTTATATTAGGTTTAGATAATCTGCAAGTCTCTGTTCTGTTCTCCCACTACCATGTCCCCTTAAAATCACCTACAGCTTTAAATATCTAGGCGTACAGGTCAGCGCTCCCCCTACAAATTATCTCTGTGACAATGTTAACCCCTTACTCACTCTGGCTCAGACCAAATTCCCTACTTGGACTAAATTGCCTTTGTCAGTAATGAGTCACATAAATCTGGAATGGTATTGCTCCCCAAAATCCTTTATATTGTGCACAACACCCCTATATATATCACTGTATCCTTTTTTAGAAAACTATGCTAAATTTTCCTCTCGATCGTGTGGCACAGGTCTAGAGCCAAATTAAAATACTTAATTCTGCAATGTCCTACTGACCAAGGTGGAACAGCACTGCCTTCCTTTCAAATATACTCCCTAGACCCTAGCATCACAACTAGAACAAATCTCCCACTGGTTTGTTACTAATGCTCTATTCCCACCAGAACTCCTCTGCTATTCCTCCACAGACCACTCCTTAAAGAGACACTGAAGCAAAAAAAATGATGATATTATGATTTGTATGTGTAGCACAGCTAAGAAATTAAACATTAAGATTAGATACATCAGTGTAATTGTTTCCAGTACAGGAAGAGTTGAGAAACTCCAGATGTTATCTCTATGCAAACAAGCCATTAAGCTCTCCGACTAAGTTAGTCGTGGAGAGGGCTGTTATCTGACTTTTATTATCTCAACTGTTCCTGGACTATTTACTTTTCCTCTGCTAGAGGAGAGGTCATTACTTCACAGACTGCCTTGAAAGACTCATTTTGAATGCTGAGTGTTGTGTAATCTGCACATATTATAGAATGATTCAATGTTGCAATGATGCAATGATGCAAAAAACACTATATACCTGAAAATAAAAGTATGAGAATATTTTCTTTGCTGCTAATCTTCTAGTAATTATTCATAGTACACAACCAATTGACTATATCTTATTTTTTTTCGCTTCAGTGTCTCTTTAAACCTACCCTTTGCACTGCTTAAAGGTACGTTTACCAAACCCCAGCCAACCAACACCATCCTTATACAAGCCCAAAAGATCTTGCACTTAGGACAACAGATCATGCCCTCCTCCTTTTGGTAACACTTCACCCCATTATGGCACAACCCACGCCTTCCCGAACTTAGTAAACTCACCAGCACTTCAACCTGGAGGAATAAGGGCATTACATCTAGGCCAAATACTTCACAATTCTAAATGTATCCCCTTTTCCACTCTACAATTATGATTTGCCATCCCTGACACCTTTTTCTTTAACTACCTACAGCTTCAACGTGCTATACATGCCCAATTCCCCCTGGGATTACTACGTATAGGCACATCCCCTTTTTTAGAACTCATTAGAGATGGCCCTACTACATGCTAAATTGGCTCACTATACTCCTTATTTATAGAACATGTATCTGACCCCATTGCCGCAAATGCTATGGCCAAATGGACACAGCTGGGTGTACCCATTGATAATGATACGCATAACATATCTCTACATTATTCACCAAGCCTATCTAACTCCTGCCCACATAATTAAGTACTCCTCCTCAACTCAAAATCACTGTCCCAAATGTCATCAATCCAACCCCACATTCATTCACCTCCTCTTGCAATGCCCCCCTTTCATAGAATTCTGGAAACAAGTGATTGCCTTTCAACATGATGTCATGGGATCGCCCATTCCTCCCGACATTAAAACATGTATCTTAAATATCTTAGATGAAGATACCCATAAATATGACAACATTTTGATTACTGAATCACTATTTGCTGTGCATTGCTTATAGATGGCTGACGCACCTGTGCCCCACAATCAAAGATTGGAAAGCCAAAGTTAACCGGTCATTACCATACAAAAAAACTGATATACCAACATAGAAACTGTCCTAATAAATACTCCAATATTTAGGAACGTTGGACATCCAAACTCTAGCTCTTCACTTACTCTTGTTGTTTCTCTCTCATTACAGACTATGTTATTATCTAACAAAATTTTCTTCTGATCACTACTGTATTCTTTGATATTTTAATGTATATGGGTAATCTACTCTGCTGTCATATCTTAAGTCTGATATACTTCATACCCATTTTCGCTTGGAACAGTTTCATTGTATAATTATCCTGCTCTTTTACCTTTCAATAAACTTTTGCTTGATGAAAAAACACATTTTTTAACCGGCAAAAAATGTTGTACCTGTTTTTCGGCTCAGCAAATGGAGAAGAGGTGTCTGTCTCGGCATCCAGTGCATTATTGATCTCCATCTGAGTTTTCTCATACATCTTCCTCTTCCTGTCATTTAGTGATTTATTATCTAGTGGAGGGAAGTCATAATAGCCCTTCCTCTTGGCTTTAAGACGTAATTTGTTACGGTAGTGCTCAATGTCTGATTTCTGTTTAAGAGCTTTGTTTACCTGGTGAAACAAAAAATAATGAGTTGAACGCCTCATATGGAACCGATCCCTCATTTTCTTTCGTGGTGTACAGTATAAATATACGTACTTTACATTTTAACAGAATATGTATTCATTTGAGTCAGTTCTCACCCCTGATGAGTTAAGAATCTGATGCCCCTGTCACCTGGGTTACCATAAAACACTTGTGAAGTATCCATTTTCAGTAAGTTCTGGTTGAACTTGATGGACAGATGTCTTTTTTCAACCAAACTAGGTTACTATGTTACCACTTATTTTCAGGTAAAATAGTTTTTATACTTTACAATCTCCAAATAATAAAAACATCAGTGGAGCTTATGCAGGATGACTAAAAAGGTTACTTATGTAAAGAGCTCAAATTCAACAATTTAAAAAAAAGTGTTTCGTAGAAATGTGGCAGTGGTTACAAAGATACCCCAAACTGTAAAATATTTTTTAGCACAAATTTGACGTTCATAATTTCTTCTTCAGCAACCTGTCTACACAGACTTTCCCTCCTCCTAGAGACTGACAGCTATGATTGGCTATCAGTCAGCAGAGAGGCGTTGCTTCGGCTGAGAGGAAAACCCCCCTCCCCATGCATGCCTATGTGACTACAGAGGGGGAAAGAAGGGTTTTTCTAACTGGCCGCTAAGTGAGCAGGCAGCTGTAGATCGCTGAGGACTTCGGAGAAGAGGAGAGTTAATGAATTTCTGCATTGTCTTTTTTAATGTGTTAAAGACTACCTTTTACAAAAGTTTATATGCATAACTTTTACATTTTAAATGGGCATTCTATTAAATGCATATGAAACAACTGTCTACAACTGTTTGGGCCTTTAATCGGGTTTTAAACCCATTTTACTTATAAAGGATAATATGCTTTTTAATATAATGCCAGCAGATATCAGGGCATCAGTTTCCATGTGTCTACAGCAATAGACCCAGCTGCTGCCCTGGTATTGTGTGCTCCTGGTCACACTGTTTGCCATATTCAACCAACCTGAAATCAAAAGAAAACAGGTGCTCTACTACTTCAGACTGGTTTCTTCCGGGAGATTGTTTGTAAGTTGAATTTGTTTGTAAGTTGATTCCTGTGTTTATATATATATATATATATATATATATATATATATATATATATATATATATATATATAATGAAACGTGGATAAATTATTTCCTTCTGGAGAATAGAACAATGTAGGGAGGAGGCACCCAAACTATAACAGAAAAAATAAATGTATAAGACTGGCACTTGGCACTGTGTTGACCTGAAGAAGCGGCTAGACGCCATGAAACAGGTTGTCTTTGAGATAAATAAAGATTTGTGCTAAATAAATATTTTTTTAAAAAATTCTTTTGATCTCTCTCCTTAAAGGTAGACTGATATTACATATATTTATTTTTACATTATTTTTTAGGTGCCTCCTACCCTATAGTGTACCATATTAGGTTCCCTTGTCAAGGGTTCTTATTTTATGTCCTGTCATATAATATTACTTTTTGAAGATACAACCACAAGAAACTCACAAGGCCGAGTGAGGGCGCTTCTTCCCCACATACACAGAAAGTGGTTGCTGGACTGGCAACACTAATTTGTGAGTACCCTCTTCTGGTATATTTATTATCCTCTATACTAATCATGCTACACTTGAACGGGCTCCTGGTGTCCCTGTGCTTTTTTATTTTTCATGTCAACTGATGGCAGATTCAAAAACACCCGTGTGTCAGTGAATTAGTGCAGCACACGTGCCCAAACACTTCCACAATAACTTGCTCACCAGATGTTGGCCATCTCAGACACCAGGAGGATCTATCGTGTTATTCAATAACCTCACTGGCAATCTTTGTCTTCAACTTTCGTTTAATATTGCAGTAAAACTTCCATCCCTAATAAATTAGTTATACCTCCTAACTTTTGTGTCCAGGAATAAGGGACACTCAGGCCGATTTCCCACTGAAAACAAGTCCAGCCACACCCCAAAATCACTTGTGGCCAAACTACTGTGGCACTATGCAGCAGTAGTTTGGCCAGCCAGAGACAAGTGAGGGCTTGTGTCGCTGGAAACAGCGAAGAAGAAGAGTGATGCACATAGTGAGCGACAAGTGATTATGGGAAGACACAAGGAGGACAGACGCAGACACATGGGGGACACAGGGAGACAGAGGAGGACACCGAGACACACGTGGTACAAGGGGGCATAATCCACAAGATGCCCCTTTACCATGGATGCACCAAGCTTAGTATAGATTTTTTTCCTCCTGGTTTTTGTCCTCTAAACCTAGGCGTGTCTTATGGTAAGGAGCATCTTATAGTCTGAAAAATGCGGTATGCAGTCCCTTCTGAAGACAAAATGAGGTTTTCTTAAGCATAAAGCTCACCCCTTACCCTGCACAACGCTTTTCTTTGTGGAATTACACACCAACAATACTCTTGGAAATACCAGGACACAATTTTCTTAGGCCCACAGTTTCCCCGTATGATCAAGTTTAAAACACTTAAAAATCACTTTGAAAGGGACCAAAAAACAGTTTATACTATTTGTTCAAATCCAGTATTGCCCAAAAGTAATTCATTTATCCATGTTTCACCATGTTTAACACTGGAATCAGCTTACAAACAAATTCAACTTACAAACGATCTCCTGCAATGGAACCTGTTTGTGAGTAGAGAGGGCTGCCTGCTTAGTAAAATCTGTTATTCCCCATTCTCATGCCTGAGATCACTGAGTTCAGCTCTTCCTAGTAGCAAGGCAGAACGCAAACCACTTCCCAGACATTACAGCTATATTAATTTATAGTTCACTACTACAAAGGGGAGAGCGTTTCACAACTTTACCAGCACTCTGCCCGCTACAGGAGCCTGTATAGCCTGTATAGAGCAGCTGTTATCAATGTTCAGTGGTAGGGCTCCCTCAAATGTAACATTTACTGTGAGAATTATCTGCACATATGTAATGTATACTAAGTCTTTACTAGAGACAGCCAATGAAATGCACACAATCCTGGCTTTCAAGTACATTTAACGCAATGTGTGTGCAACTTAAAAATAGGCCAATTAAAACAAGCAGGAAGTGCTTTTGAATGGTCTATTTCTTAACTGTATTAAATATGGGTTAAATTTGCATGCACTCCAAAGGTATTCAGATCTCATTGACCGTCTCAAGTCTTTACAGTCTTCTGGAGTTCTTCTTTAATATGTGGGGGGGGAGGAAACATTGGTCCTAAAATAGCAACAATGCATTGGGGCACCAGGTTCCTCTTACTGAAAAGCCTCATCACTATATATTTTGTGTTGTTTCCTCGTTTTCATGCTGGTGTTAGGAGAGACATCTGCCACAGCATGTTAATTGTGCTATTTAAAGACAATTGCGCTAATTAGAGACAGAGGCATTGTGTGCGCATTTCACAGAAGCCACTCCACAAGCACGTGGCAGACTCTCCTCAATCTGCAGGCCCTACAAAGACAAAAACAATCAATCTGGGCCGTGTTTTGCTGTGTTGTGAGGAAACTCGTTCCGTGTTTTCTGAGATTTTAATTGTTCCTGTAAAAACACCAAGCTGAGGAAAGAGAAATAATGTGAGGAACGCTGGCAAGGATCTGTTCTGCTCTAAATGCAACGTTTCTTGGTCAAAGAAACATATGCTAAACTAAAGCTTCGTACTGTGATGCAATTATTTTTTAAATCTAAAACAAGTGCAGCTTTATTAGCACAGTAATAGCGCCTGTCACATCATTGTTATGCCATACAGGCAAATAAGCAGTGCCCATGCAGTAAAATTGCTGTCCATCACTTTCTTAACCTCCCTGGCGGTCTATTAAAAACCGCCAGGGGGCAGCAGAGTAGTTTTTTTTAAAAAAAAAATTTTAAATCATGTAGCGAGCCCAGGGCCCTCCGGCGATCTCCGATCAGGAAATCCCGTTCAAAGAACGGGATTTCCTGGAGGGCTTCCCCCGTCGCCATGGCGACGAGCGGCATGACGTCACCGACGATCTACCCCTCAGCGCTGCCTGGCACTGATTGGCCAGGCAGCGCACGGGGTCTGGGGGGGGGGGTTGGGCGGCACGGCGAGTGGTGGCGGCTAATCGGCGTGGAGCGGCAGCACTCAGAGTGCACACGCAGCTAGCAAAGTGCTAGCTGCGTGTTGCAAAAAAAAAAAGTGTGCAAATCGGCCCAGCAGGGCCTGAGAAATCCTCTTGCGCGGCATAGCCCGAGCACAGCTCGGGCTTACAGCCAGGGAGGTTAAAGTGGACCCAAATTAAAAATACTATAATATTTCAGAAATAAAATCTATTTTCTAAATTATAATTATAAATAGCAGACTTTTTTCAGCTGCATGATGACAAATATAAAATATTTTACATTTATTGGAGGAACCCCTCCCTTCCTTTCAAATTGCCGGGACAAAATCTGGCAAACTGGTGCAGTAGGTGGTGTCCGGCAATGGAGGAATTGCTAATGGCTGCCTCCAGTATAACCCTAGTTATAAAAAGAGAAAGGTGAAAAGCATGCACTGAAATGATCATAAGTTTGAAGGAGTGTTTATTTATCTTTGTATGTGTCAGAGTGGTGCAACTAAATATTTTTAATAAAAAAAATGCTTGGTTTGGGTCCGCTTTAATGGCACTAGCACTTGTGTATATTATTTCCATAATATACAATGTGCTAAAAATAGCTCTGATGTGACCCCTTGAAGATGTCACTCCATGTACCTATCTGGTTTGCCTGTGCCTAAATTGGACCTGCGTGGAGCATAGTATAATTTAATAGATTGGTTGGTATATGGCTATTGGCTACTTATTATCTAGAGAAAATAATTACCCCCTCTCTAAATATTGACATTTTGTTTTTGTGGCAGCCTGACATGAAGACACGCAAAAATATTGTTTGGAATTTTTTATAGCTGTAATTAGTTACTCATTGCTACATATTGCAGCCAAGTAAAAGATGTAATGCCAACATTTCAAAAGAAGAAAAACACTGAATTATGAGATGGATAAACGATTGCTTACATGTCCACATATATGGAAAAATCTTTGGGTTTAATCAGAACTTTGAGTCTGTTAAGATACTTATTTACCAAAATTGCACATATTATAGACAGTGCAATATTTGCTGAATTTTTTCAGGCTCAGTCAAACTAGATGGTGACTGAATTTTTCAAAGTCTGCAGTCTTCAAGTCATTCCACAGATTTTCAATAGGGTTTAAGTCTGGGCTCTGACTTGACCATACATGAACATTCACCTTTTTACCCTTCACAGTCACTGTATGGTAAATGTTGCTGTATTCTCCACTGTCATATTGGAGGTTGAACCCCAACAACAACTTTTTGGCAGATGTCAACAGGTTTTTCTCAAGAATTTGATGCATTCTTCCCCCTTTTTTCTTTCATTTTGACAAGCGTCCCAATCCTCATGGCAGAGAATCACTGATTATGTGCCAGATCATTTTTGCCACTTGATCCCCACTCGATTCTCTTATCTTCTGCTAATTTTTCTTATCTTTTTCAATTCACTTCAATAACAAATCGAGTGGCAAACCCTTGATATCTCTTTGGTTGCTCGGAGATTGGACTTGATTATGTTAATGGATAGAATGTATTATTTTAGTATTGAGAATCTAACTAAATTTAATCTTATCTGGGAAAACTGGAAACTCTATAGACAATTATGAAAGGCCTACATGATCAGTTTGTTATGGATTTCTTACATTTCCTGGACCCTCTCTTTTTTTTTTTTTTTTACTTTTCTTAAACCCTTTTTTGGTTATCAGGACCCATATTTGATGCTATTTGACATTGTCTTATTTTGTTGTTGTTTTCCTTGTTGTTTTTCTTTTTATACAGGTTTGGTGAGCTTACAGACTTTATTGGACTTTATATTTGAAATGATCCCTGGAAACTCAGTACGGTGGTTTCAGTCCCCCATTTTCCAGGTGGATCAGATTTGTACATTTTCTTAAGCAGTATGTATATGCTTCCCCCCCCCCCCCCCCTTGTTTTTTATGTCTCTAAGAATATTGTACTGTTCATTGTTTGTTGTTGGTATATCCACTTTCTCGTTATGCTTTAATAAAGCTTTCTTTAATTAAAAAAATAAAAATAAAAATAAAGATGATCGGACGTGTCCGAAATTATCTATCTTACCATCTAATCTAAGCTAAAAAACGACCCATGTATTCCCAGCATAATGCTGGGAAGTTTAGCCTCAACTTTACAACTTTACAGCTTTACAGACATCAATCTTTGTTCCCCCAAATGATTGCCCCGGTAATAGTCTGGAGATAACAGGAGAGGCAGATTATTTGAAGATAACAGTGGTGAGGCAGGGGAGATATCAGTACTTGTTTAGTTTAATAAAGGGCACTTTATCTGTGCACTGTCTCTCGAATCCCCAATTTGTGTGTCACATTCTTACCTCTCCATTGATGATGGTGTCTGGTTTCTGGTTTCTGTCTGGCATGGTGAGGGAGACTGGTTTTATACCAACCAGCTTGACAGAACCAGATGAAGAATCAAACGGGTCAGCTACCATCTTGTCGAAATGCACCTTCCCCTCGTCTTCATCACTTATCGGCACTGAAAGAAAAAAACTATACAATCAATAAGTCATCGCTACTCCGCCACTCTTACAACTAATAGAAAGAAGAATTAGTAGTAATACTTATTTTTTAGGTAAAGGATTTGTTTATTTATGAAGTTTAATTAAAAAAAAGAAAAACAGATGTAATATAATTTGTAATCATAAAAAATGTGAAAAAATAAATAAAAATGGTTTCCTACCTACAAAAAACATGCCAATCAATCTAGCAGGTGGAGAAACATTCAAATGTAATATTTTGTTTTTACTCTCTATCAGAGACAACTCTACTGTATATTGCTTCATCATGAAATCAAACTTACCCGCAGCATCACCTGCAGGTGGAAACTGTCCTTGCAGTTCATTCAGGCATCATGGTTGTCTGAATGTTGTATTTTTAAATGGATAGGTTTAAATTAGCAAGCAGCGGACCGTCTTTCGTGGGATGGTCATGCATGTAGAGTTACCATACTGTGCTAAGACATAGAGATGTAGTGAAAAGTGCATAGATAATAAAAGGCGCCTCGAAATGTAAGTGACCAGGAAAGCCGATAGTAGAATAACGGAATCTATAGCTGAACCTAACCCTACTCTCACACAGAACCCTTCCCCTGATGCCTAACCACCCCTCCACCGCACAGACACCCTTCCTAATGCCTAACCCTAACCATCCTACCTGATTCCTAACCTTAAAGAGAATCTGTACTCTAAAATTCTTACAATAAAAAGCATACCATTCTATATGTTCTCCTGGGCCCCTCTGTGCTGTTTCTGCCACTCCCTGCTGCAATCCTGTCTTGTAATTGACAGTTTTAGGCAGTGTTTACAAACAAAAAATATGGCTTCTAACTACAGTGTGATAGGCTGAGAGTAGCTCAGTCTGTGACTCATGCAGAGCATGGAGAGGGTGTGTATAGCTTCTGCCAATAACAAGCAGTGCAGCACATTCCACACATTCCAGCCTGAGACGACAAAGCCAACAGGGGAAAGAAGATTAGATCATATAACAGAGATAACACAGCCACTGTGCAACTAGGAAAGGCTGCTGTAATCCAGACCACATTAGAACAGGTATAGGAACTTATAGGGTAGAAGAAATAGGGATGAAAATTTTGTTACAGAGTCTCTTTAACTACCCCCACACCTAATCATAACCACTCCCCATGACTAACCTTAATCATCTACCCACCGCAAATTAAGCAGCATTGAAGGGTCATTTAGGCGGCCCAGCAATATTTATCTGGCACCGAAGGCACCCAAATTTACCCTCAATACCGCTATTTCAATGGGCGCCTACAGCTGCGTCCAAACTTCTGCTGTTAGCGGGCACCCAAATTCCCTGCTGTCGTGAAAAGTTACACACACAGGCGGATCACAGTATCTATGTCCAATGCAGAGACAGGCAGACAATATGCTAAGTCTTGAATTGATTGTTAATCCCATCAACCTGGACCATCACTGCTGACTGTTTATGTAGCCCTCCTGCAATAAAGATGGGTTGTCAAATATTAGCATGATAGATCTGTCTGGCTACCTTCAAGCTTAGTCATTAAAATTTCCACACTCCAGGAAGCATATAGGCACAGAAATGATGGCGCTATAAACTCCGCCCTCTGTTGTACATGCAAACCACATTGCAAGTGGGCTGGCAGACAAGGCTGTCACATCCAACTCCCCTTCCTAGGCCTGGCATGCCTACACTCACCATCCTTGAGCATAGGGCTGATGTCACAGACCCCAGATCATAGAGAGCTGAATGGCCAGGCTAGGACTGCCCATTCAATATATAAACAAATCAGATGAGTATGGAAAGAAGGGCAAAGTTTGTACCCTGTACATGTGTCTTTGATACTTTTCTTTGTTGTATTACCTTAGTTTTGCTTTAACTGATTCTATCTATTCAAACTTGGGGGCCTGTGTGTATATATATATATATATATATATATATATATATATATATATATATATATATATATATATATATATATAGTGCTCAGCAAAAATGTTAGCTTTCAGTATCAACATTTTCTATGAAATACTGTACTACAAAATACTCCCACGAATGTGGGTCATTGATTGCAAACTAGATTTGTTAATTTGCACACACAAAAAAAGTGATTTTCCTAACAAATTAATTCAAGCCCATGTTGCAAAAATGAGTATAGTCTTAGGAGCAAAGCCACACTTAAGACTACAAAATTCGAATTAACGGGCATTCAACCACAGGTAAGTCTAATGATTCTTTTAAGAGGTGTCCACTGTCCAGCAGACAGGTGACTATAAAAGGGCATTACTTAACCACTTGAGGACCCATCCTTTACCCCCCCTTAAGGACCAGCGCTGTTTTAGCTGATCTGTGCTGGGTGGGCTGTGCAGCCCCTAGCACAGATCAGGGTGCAGGCAGAGCGACCAGATCGCCCCCCTTTTTTCCCCACTAGGGGGATGATGTGCTGGGGGGGTCTGATCGCTCCTGCCTTGCCTGGGTGTTGCGGGGGGGGGCACCTCAAAGCCCCCCTCCGCGGTGAAATTCCCCCCCTCCCTCTCATATCTTTCCCCTCTAGCAATCTGGGCTGCACAGGACGCTATCCGTCCTGTGCAGCCAGTGACAGGCTGTCCCCTGTCACATGGCGGCGATCCCCGGCCGCTAATTGGCCGGGGATCGCCGATCTGCCTTACGGCGCAGCTGCGCAGCAGCGCCGTACAATGTAAACAAAGCGGATTATTTCCGCTTGTGTTTACATTTAGCCTGCGAGCCGCGATCGGCGGCCCGCAGGCTATTCACGGAGCCCCCCGCCGTGAATTGACAGGAAGCAGCCGCTCGCGCGAGCGGCTGCTTCCTGATTAATTAGCCTGCAGCCGGCCTGCAGCTGCCACTTTGCCGACGCGCGGTATGAGTGCGCAGTCGGCAAGTGGTTAAAGAAAAGCCCTTCCCATTTCATGCTGTCAGCAATGGCTCCACATGGAAGAGAAATGTCAAAACATCTGAGAAAGGAAATCATTACTTTACACAAAAAAGGTGAGGGCTACAAGAAGATATACTGTACAAAATACAAAATACTGTAGCAAAAGTAATCAAAAAATTTAAGAAAGATGGAAGTGCTACCATCTTACAGAGACATCCAGGCCGTCCACGGAAGTTAACATCTCGACAGGAGTGTTTTCTGATGTGAAGGTTTGAAGAAAATTGCCATGCAAGTTCACTGCAATTAGCTAAAGCAGTAGAAAGCCAAACTGGAGTGACTGTTTCCCGTAACATACGGCACACACTGCAGCGGATTGGCATGCATGGGTATCGTCCATGAAGGAAGCCTCTCCTAAAGCCCATGCACAAAAAATCATGCCTAGAATTTGTTAGGGCCCATACTGAAAAAGATGAAGACTGCTGGGACTCTACACTTTAGAGTGATGAGACAAAGATCAAGTTTTTGGAACTAATGGTTTCAAAACTATGGCGTCGTAAATGTGAGGATTTCAAAGAAAAATGCTTGACGCCTACAGTGAAAAATGATTGTGACAGTGTCCTTACGTGGGGCTGCATGAATGCTGCTGGTGTTGGGGAGCTGCATTTCATTGATGGTATCATGAATTCAACAATGTACTGTTCTGTTCTATACTGAAGGAGACGATGCTGCCATCACTCCGTGCACTTGGTCGTCATGCACTTTTCCAACCCGACAATGATCCAAAAGACACATCTAAAGCTACTGTTGCATTTCTGAAGAAGAACAGGGTGAAGGTGATTGAATGGCCAAGTTTGTCTCCTGATCTGAACCCAATCGAACGCCTGTGGGGAATTCTGAAGCGACAAGCTGAGCATCATTCTCCGTCCAGCGTTTAGGCTCTAAAAGAGATTATTCTCGAAGAATGGAAAAAGGTAGATGTTGCTATGTCGCCAACTTGTTCATTCCATGCCTAGAAGACTTGGTGCTGTCCTTAAAAATCACAGTGGTCATACAAAATACTAGATGTAGTAGTTTTTGTTGTGGGGTGTATTCATTTTAAAACTCAGCCTTGTGAAAATTTTGGAAATTGTTCTTCTGTTCATTGAGCTACTGATTAAATTCATACTTTTTAAAGGGGGTGTACTCATTTAGGCTGAGCACTGTATATGTGTGTATATATATATATATATATATATATATATATATATATATATATATACAGGGGCGTAGCAATCAGTATGGGCCCGCGGCAGCCCTACGCCACAGGGGGCCCATACCTCAGAGGACTACTTTTTTTTTTTTATTATCATACCATGATGCCAGTCCGGGCCCCAACCCCCCCCCCCCCCCCCCCCGATAATTTTAGAAAAGCAGCCCCCCCCCCTCTCCGTCTGATAGGGTGACTGGTAAGGAGGGGGACTAGACTACGTGGCGGCACATCGATACTCCTCCCTGGCGGCCGGGCCCAACAGTTACTGTATAGTTCCGGCTTCCGGCCAGCCAGGGAGGAAGAAGGAGGACTCAGAGGAGTGACATGTGCGACGAGGGAGTGGACCGCGGACTGGCTGCAGTCACAGTGCCGACCTCAGCTCAGCCTCAGACAGTGTGCTGTGCCTGCGATCCTGACTGTCTGGACTGGAGCCGGAGGCCGGAGCGGAGGAGCTGTCCTGGAGCCGGACTCTGCCGGAGGCCACCCGTGCGTGACGTCACTCGAGGAGGAGAGTGGAGTGCCCTGACCCGACCCCACACAAGCTGCCTGGCTGCAGCATTGTAAGTAAAAGTATTATTAATGTGCCTGGTACTTGCTGGGCCTGGCTGATGTGGACGGAGGTGGGTGGGTGGGGGCTGGGGAATGGGGGCCACATAGCGATTATTTTCTGGTGACTGCTCCCCACATAGCGATTATTTTGTGGTGACTGCTTCCCACATAGCGATTATTTTCTGGTGACTTCTCCCCACATAACGATTATTTTCTGGTGAATGCTGTGCACATAGCGATTATTTTCTGGTGAATGCTCCCCACATAGTGATTATTTTCTGGTGAATGCTGCGCACATAGCGATTATTTTCTGGTGAATGCTCCCCACATAGCGATTATTTTCTGGTGAATGCTGTGCACATAACGATTATTCTCTGGTGAATGCTCCGCACATAGCGATTATTTTCTGGTGACTGCTGCCCACATAGCGATTATTTTCTGGTGAATGCTGCGCACATAGCGATTATTTTCTGGTGACTACTCCCCACATAGCGATTATTTTCTGGTGAATGCTCCCCACATAGCGATTATTTTCTGGTTACTGCTCCCCACATAGCGATTATTTTCTGGTGAATGCTCCCCACATAGCGATTATTTTATGGTGAATGCTGCGCACATAACGATTATTTTCTGGTGAATGCTCCCCACATAGCGATTATTTTATGGTGAATGCTCCCAACGTAGCGATTATTTTCTGGTGAATGCTCCCCACATAGCGATTATTTTCTGGTGATTGCTCCCCACATAGCGATTATTTTCTGGTGAATGCTGCGCACATAGCGATTATTTTCTGGTGACTACTCCCCACATAGCGATTATTTTCTGGTAAATGCACCCCACATAGCGATTATTTTCTGGTTACTGCTCCCCACATAGCGATTATTTTCTGGTGAATGCTCCCCACATAGCGATTATTTTCTGGTGAATGCTGCGCACATAACCATTATTTTCTGGTGAATGCTGCGCACATAACGATTATTTTCTGGTGAATGCTCCCCACATAGCGATTATTTTCTGGTGAATGCTGCGCACATAGCGATTATTTTCTGGTGAATGCTGCCCACATAACGATTATTTTCTGGTGAATGCTCCCCACATAGCGATTATTTTCTGGTGAATGCTCCCCACATAGCGATTATTTTCTGGTGAATGCTCAACACATAGCGATTATTTTCTGGTGAATGCTCGCCACATAGCGATTATTTTCTGGTGAATGCTCCCCTCATAGCGATTATTTTCTGGTGAATGCTCCCCACATAGCGATTATTTTCTGGTGAATGCTCCCCACATAGCGATTATTTTCTGGTGAATGCTGCACACATAGTGATTATTTTCTGGTGAATGCTCAACACATAGCGATTATTTTCTGGTGAATGCTCGCCACATAGCGATTATTTTCTGGTGAATGCTCCCCTCATAGCGATTATTTTCTGGTGAATGCTCCCCACATAGCGATTATTTTCTGGTGAATGCTCCCCACATAGCGATTATTTTCTGGTGAATGCTGCACACATAGCGATTATTTTCTGGTGACTTGGAGGGGTGTGGGAATGTTGGGGTGGAGGGTTCTGGAGGAATGTTTGGGTGGGAGGTCCGAGAGGTGCGTTGGGTTGGAAGGTCGTTGGGGGGGGGGGGGCATACAAAAAATTTGCTATGGGGCCCAGTCATTTCTAGCTACGCCCCTGTATATATATCTATCTATATATATATATATACATATATATATATATATATATATATATATATATATATATATATATATATATATATATATATATATATATATATATATATATATATATATATATACAGTGGTGTAAAAAACTATTTGCCCCCTTCCTGATTTCTTATTCTTTTGCATGTTTGTCACACTTAAATGTTTCTGCTCATCAAAAACCGTTAACTATTAGTCAAAGATAACATAATTGAGCACAAAATGCAATTTTAAATGACGATTTTTATTATTTAGTGAGAAAAAAACTCCAAATCTACATGGCCCTGTGTTAAAAAGTGATTGCCCCCCTTGTTAAAAAATAACTTAACTGTGGTTTATCACACCTGAGTTCAATTTCTGTAGTCACCCCCAGGCCTGATTACTGCCACACCTGTTTCAATCAAGAAATCACTTAAATAGGAGCTATCTGACAAAGAGTAGTAGACCAAAAGCACCTCAAAAGCTAGACATCATGCCAAGATCCAAAGAAATTCAGGAACAAAGGAGAACAAAAGTACTGTAATTGAGATCTATCAGTCTGGAAGAGGTTATAAAGCCATGTCTAAAGCTTTGGGACACCAGCGAACCACAGTGAGAGCCATTATCCACAAATGGCAAAAACATGGAACAGTGATGAACCTTCCCAGGACTGGCCGGCAGACCAAAATTACCCCAAGAGCGCAGAGAAAACTCATCCGAGAGGTCACAAAAGACCCCAGGACAACATCTAAAGAACTGCAGGCCTCACTTGCCTCAATTAAGGTCAGTGTTCATGACTCCACCATAAGAAAGAGACTGGGCAAAAACGGCCTGCATGGCAGATATCCAAGGCGCAAACCACTTTTAAGCAAAAAGAACATTAAGGCTTGTCTCAATTTTGCTTAAAAACATCTCAATGATTGCCAAGACTTTCGGGAAAATACCTTGTGGACCGACGAGACAAAAGTTGAACTTTTTGGAAGGTGCGTGTCCCGTTACATCTGGCGTAGAAGAAACACAGCATTTTAGCAAAAGAACATCATACCAACAGTAAATTATGGTGGTGGTAGTGTGATGGTCTGGAGTTGTTTTGCTGCTGTAGGACCTGGAAGGCTTGCTGTGATAGATGGAACCATGAATTCTACTGTCTACCAAATAATCCTGAAGGAGAATGTCCGGCCATCTGTTCGTCAACTCAAGCTGCTGATCAAGCGATCTTGGGTGCTGCAGCAGGACAATGACCCAAAACACACCAGCAAATCCACCTCTGAATGGCTGAAGAAAAACAAAATGAAGACTTTGGAGTGGCCTAGTCAAAGTTCTGACCTGAATCCTATTGAGATGTTGTGGCGGTTCATGCTAGAAAACCCTCAAATAAAGCTGAATTACAACAATTCTGAAAAGATAAGTGGGCCAAAATTCCTCCAGAGCGCTGTAAAAGACTCTTTGCAAGTTATCGCAAACGCTTGATTGCAGTTATTGCTGCTAAGGGTGGCCCAACCAGTTATTAGGTTCAGGGGGCAATTTCTTTTTCACACAGGGCCATGGGGTTTTGGGGTTTTTTTCTCATTAAATAATAAAAACCATCATTTAAAACTGCATTTTGTGTTCAATTATGCTATCTTTGACTAATAGTTAACGGTTTTTGATGAGCAGAAACATTTAAGTGTGACAAACATGCAAAAGAATAAGAAATCAGGAAGGGGCAAATAGTTTTTCACACCACTGTGTATATATATATATATATATATATATATATATATATATATATACATACAGTATATATCTGTGGGTATATACCGTTTGTGAAACCATACCAAATTATTGAGCCTTGTACATTTAATGTTTTTTGGCACTTGTATTACCCTGAGGAAGCGGGCTTGCACCAGCAAAACTCATTGCTTGTGCATAATAAATCTTGTTTGTTGCATGTGACTGTTGTTACTGAGGTAAGCCGCCTCACTTATTTATATGTTATCACTTTTTAACCTAATTTTATCCATACCTGGGTGCCTCTTTACCCCTATTGTGTCCTACAGTAATTATTCACCACTATGTGTTCAGCAATAACATGACAGGTGCAGAGCATGTCATCTGCTCTACAAAACAGTGTGTTTGTCTGGATTTAAAACTGCAAATCTAACCTTTTCAAATTTAAGCGTTAGAAAACATACGAGTCCAGGGAAGCGGCAGGTGCCAGTGTGAGGGATTTTAATGGGCAGAGAAGAAAGTTTAGACTACAATACGGCACAGCAGTATAGCAACCTTTACAGGACTATCTCCATCTCCAGGCTCAGCTGGTTCTCATGCAAAGGTCACAGCACTCATTACATACACGTTCTGCACTTTGCCTTCACCTCTTTGGCCAATGATATTTGTTGTATTAGTGTACTTTAAAATGTCTTAAAATGAGGTCTTAAAAAATAATGCAATAGCCTTGCAATATTGATTTTACATGCAATTTATAGTAAAGCTGGCATGTCCCCTCTATATGTATGTAACAAGCTGTTATTCTGTACCAATATTTATAGGGCCTAATCCAATTCACCGTCTCTCCTATGTTTTTTTTAGAGGCAGAGTCGTAGCAAAAGGGGATGCAGAGGCTGCAACCACATCGGGCCTTTGGGCCAGAGCAGGCCGAATCTCAACCACAGTATTAGCTCTTTATTGGTCCTGTGGTGGTACTGATTACTTCTATAGATGCATTGTATATCGGTAATTATTAACAAAGTATTCCCCATCCCCTGCTTGCCCCTCTAATACCGTGGTTGTCCTTGGAAGGTTTTGGTGCACCATACAAGTTGTTATGTACAGAGTGCTTGGGGGTGGGCATGTAAAACCTCCTTAGCTACACCACTGCTCAGGAGATCATTTTTTGTATTCTGTTTAAAATAACTTTTGAACTCTGCAATTAAAAAAAGTATTAGAAAAGTACTTTCAAAATCAAGAGTATTTTCTTACTTGCAGGTGGCTTAAATGGCATTTTGTTTTATAATGTGAAAATATCACCTAGGAGAAAATGTCACCATCGCTGAACACACAACATGTCGAACCTTTAAAAAGATGGGCAAAAGCACCAGAACATCACACTGGGTGCTAATCCAGTCAGGTAGGAATGAGAAACTGAGGCTACAATTTGCACATAGTCACCAAAACTGGACAACACAAGACTGGAATAACGTTGCCTGGGCTGATGACTTTCTATTTCAACTGGGACATAAAGATACTACGGTCAATAGCTCAGGCTACAGGAAAAAAGAAAGTCCCAGAGCTCAACTGTGTATAGTAATTTCAGTACCAGGGAGTCGACCAGTCAGCACCTGGATCCATCAAGGTGCAAATTCAATTAGACCAGCACAGAAAGGAAGACTGGGTCTCCACCTGGATTAGTGCAGTTATAGCAAAGCGATTTTTATTCCACAGCAGCAAAAAGCACACAACGTTTCGGCGCTAGGCCTTTGTCAAGTGTCACTTGACAAAGGCCTAGCGCCGAAACGTTGTGTGCTTTTTGCTGCTATGGAATAAAAATCGCTTTGCTATAACTGCACTAATCCAGGTGGAGACCCAGTCTTCCTTTCTGTGCTGGTCAATAGCTCAGGCTGCCAGGACTGGATTTACCATAAGTCACTGTAGGCACGTGCCTACAGGCGCCTGATGATGGAAAGGCTGCTCACTCTCCTCCCCAAGTGCCCCCCTCTATCCTTACCTATGCAGAGTCCTGATGAGAGGTTACTCACCAGGGTCTCTGCATTTGATTGACCACATCTACCTTCAGTTGGTAGCAACTCTAGCTACCTAATACTTGGGGGCCCCTCTGCCTACTTAATACTGAGGATAGCTCTTGCTACCTTGTACTAAGGGGCACCTGTAGCTACCTATGATGGATAAGGGAAGTGACAGCTAGGACAGCCAGCACACTTGCGGTGCGGTTCAGCAGGGGTTTGTGAGTTCATATAGAGCAAAATCTAGGGTGCCAGGACATCTGTGCCTATAGGCTCCAGGGATGTAAATCTGGGCCTGCAGGTGTAATGGGTTGAGGGACATTTTCTTGGCACACTTTGGGCCCCTTGGTACAAAAAGGGTGTCTTAGTACTTTTGCTGACCATGCTTCTCTGTTTATGACCGCAGTGTACACATCTTCTGATGGCTACTTCCAGCGGGATTATGAACCATGTCACTAAGCTCTCACATCATCTCAACCTTTTTCTTTAAGACAACAATGAATTCACTGTACTCCATAGGCCTCAACAGCCATCACATCTCAATCCAACAGAGCTCCTTTGGGATGTGGTGGAACAGGAGAATCACATCATGAATGTGTAGCCGACAAATCTGCAGCATCTGCATAATGCCATCATGTTAGTATGGACCAAAGTCTTATTATTTGAAAGTAGAATAGTCCAACAGTGACATAGTGTGATGTAACAACACGGCGTTACTTATATATGGAACGCTCAGCCTCAGACGACATAGTTATTACTGAAGTTAATGTCAAAATGGGTAAGATGAAAGATTTAAGTGACTTTAAATGAGGAATGATCGTTGGTGCAAAAACTGGCGCAAGCATCTCTGAAACAACAACTCTTTTGGGATTTTCTCGCCCAACAGTATCTTGGGTGTTTAGAGAGTGGCAGTTGAGAAACAAAACTTCAAGCGAAAAGGACTATTCTGTTCAAATAAGGCTGGTCAACAAGAGAGAGGTAAAAGGCGAGTAGCACGCATAGTCCGCAGCAACAGAAGGGCAACAACACAAATTAAAGTGAACCTCCAGACTAAAAATCGACTCAGCAGCACTGAAAAGGCCTGGTGTTTCTTTAACAGTTTCACAGCATCAGAATTTTGTTTCTCTTATACAAGCCTCATTTTTAGCTGCACAGAAGAAAACTGCCCGGGCATTTTTCCCCTGATGCTGTGCAAAGCATGATGGGATTTTTGATGTTGTTGTTCTCATTCTGCTGTTTTGGTGAAATTTATATTTATTTAATTTTGAATTTGACATTTGAAGCCTAGCTCTTGCAGCTGGGAGGGGTTATCAGGACACAGGACAGTTGGAACTGTGTCTCATGCTCCCTGTCACCTCCTTTCAACCAAAAAGATGGCTGCCCCCATGACAAAGATGGCAGCCCCCATGAATCACAAACATTTGCCTGTTCTTTTAAAACAGGGTGGGTAAAAAATGATATTACCTATCTATTCTAATTAACATAACTAATGTAACTTAATGACAGTATGTTTGTTTAGGCTGACGTTCCCCTTAAAAGATGAATTCAATGCAGGTGCATCACAAAGCATATCCCAATGCACAACAAAACAGATATGCAAAGCATGGGCTTTAGCAGCAGAAGACCATCAAGAGGGCCTTTGGTATCACAGAAAAAAAGGAAAAGATGCCTGTTGTGGGCCCTTGCCACTGTGCTCGATTGGTCTCAAATTGGTTTGAGGAACATCAATCAGAGCATAGCCTGCTTCCATGGCCAGCAAAGTCCCCTGACCTCAATCCTTTTCAGCGTTTGAGGGATGAAGTCGAAAGATCACTTTAAAGCTTGGAAACGCCACCGTCCAATCTGACCCAACATAGAGCTGCCATTATGTCATCATGGGCCACCATTCATCAGCAACAGCATCAGCATCTTGTTGAGTCCATAACAAGAAGAATATCAGCTGTGATCAGAGCTAAAGGTGGACCAGCTCTTTATTAGAGAATGTCTCTACTTTTTGGCTACTCAGTGTATATTATATTGTAAAATGTATATAAATAAATTATAGTTGATTCCACAAATACTTTTTGTGTTCTGTAAACAAAAATTCCCTGCATTGAACACAAGTTCCCTGAGATGTTTTCTTATGTAGGTCAACTATATATTTGGTATCATAAACCCAAATGCTAGGTGTAAATATATTTTATGGAAATCTTATTACAGTATTGCCTTGCTATATGTGGTAGGCTACAAAATGCAGTAGTGTGAAGCTTCTGTCAAGCCTAAGCATTCTAGACTCCCGTGATGAGTCTTTACTGCTAATGCTGTAGGTCAAGTCGTTCCGCGTTACTACGGTCGTATTTTCACTCTAACCTTGACAGCTTAATGCAAGTTATAGCTCATAATCAGAGCCCCTTTGTGACCATTACGGTGCATGGAATTGCTGCCAACATGCTGATAAAATCTTGATTATCGCAGTACAGCACAAGGCTAAAAAACAGTGACAGACATTGTGCTCCTTTGTTGGCTAGAATTGCTGATGCTGGGATGAAGTGGCACTCTGCACTGACATCTGGGATGCCTAAATAAAGGAGCATTGACACCTGAGGTCCACAAACAGCAAAACACTGAGAGCTGGGATCCAAAACGATAGCCTATTAACACTGGTGATAGTAGAACAACACATGCTCAGTTGAAATACAGAAACAATAACAACAATAGCAAAAAAACACCTGCATTGTAAGGAGGCTCATTAAAGTAACTGGAGCTTTACAGCTACAGTCATGTACTCAATCACACTTGACCCATTTCCTCTCTAGTCACTATGGAGACTGAGTTAGGGTATTTGGATTAATCATATATAGATATTGTGGAATGCACCCACCTCTCACTTGAAGTGAGGAATCTATTGGGATTACTGAACTATATGACTCCTGTGCAGTACATAAGCAACAAATACACACTTAGGCCCAGTGCACACCAAAAACCTCTAGCAGATCCTCAAAATGATAGAGGTTTTTGAAGCAGATTTCAAAGCGATTCTAGGCATGTTTAGAGGGGTTTTCTAAACATGCCAAGCGTTTTTTGGAGCGTTTTTGTGTAGCAGATTTTATATTTTGTTACAGTAAAGCTGTAACTGTAACAAAAACACCTGGAAAACTGCTCTGATGTAGCGTTTTTCAGATCGGTTTTCCACTTTCCTATACTTTAACATTGATGCAGAAAAGCCTCAGAAATCTAAAAAATGCTGCAGCCCCCGAGTTTGCATTTGAGGGAAAACAAACCGCTCTGGTGTGCACCATCCCATCCACTTTCATAAGCCATGCGGTTTTCCTCCTGCAAGCGTTTTAAAAATGCTCCAGAACCGCTCTGGTGTGCACCAGCCCTCACACTGGTCTAAATATCACAGATCACCACCACGCTGTTAATGCAGATCTGTAAACAGAAGTACACTAAAACGGGAAGGGTTCTCTAGAAGGGTTGATACTGCTATCAAAAGTCAAATACTTGGAGAAATCCTTGATGCATGTAATAAAGAATATGAGAGCAGAGTCTAAGATGGATAGACAGCATATTGTGGAGCTATGAACATGCCTATGCAAGAACTGAATGAAGCAGTGATTGACAGACATATCGGGCGTGCAGGCATACATATGGTCACAAAGTGTCGGAGTGAATTTAAAGAGAATCTGTACTCTAAAATTCTTACAACAAAAAGCATACCATTCTATTCATTATGTTCTCCTGGGCCCCTCTGTGCTGTTTCTGCCACTCTCTGCTGTAAACCTGGCTTGTAATTGCCAGTTTTAGGCAGTGTTTACAAACAAACTAACCAGCGTGTGATAGGCTCACATGAGCAGAGTGTGTGAGTCATACAGAGCCTGCAGGGGGCCTGGAGAGGGTGTGTATAGCTTCTAGCCAATCGCAAGCAGCCCTGCACATTCCAGTCTGAGTGCCACAGCCCGACAGAGCCGACAGAGGAGAGAAGATTAGATCATATAACAGAGATAATACAGCCACTGTGCAAGTAGGAAAGGCTGCAGTAAGCCAGACCACATTAGAACAGGCATAGGAACTTATAGGATAGAAGAAATAAGGATGAAAATTTGTTTACAGAGTTTCTTTAACAAATAAAGGGGAGGAACCCTAAGGTAAGTTATTGATTTCCATTTAAACAATGCACATTGCCTGGCTGCCCTACTGATCCCCTGCCCCTGATACTTTCAGCCGTAGACCCTGAACAGATCAGATGTTTGTGATAAAAAAAAATCTGACTGGATTAGCTGCATGCTTGTTTCAGAAAGATCAACAGCACTGCAAGCTACTGGTAATGTCTAAAAGGAAATAAATATGGCAGTCTCCATATGCCTCTCACCTTGGGTTCACTTTTGTATAGCACTTTTCTCCTGTCGGACTCAAAGCGCTCAAGAGCTGCAGCCACACTGACATATGGGGTTCAAGATCAACAATAAGCTTATTACTGACTTGAAGGGGCCAAGAACAAAACTACAATCAGACATTGGTTCAGGTGCATAGGTGCACTTACCTTTGTTGCCCAAGAATACTAACTAAGCAATCATTTACTTGTGCAGGGTTTAAGTCAGCCTCACACTAACACATTAGGTTCAAGAGCAATGGTTCATTGTCACATTGTTCCCAAGAATAATATCACACTAGCACATAGGGCTCAGAAATAAGACAATGAATGAATAGTGTTCCAAAACAACGACACACTGACATAAGTGTCCAAAAATAAAACCACACTGCCAAATGGATTCCAAGAACAATATCATACTGACTTCACTGGGTCTGATTTACTGAGACTTTTTAGGATGGAGATCACTTAGGACTCTTTCACAGTGGTGCGGTGCGGTATTTTACCGCAGCCTACCCCTAGGGCAATAAAAATGTATGGGTTAAATCACGAAGTCTGCGGGGCGCTGTGTCGGAAGTACCCTATGTAATGCGAGTGCATACCTATGTTACCATGCAGCTCCTGCGGCAGACCGGGAGTCATGTAAGTCTATGGCGACATGCGTGTTTTTAAATGAACCGCCGCAGTTTTACATGTCGCACATGCGTGGAAGCGTATTTTAGCAATACGCTTCCACGCACGTGATCGATTCGCCAACAGGAAGTGAGCGCCACTTCCTGCTTGACCAATTTCCAGGCAGGGGTTACCACATACTAACGTGGTAATCCCCAAAGGCGTGTTTTGGTGGTGCAGCCCTAGGGCCACACCGCACCGCTACTGCCGATCTATAGAGTGAGGCCAGTCTAAAGGTTATTGCCGACCCTGTAAACCTTGTCTGGTCTAACAAAAAATTGAATCTTTTTTTTTAAAGGTTCTTGCTGCAGGAGCCTCTGCATAACTGAAATTACACAGTCATTAATTCAATACCTTTCAGTTTGGTTCAGTATGACTTTTGCTATGTAATAACCACCAATTTGGAATGACAGAGCTTGTAGGTTTGCCTATGTTTTCTTATGCTTCTCAGCCAAAAGAACTTACAATTATCAGGTTTACTGAATGCCATGCTGGATTTGAGGCAAGGCCACAAAGGCCATGACCTAGGGTACCAGGAAGCAAGGGGCGGGCAGTGGGCTGCCAAACATATAAACCGCAGTAGTCACAAACCCAGGTCGTGTCACAGGAGCGAGCAGTGGAGCACTGGTCCTGTGCTCCCCCCACCCTGTGCTGTGGTCCTTCCAAGGGCAGGGTTTGAAGACAGTGGGCCTTGTGTGGTAAAATGTCTAAATCCCGCCCTACTGAATTCTAGGCAGAAAAAGGTTTTCAAAAAAACTGTCCAGGGGAAATGACCAAAGGGATTCCAAAACAGCAATACACCTGAACTGGCATGCAGAAGAAAAGAGCCTTCTAGAATAGAAATAGTCTTCTAAATCCTCTGAGGAACATAACTGCCTCATGCATGGCAAAGCTAAGACAGTGTAAGTGAAGAGACAATACAGGGTGTGGTCCTTTCAGTTTACTGCAAGGTGTCAGCTGGATGTAGGGAGATGCATTACCTCAGGATTCGGCACACTGCCATAAGCTGAGTTCTAAATGCACCAATGGTTTCACTCAAGTGCAGTCATTGCTATCCTTTACTAAGTGGCTCTCCTATGCCAATCTTATCGCGTTTCACAGTTCTGGTAGATATCAATTTGAAATAGTATTTTGAAAGGAAGTTCTCCACTCTTCAAACCCCATGTCACGGACTGTCACAGTCAAATGCATTCAAAACAGAAAGTTAGTGTTTCATCTTCTTAATGGACAATTCATCCAGACATTAAGGGATCGGTTTACGAAGGTTGGAGAAGCGTGGAGGACAAAAATGATCCACCAAATTAGGATTGGATTTTTAAAAATCATCTGCTATGAAGGGGAAAATATTTGCAAGCCTTACTTGGGTCATGACAGTCATAGTGGTATTCCCAAGAGGTTAGTAAATTGGTGATTATGTGGCTACATGTGCAGCAAGCAGAGTTAGAACATTTAAAAAAAATCCATGAAATATTAAATATATTAAAATTCTAGCAACTGCAGAAGGATAAACAGTAGTTCACAAACGTTTCTGAAGTTCTCACTCTTTTCTGATACAGCACAGGTGAGGGCTGCAGTCAGAAGTAGTAGCATCAGGTAGCTTTTTGGTGCCCCCATATAGCTGTATTAGGTGGACAGTGTGCCCCACTGTAGGGGTCATCGGCGCGGGGTACAGGACGGGAGGTACATTTCCCCATTATTTGGACTGTGGTCCCTTTAAAACGAGATGTGTACCTGGAAGGGGAGTCCGGGTATTGTTTGGCAGCAAGCCAGTTTACTGCCTTTGTTGTTTTTTCCGGGGCCGGACTTCCTGGAAGGGGAGTTCGGGTATTGTTTAGCAGCAAGCCAGTTTACTGCCTTTGTTGTTTTTTCCGGGACCGGACTTCTGGAATGGGAGGAATGGAAGGGCAGGCCTTCCTATTCCACCCAGGTGCACACCTGATTTTCTGTAGAGCTGAAGGGAAGCTCTAACCTATTTGCATATCAGGAAGCAGCTCTCACGCAGTCAGTGTGGAGTTGATGTGGAGGAGCATGTGTGCTGCTGAGCTCCTGACTGTCTGTGTGGAGACATTGCTGGAAGCCAAACCATACATTGGACTGCTGTTTGTGTGGTTTTGGCTTAAATGAACTGTACCTGAATAAGCTGGGCTATTACTACTGCTATATGGACTACAAAGCTGACGTAAGCTTGCCATTTATTTTGCAATGTCTGCTGGTGTAAGCTGTTTATGGCTTCAAAATAAACCGACTTTGTGTTTTATACAACTGAGTACTGCGTGCTGGCTGCGAACCCCTAAACTTCACACCCACATATAACAATTTTAGGTGGTATTTGTTCCCTGACCCCCTTTAACCTGTTTACAGCTACAATCAAGTTATCCCACTTTATGATAATGCACAAAAAGAAATGGGAAGCTTGGTATTATTTCTTTGTGCCCCCTCTATCAGATGGAGCTGTAGGCAGCTGCCTATACTTAAAATAGCTCATGACCCAGATAACGGTTGTAAACAACTGTCACTTAATTACAGACTTTAAAAAAATAAATAAATCCATTCTGGGCTTGCTGGATATATCATGTTGTTCACTGTTCTCCATACTTAATGCAGGTCTGAGATGAAAAAGTAACTATAACAAGTAACTTGTCTATATATCTTATCTAATGTTTAGATAGTTTACACAGCAAATCTAGCTGCAAATAGTTTCAAAAGTGTATGATTATTTATTGCTGTGATACAATGAGGGCAGCCATGTTCTGTTTGTCACACTACATTGAGGCAAGCTGATAGCATCTCCAGCCTGTGGAAAATGTTACTCCTGCCTCCTCCTTCCCCTCCCCTCTGCCTCTGAAATTTCTGGCTAGTAACCTCCTCCCCCTCCTGCCCAGACTGAGCTCCCATAAGCCCTTGCTACCTGAAACTGAGTGCCAAGGCTCTCTGAAAAGCTGTGGGCGAGGCTTGTTTAGTTTATAGGGAATTAGAGTATTAAAACAAAACAAAAAAAGTATTTGGCTTGAGCAGGGGCGGCGCCAGGTGGGTGCTTTGGGTGCTGAAGCACCCCCTAAAATCCCCCAAGCACCCTATTAGCACCCCCTAAAAAAACAGGTACTGATTTGAATTTTTTTTTTTCGTACAGCGCCGCTCTGTTGCTTTAATTTTTCCCAGGCACTAGCCTAGCCCACTAGCCCAGCCCCAGCCCCGTCTAGCACGCCACTCACGCTGCTGTGCTCTGCTCAGGCTCCCCCTTGCTGTGTGCGCCGCGGCGATTGACGCCAGACGTTACGTGCGCAGCGCACGCTGACATGACGTCACTCAGCATAAAATTGCGCATGCCGCTTGGTGTCAGTGTGGTGAGGGCAGAGCCGTGGGCGTGAGGAGAGAGGGAGCCCGGAGCGTGGAGACGAGAGACGAGCAGTGAGAGAGAGACTGTCAGTCAGAGCCTGGACTGGAGACAGAGAGTGGGGCGGTCTAGAGTCGGAGAGAGGAGAGCCAGTCCAATTGTGTGAGTGAGGGAGGCCCAGTTCAGCGCGGGCGGGCGGGGGGCCTGGGCCGGGGCTAGGCTGGCTCACACTCTAATCCTGTCAGTGTAATATCCATACTATATTTATATAGCAATAACATCTTATCAAGCACTTTACAGAGTACATAGTCAGGTTCTCGGAAGAGCTCACAATCTAATCCGACCATACTCTTATATCCTACCATATCATTATGTCTTTATATAGCACTGGAATATACTCCGGCACTTTACCACGCCGCTCTTCTGTTGGTCACGCCCCTCTTTTTGGCCACCCCCCTCTTTTTTGCTACGCCCCCAAAAACCACCTAGCCCCCCCTTCAAAATTATCCAGCACCTGCATAGCACCCCCCAAAAAAATTCCTGGGGCCACCACTGGGCTTGAGGAATGCCCTATAAACTATATGAAAGGAACACAATTATGCAATGAGTAAAAGTTTATCTCGGATCCACTTTAAGTAAATCAGTCTAAGTGTGAAACATAATTGTTTCTTTTAGATGGACCTCAGTGTGAGCATCCATAAGACGTCTATCATCAGTCAATGCAGACAGTAAAGGAGAGATGGGTTAATTGAGAGCCACGGGCAAACAACCTTAATACGGTATGTTAGTTACAGAAGAATAACATTGATATTCTTACCAATTTTGTGTTTTTGTTTTTTAAGACCTAAATTTTAAAGAAGAAAAGATATCTTAGGGTTATGCTATATAAACGTCATAATCTATTGTGTATTTAGTATGAATTTAGTCTGCCTATATACATATATTTCACCAAACCTGCTTATAAGAAATGATATTGGTGTTTGTCCTCTTATCACTATCACACTCAAGTCAATGAGGGAGAGGAAACCTCTGGTGATCAACACAGACATCAAATGAGGTCTTAAAGGACCACTATCGTGAAAAAATATAAAATGTAAAATACATGTATACACATAAAAATAAAAATAAGCCATAAATTACTTTTCTTTTATGTAGCTGTCACTTACAGTAGGTAGTAGAAATCTGAAAGAAATGACTGAAAGAAAAGAGTTCATCTCTTCATGGGGAGTTCTCAGCATGCCCTTTATTCTTAATAAAGACATTCCCTGAAAAGGATTTATACAAAGATGCTGCCCAGACCCCCTGCTCGCTGTACTCTTTTTTCGCAGTTGGACGGAGCAACTGACATTCTCTAAGTGGTTTTGAAAATAATGAAAACCTGAGAATCCCCCCGAAGAATGAGTAGATGGGCTAGTCCAAAACCTGTCGGTTCTGTCAGATTTCTATTACCTGCTGTAAGTGACAGCAACAAAGGAGAAAAATAATTTACGGCTCATTTTACTCTGGACGAAATGTACTTCGTATTTGTACGTGCTTACATGTATTTAAAATGTTATGAGTTTTGCAATAGTGGTCCTTTAAATGGAATAATCAACATTCATCAATATTTCTTCCTTTTTGAACGTCACTCATTACCATGCGCTGCAAAATGGTAAGTTCATGTTTATATAATTTATGAGACTATGTACAGTAGTTATTCTTCTTTAAAATAACATTGGTAATAAATAGGGGTTGGCTAATTGGGTACAGGAATTATCCAGTGCAATCACTTCTCTGTTTTCAGCTACTGGAGACTAGAAGGGATATAACCTTACTGCATAGACTCCAGCATTGCATAGGAATGAATATGTGCTCTGCACTAAGGTCTGCCTGTACTAAGATTACCAGTGCCAAGAACACATGCAGTATGTGACCACAGCACAGACATTCCAGCACTGGCTAGAGCCAGGAAATGCACTGTGGAACTACCAAATTAGGTGAGTTGTTAGGAGGTTTAGCATGTTAGTGAGGTTAAAGCCTGGTACATACCTTCAATTTTGACTGGCCAATGAGTGGCCACTATTACCACCTCCATGTAATATGAGGGTCAACAGGTATTGAATGTTATGAACAGATTGTGTAGGTAAACCCTCACACTACATAGAGATGGTAAAACCGGTCTGACTGTTGAGGTTATGGCATTCATTTTCTTCATTACTTCTATTTCACACAATCTGCACCCTCAGGTACAAAACCTGGTTTCTGCCAGGGTTTACTAGCTCTCTTAGGGGGACGACACCCCCGGCACTGTACTCCCTAATGTTAAATGTCCCCCCGGTGCCCAGAACAAATGATATATTATCTGTCCGTGGCCGCCACTTGTCCTCTGCTGGCTCCGGGCATTCTCCGTTCTCCATACACGCGCGCCCCATGTGGTTGCCTAGTAAGGACGCACGTGTTGACGTCAGACATCACACACATGGCTATGTTACTAAGCGAGCACATGGTGTGCGTGTTTGGAGAACGGAGTGTGCCCAGAGCCAGCGGAGGACAAGTGAAGGCTGCGGACAGGTAATGTATCACTTGCACGGGGCACAGAGGGGAAAGCATCGGGTTGGCGAGGCGGTAGGATGTGGTGCCACAAGGCCGATCGATTCCTGATCAGTTTCTGCAGTAAATTGATCGGGAATCGGCCTGCGGTGTATGGGCAGGCATCAGATCTCTCTCCAATCAGATTCGATAAGAGAGAGATTTGTCTCTTGGTCGAATCTGCCCATCATCGCTAGATGTATGGCTACCTTTAGGAATAATTCATGTAGAGGGCTGATGTTAGACATAGAAAGGGGGAAAGTAAGTGATAATCATACTTTTAGGTTAGGGCATTGCTCAGGGGGGAGATCTACCATCAGGCATACATTTTATTTTTTTGAGGGGGAAGGCATAGTCTTAAATAAAGCCTGTAACGAGAAAAAGTTTCCCTTGGGGGTACTCAACTCGGGTGGGGGAAGCCTCCGGATCCTATCGAGGCTTCCCCCTGTCCTATTGTGTCCAACAGCGGTCTCGCTGTTCCCCTCCGAACAGCAGGGATGTAAATATTTACCTTCCTGGCTCCAGCGCAGGCGCAGTATCAGCTCTCTGCTCGGGGATAGGTGGAAATAGCCGATCGCTATCGGGCTGCTCTACTGCACAGGCGCAAGTCTCCTGCACCTGCATAGTAGTGTGGACTCGACAGAGATCGACTATTTCCGTCTATTTCTGTGCTAAGAGCCTAACAGCGCCACCCGCTGGAGCCAGGGAAGGTAAATATATCAAGCCTTGTCAGGCTTGTCGAGCCAGGATTGTGGGAGACTTTGGGGGAGCCAGCGCTGGATTGCCTGCTGCTACAGGGGTGGGGAAAGCCTCATTGGGACCCTAAGGCTTCCCCCTCTCAAGGTTAGTACCCCCCAGGGGACGTTTTTTCAGTACAGGGTCTCTTTAACCGATATGTACTCTGCTCTGAATGCATCAATTATTTAAATATATTTATACCCCTCATTACATCTTGAGAGTTTAATGGCATGGTGGAAAATGGCACAAATGGTATTTACAAATATAGGGCAGATTGCTTTTTTTTCTCAATTCAGTTGCATAAAATTTGAGCAAAAGCTAAGTAGTGGCTCCTAGCAACCAATGTGGTCTATATTGTTAAATGAAACAAAGATTCCAATGTGAATCTCTGGGTCACCATTGCAGTGTCATTTTAGCTTTCTCTGCATGTGACTTGATAAATGTGGCACTACATACTGGCTGGCATGCTCTGCCTCTGGTGTTACTGAGGACTTGCTGTCAGCAGATGATGTATAGTACTAGAGTTACCCTCTCACCATTCCACTTGCGCGCTTCATCCTTTGTCAGTCTGTGCTGAGCCATTCCTTTCTGCGGAGTGCTCCTGTCTGAACTGGCATCCTCTGATTCGTTGCTGATGACGGAACCGTTTTCACAAGGCGACCGGCTGCAGGTTACCATAGAAACACAGACAAGTGTTAGGCATCCTTCCTGGGACTCACGTTATGAAAATGTCAGAGATTGTGTAGGCAGTGGGGGCTATTGTCACTATCTGTTCTATCACTTACTCACCCACTAACACTCCACTTTCCCTGACGCAGCCCTGTAACACCACTGTCTTTATTTCTGTCTATTCCTTTGTAGGCTAATAGGCGTCTACTAGAATATTGAAATATTGTTCAGAAGGATTCCACAAACGACCATAAATATGGGACGACTGCTGTGTAGTCAGAACAGATCAGGTGATCATCTCATGTGCAGTAGTGGCTGCAGACATCTCCCCCCGCTAGCTACATTACAGGTAGTCCCCGACTTACAAATGCCCGGCTTATGAACGACACTCCATTACAAACAGCACGAAAATAGGAACAAGTAAAAAAAAAAATAGACCTTATACTAGTTCTGATATAGTTCTTGAGAAAATAAACCTAAAAAAATTCAAAGAAAAATGTTTTTTTTAAAACTCAGTAAAATTACATTTTGCTGTGGTACACGATACTATAGAGAAAGTTCCAAGTTCTGCATACACCTGCAAAAGCAAACCTGTGATCCAGCCCTGGATAAAGGGGTCCAGAAGATGGCACAAAGGGGGACAGGGATGAGAGGTAGTGCAGAGGGACACAGTGGAGGCAGAGGTGGCACTCAGGGGGACAATGAAGGCAGAGGGGAGAAAATGTGACACAGAGGGGGACATTGGGGGCACAGGTGGGCACAATGGAGGAACAGGGAACAGAAATGGCACCATGTGTTCCGACTTACGAATGGATTCAGGTTAAGAACGAACCTACAGTCCCTACCTTATTCATTAACCGGGGACTACCTGTGTATGTGTTTTCTATGCATTTCGTCATACAAGAACATTTCATTGGCACTGATTTCATAATGTGCCATTTATGTGTTTTTAAATGAACTGCAAGGGTGACCTTAGTGTGTGATTCCGAACAACATTTTTAAGGCTAGGAACACACTTGCCTGTGCAGAAATGCATGAGTTTTCTGCCTTGTGCATTTCTGCGTTTTGTGACTTTTGGCTGTGCTTTTTTGTATTGCGTTTTTTTTTTATTATTTCTGGCAGCAAAGTTTGTGCATCGGGCCTCATATGTCTTGTCAAACGCATTGAAAAAAGACCGCCAAATCACAAATGCAATGCACGTTTTTTACATTTTTTTAAGCTGTTTCTATGTGAATTGACCACTCCCCTCAGCACCTGCTTTTCCCTTAACGGACACCTGAAATGAGAGGGATATGGAGATTGCCATATTCATTTCCTTCTAAACAATGCACATTGCCTGGCTGTCCTGCATATCCTCTGCCTCTAATACTTTTAGCCATAGACCCTGAACAAGCATGCAGATCAGGAGTTTCTGATTTAAGTCTGACTTAATTAGCAACACACTTGTTTCTGGTATGATTCAGACTGTACTGCAGGCAAAGAGATCAGCAGAATGCCAGGTAACTGGTATTGTTTAAACGGTAATAGATATGGCAGCCTTCATATACCTCTCACTTCAGTTGCGCTTTAAAATACAAGTCCCAATAGGAATAGCATGCCCACTAGACATTACATCTGTTAGTTTCCTACCGAGCAGTAATTGCACCTTGTGTCAGCTGCTGACACACACATTGCCATTCAGTTGCAACCGGATAGCACTCGTTCCCTGGCAGATTGGTGGCTGAACCGTTTGGCAAGGGCACAGTTCACTGCCCATATCTAACCGTCTAATATGTCCCAAGTGGGAGTTGCAAACACTTGGAGCCCAGTAGCATATTTTAACTGCTTAAACCTAGGCAAAGCTTCCTGGATCACTAATATTCAGCAATTATTTCCACCCCACTACCCAAGACAACCTTAAAGGGACTCCGAGCAGTGCAGAAACTATGGAAAGATGCATATCATTTTAAAGCTCTCTTTCTCCTCTTTCCAATGATATATAAACCACGTTTATATATCGAATATATAGGTATATATATAGGTGTCGTCAGAAAGAGGAGAAAGAGAGCTTTAAATTGATATCCATCTTTCCATAGTTATATTGTATTACACAGGGCGACTTTTTCTCAAAGTCAGCAGCTCCATTCAGCAGAAAAAGTCGCCCTGTGTAATACAATGTAACTATGGAAAGATGGATATCATTTTTAAGCTCTCTTTCTCCTCTTTCTGGCGATACCAAAAATCGTCACCCTACGCCTTTTAGTTTTCTCGTGATCGAAGTCACGGTCGCGGCAATTTCGATCACGAAAATAGCGAAAACTAAAGCTGGCCATGCACTGGCCCGATTTGCCGCCGTTTCGACAGCAGATTCGATCACTGGGATCGAATCTGCTGCCAATATTTCGCACTAAACGCACCCGCCGATCCGATTTCCTTCCGAAATCGGATCGGTCCGTCGATCGCGCCGTGCGGGAAATTACCGTCGATCGCCCGCAGGTGGGGAGCGCGTCGCTAGCGGCGGCCGATCCGATGCAGGTATACATTACTTGACGCTGGCTCCCGGGCATCTTCTCCGCGCTGCACCGCTCTGTTCCTGCTCCATCCCAGCGTACATTAACTTCCTGTGTCACTCCAGTGACCAGGAAGTTCAACTAGAGGGCGCTCTATTTGAACTTCCTGGTCACGGAGTGACAGAGTGTACGCTGGGATGCGGTGCAGGATGCTGGAAAGTGGTGCAGTGCGGAGAAGAGGACCCGGAACCAGCTTCAGGTAATGTATACGGGGGGAGGGGGGGAGGGGAGACAGGCAGCACGATTCACAATCTGTTTGCAGTAAAGGCAGCCATACGATCCCTCTCTGATCAGATTCGATCAGATAGGGATCTGTCAGTTGGTCGATCTAATGGCAAATCGACCAGTGTATGGCTACCTCTAAAGGCATAGGGTGGTGGTTAATATATCATTGGAAAGGGGAGAAAGAGAGCTTTAAAATGATATGCATCTTTCCATAGTTTCTGCACTGCTCGGAGTAAAGAGGAACTCCAGTGAAAATAATGTAATACAAAAAGCGCTTCATTTTTACAATAATTATGTATACATGATTTAGTCAGTGTTTTCCCATTGTAAAATATTTCCTCTCCCTGATTTACATTCTGACATTTATCACATGGTGATATTTTTACTGCTGGCAGGTGATGTCATTGGAAGGAGATGCTGCTTGCTTTTTTGGCAGTTGGAAACAGCTGTAAACAGCTGTTATTTCCCCCAATGCAACAAGGCTCCCACAGTGTGATGTCGGAACCATGTTGCTGTCGTCACACTGTGGGAAGGGTTTCACCACAATATCAGCCATACAGAGCCCCCTGATGATCTGTTTGTGAAAAGGAAAAGATATCTCCTGGGAAAGGGGCTATCAGCTACTGATTGGGATGAAGTTAAATTCTTGGTTACGGTTTCTCTTTAAATACTCCTTGGCTCACATATATTTCTTATGTACAGTATATGCTCATTTGTACAGTGATATCAGTACTGCTGTTTCAGCTCTAACCTTTTTCTTGTATCTGACGATTTTAGCATCTTTTCTGTGCTCCCATCTTTGGTGCTGTCCCTTTCTTGTGACAGGTTCAGCGATGGCACTACAGTCTCATGAGTGACAGGAAGGACGTCCTCATCGCCTCCTTGTTGCCCGAGGTGCTGTTTTGCATAGTCGAAACCTTGGACTGGCTGTATGATGAAACAGAAGAAACATTAGGGAGAGATTTATTTAAGGACAACTGAAGTGTGAGGGATTGGGAGGCTGCCATATTTATTTCCTTTTAAGCATTATCAGTTGCCTGGCTATCCTGCTGATCCTCTGCCTCTAATACTTTTAACCATAGACCCTGAACAACCATGGAGCAGATCAGGTGTTTCTGACATTATTGTCATATCTGACAAGATTAGCCGCATGCTTGTTTCTGGTGTTATTCAGACACTACTGCAGGCAAATAGACCAGCGGGGCTGCCAGGAAACTGGTATTGTTTAAAAGGAAATAAATATGGCAGCCTCCATATATCCCTCACTTCAGTTGTCCTTTAAGTGAAAGTCAAGATTGGTGAGACACTTCAAGAGCCCAGTAATCAGAGAATTGGTAATTGGATTTACTGGTAATCTGATATTTTAGGTTTTGGTGAGTCTCGCTCATCAATTGCCTAATCTTAACCAGTCCCCTTAATGGTGAAGCTATCTGCACGTTATACATTTTTTTTTAACAGATTAGAAGCTATGAAAATTTATTTTAAAAAGGAGGTCTCCTTGATTGATGCTGAATCGTTTTGACGATTGGACATTGATCATGAACCAGAGGCATGACTACTTTGTGCCAGGCCACCCTGCCCCCGACTACCATAGGGCTTCCTTCCGAGTAGGGATGATCGGAAAGAGCAAATCCCGTTCCACCGGAATTGTGTAATCCCGCCAGCGCTAAATTCCGTCGCCATTACATTTCCGCAGAATTTTGCGGATTTCCGCAGAATTCCGCATTCGGGCGGAAAAATTAAAGTAATCAGAAATGAAACCTCATTTTTGATAAATGGTAGCCCATGGGACCTAGCGGCTGTTCCACCGGTCCTTTTTTTTTTTTTCATTTATTTATTTAAAAAAAAAAATGTTTTGCAGCAGCAGCAGGAGGTGTCGCTTACGCCATGGGACCTAGGACCTAGCGGTGGTCCCATGGCAGTCATTTTGGCACCGCAGGAGGTGTCGCTTAAGCCATGGGACCTAGCGGTGGTCCCATGGCGGTGGTTTTGGCGCCGTAGGAGGTGTCGCTTAAGCCATGGGACCTAGCGGTGGTCCCATGGCGGTGGTTTTGGCGCCGCAGGAGGTGTCGTGTAAGCTTTGGCACCTGGCGGTGGTCCCATGGTGGTGGTTTTGTCGCCTCAGGAGGTGTCGCGTAAGCTTTGGGACCTGGCGGTGGTCCCATGGCGGTGGTTTTTGCGCCGCAGGAGGTGTCGTGTAAGCTATGGGACCTATACAAATTGGTTGGGATAGCAAGATAGTGAGATAGCTAGGGAGCTGGTTGCTAACATAGGATTGATTGGTTTTTGTTAAGACTGTAATTGGTGCTGAAATAATTCCGATTTTCATGCAGAAATCCGTTTGGGTGGTGTTTGTAAGCCTCTGATTGGTTCAGAAATTCCTATTTTCATGAAGAAATCCTGTTGTTCTTACTTTAAGCTTCTTCTAGGGGCTTCCTTGTGATTGGTGTACAAAAATCAGCATTTCGCCGGAATTACGCATCGTTCCGCGGAATTTCCGCTATAGCGCTATAGCAATCGCATCACATCCGTCGCATCGGAACGGAACCACCAAATTCCGTCCGGAATCGCGGAAAAATTCCGCAGAATGCGGTGAGAATCCCTACTTATGACAGGGGTTGTGGAGGCTATTGTTACTCCCCTATCAAAAACATCAGTTCGGTAAGTGATCGAGAAGCCAAATTGTAATGATGTTGCAATCAGAAGCACTATAAATGCAAAGCTCTAGCCTATAGCTTTCTAGTGCAGTATGCAGTACAGAGCTTGTAGCTGCACTTTAGGTTACCTAAGGACCCCAGTAATGACAGTCTTTGGACTAGTCCATCTCCTCTTGGGGGATTCTCAAAGTTTCCTTTTTTTTTCTCCAAAAGCACTACCTGGAAAAAATCTATACAAACATGACACTCGTCCGGCCTATGTGCTATCCTGGCAATTGGCCTGTGCCCCTGTCATCTGGGGAGTGCTTTTGAAAATAAAGGAAATCCTGAGAATCCACCATTAGGAGCTCGACTAGTCTAAAACCTGCCGGTTGGAGGTCAGAGGCATCAGATCAGTACTATAAGTGACACCTACTTAGCAATGTATTTTAAACTGCATTTTTAACTCTCAGACAAATGTGCCTTTTACATGTATGTGTACTCCTGTATTTTCCATTTTGCAGTATTTCAGGAGAGTGGTCCTGTAACCTGTATGTGGTAAGAGCTGCCAGTGCTATGAGAAGGCTGCAGGAGGACACACAGCAGATTCTGCCGGCAGTGACAGGCATCAAGCCAGTTCGTACAGCCTGTCTGTTAGCACACATTCCATTAATAAATCTCTTCAGATCTGTAAACAAGACCCGGAAGAAAATTAATTTTCAGAGAATGTAGCTATGCCGTTTGCCAAATCCAAGATCCATGAAAGCATTATGAAAATGAATTGCTGGATGTTGTGATATTATGTGGAAATCAATATAACAAACCCTGTTAATGCCCAACGCTGGAGTCCAATCCATCCACTGTGTGGAAGTGAGTAACCAACACAACATCACGTAGCGGATGGGCTCCCCACAGTGTACACTGCCTAATGCTGTGCCTGGGAAATGGGGGAGGGCTTGTGGATTATGGATTCCTAGTCAGTTTGCAGGTGATGTATTATTTCCATTCCATTTAGGGCTTGTTCACACTAGGGGCGTTTTCTGCCTTTTTTCAAGCGCAGGCGATTTTTAAGATCGCTCACAAAACGCTTGTGCAATGAATCTCTATGAGAAGGTTCATATCGGCGCGGTCCGCGCGCCGCGCATTCAGCAAAGCGGTGCCTGGACCATTTCTGGGGCGATTTTGCCTCAATGGAAGGTATAGGAAAAACGCAAACTTTCACAAAATCGCTTTGTGTAGCGATTTATTTAACGTTTTTAGGAATAAATACATTGGATTTATTTTTCTCCGGGTCAAAGAGTTCACTTCCTGACTTGCGTCAGGGAGTGAATTAAAAAACCGCTCAGGAAAAGCGCTTAGAAAAGAGCTTTTCACAAAAACGGAACGCCCACCCAAGCGCCAGGGATTGGAAAAAAAAATCTCAATAAAAAAAGCCCAAAGTGCGAGTGGAACGCAATGTGAACGAGCCCTTACTGCTTATCCTCACATTCAGGCCAGTTTCACACTGCCAACCAGCGTTTTTGATGCAGTGCGATTCGATGATCACATCCCACCATCCAAAAACAGCCTTCGGGATTTACGCAATAATACGCGGTAATCCCCTTTTTGCGGCGAAATGCGAAAACGGTTTGAAAAAAAACTGCATCGACATAGACTTACTCGCTCGACAACGCACGGATGCTCTTGCGGCAGATGCGCCTCTTCCGGAGCATTGCATCCAGTGTGAAAGGCCCCATAGACTTTCCCTGCCCTAGTGTCACCCTGAGGTAAAAAAAAGGGTAATGCAACGCAATGTAAACGTCCCGTTGTGAAAGGGGCCTAAAGAGTATCTCAAAGAGGGAAAGAACGAACCCTTCCAGTACAAATAGGGATAGCTGGAAATGCCCATTTCCGATTCCGCAGGCATTCCAATTTTCGCCACTTTCCAATTTTCCGATTTCCGACTATCCATTTTTCCAAATTCTGAGGAGTTAAAAAATTGGAAAAACAGGAAAATCAGTCTTGTGATTGCTCTACAATTACCGTACTCTCTGATTGGTCAAATGATTCGGAGTTCTGTGATCGAGCTAAAATTGATGAGTTGCGGTAAATCAGGTTTCTGCAAAGTTCCGATTTCCTCACGAAATTTCAATTACGCAGAATCCGAATGAGCATCACTAACAACTATATAGATTGCAAGGATATTACCAAGCTTAGCTCTGTGTGTTGCTATCTTTGTCTGATTGTAGTCAGGCAATGGCCTTGGCCTCAGGTGGCATTTGGAAGTGATAATGATGCATTATAGTAAACACACTGCCAGGGCCGGGCCGAGGCATAGGCTGGAGAGGCTCCAGCCTCAGGGCGCAGTGTAGGAGGGGGCGCACAATTCATTCAGCTGTCATTCCTAATTGTGTAGGAAGCAGAGAGAAATAAGAAAAGGGGATACATAGCAGTGACTGCAGGCCAGATAACTAGATATTAAGGTGTTGGGGAGGTTGTGGGCCCTGTGGCCCTCTTAGTCTAATAGCAAACAGTGTGTGATGGCTGGGGTGGCAGGGATGGAGGGGCGCACTTTGGTGTCTCAGCCTTGGGTGCTGGAGGACCTTGTCCCGGCTCTGCACACTGCCAATACAATTGTATGGACATGTTCACATCTCTGCGTTGCAACAGATCATGGGCCTTATACAATTCACAAACTCACCAGCAACAAGCGCTGGCAGGCTCTAAAATTAGGCGACGGGACTGTTGCCTAATTCGATTGCATTTAGCACCCGGCCTAAGCAGGTGAAAGTTTCTTATGCCCATGTCCCGCCAGCTTCTTTAGCGGAGCAGTAGAGAAAGATGAAAGACGCTATAATAGCAGCCCAGGGCCCGCCTAAATAGGACGCGTCTTTAACGGCAAGGGTTAAAGTTAGGCACTGGAGGGGGGGGGAGGGTTAAAGTTAAGTGGGAGGGGTTAGGGTGAGTGTGATTAACGCAGTGTGAGGGCAGTGTGATTAACGCCTCACACTCACAAATAGCCGCTATATAAAAATAGCAGGTGCTGACGGCATCTAGAAAGAATACTTGCGCCCTTTTTCCCTGTGCACTTCTTCCTTACCCCCATAAGACTATACTTTTTGAAATTTAAGCACCCCCCCTTAGGGACCCTGTGCACGGCCCTGGTGATATACAATGCTCCACATACCTGCATGGTGTAATCTGTGATCAGGTTGAACAGGTGGCAGAAACAGGGCCAGATTTAGTAATAGGCACAGCAGGCAGGAGCCTGGAGGCACCAGTGTGCTTAGAGGCCGCTGACACAGGTTCAAGAACCCGCATGCATTCACCTTCCTGGAGCCACACTAATGTCACCAACCCTTGGAGCATAGAGAGATGGATAGGTGGGCTGAATGGGACTGCTTATCCAGCCCCTCACATCCATCATTTCTTTAGGCATAACCACTATAAAATACTGTAACTAAGTGCAGCCTGGATGTCTTTCCAAAACACTACCTTTGTCCTCGGGGGCATGTTGCCCATACTATCAGTCTTGAAGTCGCTTTTGTTCTTCCGGCAGAGGACAGCAGTGATGATAATGATGATGACAGTGACAACGGCAATAGGGGCCAACACAGCTGCAATAATCCATAGGTTGTTTGGCGGCTTCTGTACGACAGCTACGAAGGAAATAAATAAACGTATTAACCGTATGTGTGCATGGTTTGCATTTTATATGTGCTTGAAAATACTGTAGTTACATTTGTGTTTTGAGTGGAATTTGATCTCAACCACCCATTGAATTTTAAACAATAAGAAAAGGACATCAAATGCAAGATAATAGGACAGGCTGTGAGAGATCTCAAAGCAAAAGAAAATCAAACATAATTCAAGTGAAGGTCAAAGTAGAACTAAAACGTTAATTTTATTTTGTTTGGGACAAAGCTTACCAAGTCAGGGTTTTATTTCTGTCTGAACTTCTGTTGTGGACCAGTTTGTTTATTACCTGCCCCCACTGATGTAACAGATATTAAAACTGAAAGAGGAAGTCCCATCAACAAGGATCCAGACAGAAGTAAAACCCTTCCCTGCTCTATCTAGATATAAAAATAGATTGTGGCTGAAACGCCGCCTTTAACAGTGCTCTGCAAGAACTCATTCACAATCCAAACAATGCATTTGCGTCAGAAACACATTTAAAGGCAAAAAATAAATAAAAATAAAGTCCATAAGCCCTAAGGCCCGGTTCACATTAGCGGTTGCTATCCGGAATCGCCGTGCCGTCGCCGTGCCGGAGCCGGACCGCATGCGGACCGGAGGAAACGGACGCACGGCATAGCAATGAAAGTCTATGCGACCGTTCACATGCGTCCGTTTCGTCCGGACCGGAGCCGGACCGGATCCGGACTCCGGCGTCCGTTCCAACATGCGCTATTTTTTGGTCCGGCTGGTCCGGCTGACGTATCCGGACCGGAGCCGGAATGTTGCATCTGGCCAATGGAAACCAATGAGAACCGGAGAGCGCACAACACACTGGCTATAAAAACCGGATGTTATACCACACTTCCTATGCTGACTCTATGGTATAGTGGCCATTTTGGATGGGGACCACATGGCACCAGCGTTCACAGAGTGGAGCAGCAGTGACTTCATGCTGGAGCTCTTTGGCAGCAACATGTCTGACGATATGTCTGATAACGAGGGGGTGAGGCCCTACACATCAGAAGACCTCATCCTACAGGTGCAGCAGGTACCAGCCCTGTGGGACAAGGGGGATGCGGACCACAGCAACATCAAAAAATGCAGAGGCCTGTGGAAAAAAATTGCCAAGCTGTATGTGGAGGACTTTGAGCACTTGAGCAAGAGACAGCAAGGCACAGAGGGTATGTTGACTAGAAGTTTTTTGGGGGGGCTTGTGGTTAGCTTGTGATGTATTCCACTTTTGCTATGGATTTGTGTCACCCACGTGTTGCCCACCCACCTGTTCCCCACCCACCTGTACCCCACCTGTGATGTATCCCACCCACCTGTGATGTATCCCACCCACCTGTACCCCACCTGTGATGTATCCCACCCACCTGTGATGTATCCCACCCACCTGTGATGTATCCCACCCACCTGTACCCCACCTGTGATGTATCCCACCCACCTGTACCCCACCTGTGATGTATCCCACCCACCTGTGATGTATCCCACCCACCTGTACCCCACCTGTGATGTATCCCACCCACCTGTGATGTATCCCACCCACCTGTGATGTATCCCACCCACCTGTACCCCACCTGTGATGTATCCCACCCACCTGTGATGTATCCCACCCACCTGTACCCCACCTGTGATGTATCCCACCCACCTGTACCCCACCTGTGATGTATCCCACCCACCTGTGATGTATCCCACCCACCTGTACCCCACCTGTGATGTATCCCACCCACCTGTGATGTATCCCACCCACCTGTACCCCACCTGTGATGTATCCCACCCACCTGTGATGTATCCCACCCACCTGTGATGTATCCCACCCACCTGTACCCCACCTGTGATGTATCCCACCCACCTGTGATGTATCCCACCCACCTGTACCCCACCTGTGATGTATCCCACCCACCTGTGATGTATCCCACCCACCTGTGATGTATCCCACCCACCTGTACCCCACCTGTGATGTATCCCACCCACCTGTGATGTATCCCACCCACCTGTACCCCACCTGTGATGTATCCCACCCACCTGTGATGTATCCCACCCACCTGTACCTAACCTGTGATGTATCCCACCCACCTGTACCCCACCTGTGATGTCTCCCACCCACCTGTGATGTCTCCCACCCACCTGTGATGTCTCCCACCCACCTGCGATGTACCCCACCTGTGCACATAAAACATACACAATGACCAATTATTAAACATCAATTTATTGTAAAAAATTAAGACATTTAAAATCACTTAAAAACTTGAAACTCCAAAATAAACACATTTCAACAAAACATATTAAAAACCAAACATTCACCCTCGTCCTGGTGGTGTGGTAAAATAAAGTCTCAGTTGGTCCCTGTTCCGCAGTGACACTACCCTTGGCCTGGTTGCATACCTCCGCAGGGGCATTAGTGGAAGCACATTCAGGGGTTCCGGAGTCTCTCTTTCCTCCTGCCGCACAAAGCTGTGGAGGATGCATGCTGCCTTCACCACAACAACTGCGTTGCCCGGTTTCAGCAGCATGGGCGTGTGGAACACCCTCCACTTTGACACCAGGATCCCAAATGTGCACTCCACCATTCTCCTTGCACGGCTCAACCGAGCATTGAAGTGTAGCTGCCTGGCATCAAGTCCCCTGTCTGGGTACGGACGCATTACATGGTCGGACAGGGCGAAGGCCTCGTCCCCCACAAACACATAGGGGTAGGCCGGTGCCCTTGTCCCAGGCCAGGGTCTGTCACAGGGGAGACGCAGTCTGCCTTCCTCCATCAGCCGGCAAAGGGTCGTACGCTGGAAAATTCCAGAGTCATTGGAACTACCGTACGACCCCACGTCCACGTACACAAACTTGTAGTCCGCATCTGCCACTGCCATTAGAACAATGCTAAAGTATTTTTTATAGTTGAAATAATGGCTGCCACTCCCCACGGGTTTCTGAAGCCGGATGTGTTTCCCATCCAGTGCGCCAACACAATTAGGAAACTTGCACTCGGTCCAGAAGCCCTGGGCGATCTCCTCCCATTTCGTGGTGTCTGGCACAGGCATGTATCTGGCCCTCAGTCGCGTCCAAAGGATCCTCGAAGTCCTCACGACGATGCCTGCCACCGTGCTCTTCCCAATACGAAATGTGACATGTAGCGATGTATATGTTTGTCCAGTTGCGATGTACCTACAAGAGAAATAATCGAAATCAATTTTTCATGTCGTTACAGGAGAAAGGTTCAAGACAAGGTGGCGCAATATACGTGATGCATACGTGAAATGGCTACGGAAGAAAAAACTTGCCGAACGAAGTGGCAGTGGCAGGGGAAAGCGACAAAAAGACTACCAATTTGCCAAGCAATTGTCTTTCATCAATGCAAGCCTGGAACCTAGACTGTAAGTACCACTACTGTGGGCAGGAACTGAGAGCTCATTTTAGCAGACAACTACCATGACTTCGGCCATGTATTGCTATAAACTGGCCTCAATTCCCATGGCTAGCGAACTTTTCTCACAAGCTTTATCAAATGTTTGGTAGAAACGGTTGATAAAGTGTTTGCTAGTGTTTGCTAGCTCTGTGAATTGACGCCACATGCTGTTTGGCACACCAATAAATATTGTTTTTATCTACAGGACTGAAGACAATTTGGAGCAAGAGGAACCGACCCAGGAGGCACGGTTCAGCAGTGAGGAGAGCTTGGTGGATGATGACGTCGCCGATGTAACCTATTTCCCCGAGGAGAGGAGTAGGAGGAGGGAGTCCTTAGCTATCCCAGCTCTCTCCTTTGATGATGACTTGGTAGAAGAGAGCTTGGATGTTGAGGTTGCAGGACCGAGTGTGGAAGAAGCTGCACCTCCACAATCGACCGCTATGGAAGCTCCAGGGGAACAAGAACAAAGTGAGGAGCACCAAGAGACTGCAGCACAACCAGCGCGCAGGGCAACCCCGACACAGGCCAGAGGACGGGAAGATGCTGCCACACCACCAGTGAGGACCACCCCACCAGTGAGGCGTCGAGGTACCCTCCCCCCAACAAGGAGAGAGACAGAGTCCGAGATGTCCGGGGCTGTCTCCGGACTTCTCGGGATTCTTCAGAGCCACCAAACTCTCATAACCCGGCAGTTGCAAGATGAGGACAGGGGCCATATCATGGAGCAGTACAAGTCCCACATCACTTCACTGCAATGTGAGCTCGACGCTGTACATGGGCACTACAGGGACGAGCTTAAAATGATGCATGAGATGCACAGAGGAGAAATCGACCAACTGCGTGCGCAGCATCATCAGTCGGTGGGCCAGCTGCAGAACATGATGCAGCAAATGCATCAACAAAGCAAGGAACTACTGAAATTGCAGGCACACCCGTGTTTTCACACTGTGATGTCTCTAATACCATATTTGGAAAAGGTGCCTTCCCAAAACATGATGGCGTGCCATTCCACTTTGCTGGAGGTGATCAAACAACACATGGACACGCCATTATTGCAACCACCAATTTTTAGACCCCCACAACCAACAGCGGTGCCCACCTGGCAATCATCACAGATGTACACCGGCTACAGAGGCAGTCAATATGGGCCACCGCTGTCAGGGTCCAGCTCATCCACGACCAGCACCCAAGAGAGTCCAGATTTCCAGGCAGCAACTCCCACCTTTTCTAGTAGTGGTGCCGATCCAATTTGAAAAAAAAAGTCAAATTGTTCCTGGACATGCTCCTCTGAATACCTCCGATCCTCGGAGGAAGGATACCATCCCAGGGCTTTTTAGCCCAACCTTTTCCCTGCCCCATCTCCTTCAACCAAGGTTCAGAGGTGTTCAGATGACCATGTCAGGGAACTTTTGTTTTTGCTGGACTTGAACTTTAGGGCCTGGTGTCCCCGAAAGACACTACCTGGATCACAACCTTGTGCCTGTTGCACTGCACCTGTAGTCCTGCACCTGTGCCTTTGATTCCTCTTGTTCCTTACTTTGTTGTTCCTAATCACTTGCACAAGACCCTTGGAGCCATGGGTGAAGGACACCTTCACTGGTCGGTGAGAGGCCTAGCCTTTTCACTGATCTGTGTCCTTCATCCATGGCTCAGAGGGTCATGTGCCAGTGGTTAGGTTTTTAAAGCACTTCAATTTTAGGGCCTGGTGTCCCCGAAAGACACTACCTGGGTCACAACCTTGTGCCTGTTGCACTGCACCTGTAGTCCTGCACCTGTGCCTTTGATTCCTCTTGTTCCTTACTTTGTTGTTCCTAATCACTTGCACAAGACCCTTGGAGCCATGGGTGAAGGACACCTTCACTGGTCGGTGAGAGGCCTAGCCTTTTCACTGACCTGTGTCCTTCATCCATGGCTCAGAGGGTCCTGTGCTAGTGGTTAGGTTTTTAAAGCACTTCAATTTTAGGGCCTGGTGTCCCCGAAAGACACTACCTGGGTCACAACCTTGTGCCTGTTGCACTGCACCTGTAGTCATGCACCTCTGCCATCGGTTCCTCTTGCTCCTCACTTTGTTCTTGTTCCTAACCACTTGCACAAGACCCTTGGAGCCATGGATGAAGGACACCTTGACTGGTCGGTGAGAGGCCTAGCCTTTTCACTGACCTGTGTCCTTCATCCATGGCTCAGAGGGTCCTGTGCCAGTGGTTAGGTTTTAGAAGCACTAAAAATTTAGGGCCTGGTGTCCCCGAAAGACACTACCTGTAGTCCTGCTCCTCTGCCATCGGTTCCTCTTGCTCCTCACTTTGTTCTTGTTCCTAATCACTTGCACAAGACCCTTGGAGCCATGGATGAAGGACACCTACACTGGTCGGTGAGAGGCCTAGCCTTTTCACTGACCTGTGTCCTTCATCCATGGCTCAGAGGGTCCTGTGCCAGTGGTTAGGTTTTTGAAGCACTTTAATATTAGGGACTGGTGTCCCCGAAAGACACTTGGGCAGCTATGCCCTGCAACTCTTCCAGCACAAAGTTGGTGGTTGGTGTTCCTTAAAACTGACCGGGCTATACCATAGATATGTTATTTTTTGTCTTCCATGTTGGAAGAATGTTTTCATGTTGGAAAGTGGTTGTTTTTGCAATAAAAAAATTTGTTTTTACATACCTCAGTGTGATGAGTAGTTGTTCTTGTGGTGTAACTGCTCTCCTGAACGTGGTATCCTTCTTCCTAAGGTCATCCTTCACCATCTCCAAAAGGGTATCAAACCTGTCAGGAGATGGAAAGGAAGAAGCTGTAAAGTATGTTGTGGGACAAGGTGTTGGGTGGAGGATGGGGGAGGTGTGTTTACAGAGGTTTGGGAGTGTTGTGGAGGGTGGGGGTGTAGTGTATAGCTAGGTATACAGGGGTGTGGGGGTCAGGGTGGTGTGTTTAGCTAGGTATACAGGGATGAGGTGTTGTGGGGGTGAGGGTGGGGTGTTTAGGGATGGTGGGGGTTGGTGTATTTAGGCCTAGATACTTACAGGGGAATAGACATCCGAGTGTAGCTGTAGAACTTCTGTGGGTGTCGTCTGAGGTCCCGGTAGAGGGCCTGGAATTTTCCCTTCCTCTGCCTCCTGGCTAGTAGAGGGTGCACCCACCATCTCCTGCGAGGAGCACGCCTTCTCCCCACATAGTAGTAGGTAAACAACAGGAAGGAGAGAATTCCCAGGTAATAAGCGTAAAAAATGACTGGATCCATGGTCCCAACTGCTGTCTCTGTATCCAAGGATGGTCTCCACACGTCCAGCTGTCTCCAACAATGACCCCAGAGCTTCTGCTGACCTCCCAGAACCCCAGGTATTTATACAGGTTGTTATCTCTTTAAGAATCCGGATCCGGACCGCAACCGTGTTCATACCGCACGGAAACCGTATGCAACCGGACCGGATCCGGACCGGATCCGGACTGGAACCGTACGGGTCAGGTCCGATCCGGCTCCGGTGCGGTCCGGACATCCGGTGCGGTTTTTGCAAAACCGCAAGTGTGAACGGGGCCTAAAGGTTTTCTATTCTGACATCAACATTGAGGAGTGGATCCAGTACTGAATGTACTGAATGTCTTTAAAATGTTGATTTTCTTAAACTATGGAACTACAGATTTCTGTTATGATGAATATGTTATATATATAACAATGTACATTATGTTATTTTATACAGTGAGACTCTTTTGTAGTGTACTTTTCTAATAACTTTGGATGCCAGCTCATACTGTATCCATTCCGCTGTGTTGTTGTAGAGCAGACAGACACTGAACTTGTAACGGACAAGAATCTATCTATCTATCTATCTATCTATCTATCTATCTATCTATCTATCTATCTATCTATCATCTAATTATCTATCCTTTCACATGTCTGCTACACTACATTGCAGCACTGCATAGTTGAGGAACCCTTATTCCATTCTTTCTTGGAATGTGTTACACCCCAATGGGCTACACAATATTTTTTTGACCCTACTTTTCTCTCTCCACATTAATTAGCAGTTTATTTTATATTTTAATTTTTGGAATATTTCATAAAAAAAAATATTAAAGTATCTGCAATGAAAAATGTAAAATACCTTGGCCCATATGCAATTACGGTAACTTTTTCTCCTGAGTTTTCTCCTAGGAGATAATTTTCATTTTTTTCTTTAAAATAACTTTTAAGCATGTTACAACTGAAAAATTACCCAAACGTTATTGAAAAAGTACTATCACAATTGAGTATTTTCTTGCTCGCTGGTGGAATAAAATTAATTTTATGACAAGGGCCCATATGCAATATCTCCTAGGTGATAATTTTAGCCACTTCAGAATGAGTGCAGTTTTCACATATTAGCACTGCTCCAATTAATTTGCCAATAACTTTATTACTACTTATCACACCTAAATTATCTATGTATTTTTTTAGGACAAATTAGGCTCTTAGTGAGTAAAATTTTTGTTTTGCAATTACCTTATTTTCTAGGCATTTTAAAGGGAAAATAAGGGGAAAAAATGGAAAAAAAAAACACTATTTCTCCATTTACATCCATTATAGCTTTACAATAAACAGCGCTAACTATAAGTTAAACCCACAAGTTGTATTTGCTTATCCATCCTGGTTATTACAACATTTAGATTATTTCCCTAGTACAATGTATGGTGACAATATTGTATTTGGAAATAAAGGTGTCTTTTTTCTGTTTTGTGTTTTTTGCTTTCTCATTGTACGCTATCGATGATTACAAAACCTTTTTTTGCAAAATAACAGTAATATACCCTCATGGCATACATATTTAAAAATCCAACAATATAGTTATTTTCTTTTATATTCTTTCACTTTATTGTCATTGGTACAGAATATACAAAATGTGTATTGCTTATGATTCAGTTTGTTACTAAAAAGAATACACAAGACATATCCCTTAACGCTAAAACACCCTAAAATCTATTCTACTACTTATCACTGTTAAAATGTTACCCCATATTTCTTGTGTAGCTATACTAATACTTTCCCGAGTTTGATTATACTTTTGAAAATTAATTTTTATGCTGGATTGAGTTTGTCCCTACCCATTTCTCATGTGATGTGGGCCCAAGCTTTAAAATACACCAAAATGTATTCTCCAGCCATAAAATGATAAATGATACCACATGTGCCTCATTTAGTAACAAACTGGTGGTGCACTCTCCACAATTACATTGGATGTGTATACTCATCCAGTTAGGCTGATGTGGTTAAACTTGTCAATAAAATACCCTTTAAGCCACCAGAAAGCAAGAAAATACTCAAAATAATTTTGAAAGTACTTTTCCACCTACTTTTTGGTACTTTTTTAGTTGAAAAGTGCTGAAAAGATGAAACATTATCTCCTAGGAGAAAACTCAGGTGAAAAAGTGAATTGCATATGGCCCAGGGTGCCTGTGTTCATAGCTGCTGGTTTCCTCTCTGCAGATTTTAGTTCCAGCTAACTTCCTACATTGGTAGATCATTTGCTCCACAGCTCTTGCTACTCAAATTGCTACAGGGGGCTTAGTTCAAAGATAGACAGAAATAAGCAAAATCTGTTGGCAAAAAGGTCAGCAGCTATGAACTGCTGCACCAGGTATTTTAATGTTTTTGATTTTTTTTTATAACATTTTATATACAGTGTATCAGAAAAGATAACATGTATTGCTAATAAAAGCATTCAGGAAACAGGTCTGTTAAGTGGGGTGCTAAATAAGCTTTGTGCGGGAGGTGTAATAGTCTTTCATGAAGGTTATTATACCTCCTACTTCCTCTGTGGGAAACACATTTTTAAGAGAGGTGAATTCAACTCAGCTTTAGTGAATCGAGTTCCTGCCCTGATTGACATGGGCAGAAAAAGACTGATTTTATTGATTTTTTAATGCAAATTTCAAGGGGAAAAGGGAAAATGCATTGCAGAAAGGAGTATAAAACGGTGAATACTTTTATTTAATGCATCATGGAGTTTTCTTTAAATTAAACCATACCATAGTCTACCAACATAAAGGCACCTGAAATTCTCTTTATTATCCTTGCATTTTCACTGCCTTGTCAGGATCAATGTCTAGAGGCGGTAGAAATGTATGGCGCACAAAGAAAATATAAAAATAGAAAATGTATCTAAGTAGTACAAGCAATTTTGAGGATGAGATCCTACCTTAAATAAGTAGATCTCACTTGTATGGTTCAAAAAAAAATAATTTCTTTATTAAGCAGTTGTAGACAACGCATTTTGTTGTGCTCAAGGATACATCCAGGAGTCAGAAAAATAAAGGTTTCACTGAGCTGGGACTTCTTCCAGCCCCTAGATGTCTGTTAGGTCCCACGGCACAGTTCCGCTCTGAGCCAGGCCTCTGTTCTCCCCTCCGTGAAGATTGTGACCTGCAGCTGGGTCAGGGTCTTCTGAACATGCACGGGCGTGCCACGCGCCTCTCGCAGAGTGCTCCTGCCGATGGGTGCATGATCACAAGAGGCGCACGGCACGCCCGCGCATGTGCAGAGGATCCCAACACAGTTGCGGGTTGAGATCTTACACAGTGGAGAGCCGAGGTCTGGCTCAGAGTGGAACTTCGCCATGGGACCTAACAGACTTCTAGGAGCTGAAAGAAGCCCCAGGTGAGTAAAACTTTTATTTTTCAGATTCCCGGAGGTATACTTTTAATAAAGAAACCATTTTTTTTCTGAATCATGCACGTGAGACTTATTCAAGGTAAGATCTCATCCTCAAAATTCCTTGTTCTACCTAAGAGATGCATTTTCTAATTTGTATTTTTATATGTTTTGGGGTTCCTCCTACAGTTCTGCTGCCTCTAAGTTATCCCGGACGTGAGGGAATCACTGCTCTTGGAGTGAACCTTTTTTTAAGAGCTGTGTCCATCAGATGCAGATCACAAGTCCGAGTGGGGATGGTAGTCCTCATATGCTCGTATGAGTGGTTGCCTCCAGTAAGTAACCCAGCCTTGTGAATATAATCACATACTACTAATTCCTGTACCGTGATATCTTATGATAATACACCAGATCGGGCTCCCGCTGTCCCTGTGTGTTTTTCTATTTTTTTAACCTCGGCTGATCAATGCCTAGGCATTGGGGCAGAAACTGAAGAGAAACTGCTTTATATGGGACACAGAAAGCAATAAAAATTGTTCTAAACACCCCCATCAGGATTATTATTAGTTTGGTGATACTACTGCAACTGCATAGATAATCCTTTGTTTCTGTCCTGAAGACTCCAGTACAGATCTCTAAAGGCCGGTACCCACCAAACGATTTTCCAGATGAATGATTCTTCAGATGACCGGTGATTTTTTTTTAAGCAACGAACAATCATGTCCGTGATTTTGCGACTTGGGTACAGGTGTGCGATCACGCAAACAACATTTAGCGATAACGACTGTCATGGAGGATCGGATCTTTAAGATCCTTGGTGACTCCGTGCAAAGTATCGCGATCCCTTGGTTTCCTGTTCGCGCCCTTTGTGTCACGTTGCATATACCCTCCAGCCGGAAGATGGAACGCTCAACGTCATGGGGACATCGCTTGATCCATCTTCCTCTGTCGGGTGGCGAGTATTTAGCTTAATCATAACGCAAAAAGCAAAAAAAAGCATGGCAATACTCTGACATATATACGAAAACATTTTTTACAAGGAATTCGGAAAAAAGGAAGCTTACGATTGGCTTGTGTCCTAACAATATATCCTAGAGTCAGCGCCATAGTTTGAGGATCAATAGTGCTCAGTTGCTTGGCAGCGGCTGTGCCCAGGATTGGCACTCCATCCTTGTCAGCATAATAAGTCAGCTCAACTGGATTATTAGAACCATCCAATTGCTGCATTTTCACCATCTGTAAAACAAGGCAAAATTTCCAGTAGCTCACAGAGTAATTACATCTTTCACAAAGATAAAGGTACAAGGCAGCACTGGCTCTGCTTCTAGAACCTCAATGGAATATGGAATTTCACTAATAATGACTGTGATACAGAGAGCAGCATCATTCCTAGCCGCTCAGCATAGTGTGTAATGTAGTGTTGCACCACTTAATAACTATGAATGGGGCGGCGCATCCAAAGCGTACCAATGCTGTCCTATAGAGCATTGGCTGCCCAACCCTTCTCTAGCGTACTTGTCACTCAAGACTCCAGAGCACACATTACAATACACAGAAAATGTTAACATTGGAAGAGGATTCTACCTCCATACCAAGCATAATCATTGAAAGACAACGGGAGAAATGGCAGCGCATCCAAAAACCAGGCCAGATCTGAATGACTACCAACCGAGACATGAAGACCCCCTAGTGGCAACATACACACCTTGTATTGGTGTGTATGTTGCCTCTAGGGGGCTCTGCACTCCTCTGTTAGTAGTCATTCAGATGTGGCCTGGTCTTAAGATGCGCTGCCCTTCCTCCCCCTAAAAAAAAAATGTGTAAACCATTTTATGGCCAGCTGCTACCAAGTTCAAACTATGCTCCTCTGTTAATTAGTTAGAGGTTAGGGTCCCTTCCAAAATAGTATGAAATACTTTGCATGCAAACTGTTTTGGAAGCTAACATCCTCTATTAATTTTAATATGGTGCATCTGTTTTGAATGCAAGATGTGTACCCTGCCCATAATTAGGCTCTGCACACCTATGCTGGTAGTCATTCAGATGTAGCCTGCTTTGGGAAGTGCTGCCACCTCTTCCTGCTGTCCCATAATCATGGTAAGACCAGTATCAACATCACTGATGATTCTTTTATGTTATATTACCTTTCAAGTGTAGCTGACACCTGTATACTACCAAGATTTCCCTTGCTCTTAGAACTATTGAAATTTAACGTGAGCAATTGAATTTTGTAGTCATGGAAAAACTTTTTGGGATTCTTCCTGTCAGCCAGCAGACTGCATTGGTTTGCAGGGATATTATGTTTCTCAGCCTGGTCTTGAACCCGCCCCATGCAGGTTTGTAGTGCTGAGCAGAGTGTAATAACTCTCCTACATACCTGCAGAGCAGGTGCTTTCATGAAGACAAAGTTCATAAAAGGATCACTTTCAAAGTTTGTGAAGTGTGTAGGTGAAGAGGAATTTTTTTATTTTTAACCCTAACTGTGACAAAAGGGGTTTTATGTGTTGCAAACTATTGTGATTCTTAAGTTTTTTGAAGCATTTTTAATTCTAGAATAAAGAGGACCCTTACTGAGAGATTATGAAAGACATTATGAAAGCTGAACTGGTTTGAAAAAATACTAATTGCCTGGATGTCACACTGATCTCCTGGCCTCAGCAGTGTCAGTCGCACTCCGGCAACATACAGGCAGCTAATGTAGGGCGCAGGTCAATCACTGAAGTCTAAATATCTGACCTGCATAATCATTCTAGGTTAATAAGTGCAGAGGGTGGGTGGACAACCAAGAAAGCAGCATGGTCAGCATTGCCAGCTTTCCAAATCTTTCCTTGCAATTAAGGCCGGTTTTACACTGGAATTGTGCGATGCAATATGGTGCGAGCACAGGGTCATATGCATATGCCCACCCCACCCCGGCTAGTGACGTACTCCCTGCTGGGCAGTGAGTACGTCACTGGGATCACTGTTGGAATGCGCATGCGTGCCGCACTGCGCTCCTGTTATGCTCACTGCCTGCATTGTCCATTAACTGGCATAAGTGCATGATCTAAGCGCGGTTCATGAGACTCTGGGCCTAATGCAATTGACTTTTTCTCCTGCATTTTCTCCTAAGTGATATTTTTAAATTTATAAATAAAATGCCTTTTAAGCCACCAGAAAGAAAGAAAATACTCGAAATAATTTTGATAGTACTTTTTCGCCTACTTTTTGGTACTTTTTAAGTTGAAAAGTGCTGGAAAGTTATTTTGAACTGAAGATGAAAAATGACCTCCTTGAAAACATTGTGCCATTGTGTCAGATCGGATGCTTCCAGCGCATCGATTCGCACGGCAATAACCCTGCAAGGCTCCATGGACTTACAATGTAGTTGTGGCACCTTGCGGTAAGAAAGGATTCGAAGGTTCACAATGCAAGCCCAGCGTGCAAGAGGCCTTACCTGCACAGTGTAGCTTCCCACAGTAGTTGCTCGCTTAAATCTTCTCGACTGCTGACCGGAGAGTTGAAAGAGGGTAGCCAGTCTCTCTTCCATCTGCCTTGCAAAACTCTGGTTGTTCACCCCTAGCAGCTGAGGATCAACTCCCTGTATCACTGTAATCACACAAACAGCATACAGAATGACTCATTTAGTGACGATATATATAACTCTTTTGACATGTTGTATATCCATACACTTGTTTGGGTCCAGGAGAGCAAACCAACTCACACTTGATGTTGGAGGTCTGTCTATATCCTCCCTACCTAGTCTAACAAAACAAAATAATACTTTATAATCAGATCATTACATAGTCACATAGTTTGGTTGAAAAAAGATATTGACATTCAAAGGATTTGCAGCGAGAGCGATCGTGTAAACAGAGGAACGAGGAACGATCGTTAATCAGCAGAGATCCCTTATCCATGCCTGTGGGTAAGCCTGTGGGTACTAAGCTTTACAAAGCTTGGGTCAATTATCCTCCAGATTCTTCCAAGTGGTTTGTAACAGACCAATGGAGAGCCTTGGAGGGGAATTTAAAGATGCTTAGGGCTCTAGCTATACTAAGTATAGCTAGAGCTGCAGCAGGGTGCGGCATGTGTGGCGACGAGTGCGCGGAGATCTTCAATCAAGCTAACTGAGGATTTTTGGCGTGGGATCATATCCGAGGATATTAACGTGGGAATATTTTTTAAAAGGTTAGTATTTATGGTTAATTTAGAGCCTTAATATACTTTTTCATGGTTGCGTTTTTCTTTCTTTTCAACCCTTTGTGGAAATGGGTAAGGGGTACTATGTACCCCTAAACTCATTTCTCCTGGGGAGGGAGCTGGCATCTGGGGGTCCCCTTCTCCAAGGTGTTGTCGGCCCTCACATCCTCTTGGGGCACCAGAGGTGGGTAAGAGACCCTTGTCCATGGATAGGACAAAGGCTCTGGGGTAGAGGGGGAGGCTCTCCCCCATACCATGGACCACTTGGGCTGGTATAACTTAGGGTGCAAAGCCCTATATGGCCGGGACTCCGCATTCTGGCTTTCCCAGCCTGCTTCGGGGACAAGGGGGTTAAAGAGGCTCGGGAGAGGGAACCCCACGTATTTTTTTTATTTCCCACACTCTGAACATATATATATATATATACACATGTAATACATTATCTGTCATTTAAATATATTACTGCATTTAAATATAGACTTTTTTCCTCAAAAACTAGCTGTTAAATGTGTTCCAATTCAGATTAGTAATGGTTTCCACCACATGCTAGGTATCAGTTGACTAAGGTTGTGAAAGCAGCCCCCACCTGAATCCTGATGACACCCCCTCTAACCCGCCATGCAATTTATTAATTTGCAATCCGAGCATCGCAAAGGGGTTAATATTGTTTTTCTGTAATGAATTATGCTAAATACAATTTGCTTCCCTTTAGTGTGATAACCACCTGATTTATTTTCAAGAAACCCATTTAGCTAATTAGTTAAAACCATGCATCTGGCCATATTTTTTTAAACTCAAAGCTTTTCAATCAGCGTTGCTTCTTACCAATGCGTCTTTTATTTATTTTAATCACACATTCGTCATCAGTTCTCTACTGGAGGCGGCTTTGTTACACCTGGTTGCTAGGGCAACAGTACATAGCAGTTGTCATTAACTTAGTCGTGAACCGTGTTTCCTGATTTCAAAATATGAAGGAATTCTCAAGTGCTGCAATCATCCTGTATATAGCAAATAAGCCGGGGAATGTTTATACGAAGGTGCTACCGTGTTTGCTGTTTGTTTACCAAATGGTAAGTGCAGTTTTCATATTTACTTTTGTATAGCAGGGAATGAGAAGTATGACTGTGAGACAAAGAGACTAATTCTTCTCTGTAAGCTGGGCTTCATATGAAACGCATGAAATTGGCTATTCTCTCTCTTGGCTTTAATGAGAAAACTTACGTGGCAAAAGCAGCACTGCTCTATATCCTTAAAGAGGGACTGTAACCAAGGATTGTACGTCATCCCAATCAGTAGCTGATACCCTGTTTCCCACGAGAAATCTTTAAATTTTCTCAGATAGACCATTAGGGGTCTGTATGGCTTATATTGTGGTGAAACCCCTCCCACAACCTGTGTCAGGACCTAGGTCCTGACAGTTTCCTGTCCATAAGTCTTGTTGCATTGTGGGACATAACTGTTTCCAAATGCCAACCAACCAATATCTCCCTCTGTGCATATGTACTGCATGTTTATTAAAAAAAAAAACACTTTAGGCCTCATTTCCACTAGTGCGCTCCTATCCGCTTTTCATCAGCACATCAATGTTACAGATTGATACATTTTGCTGAAAAGCGGGCAGAAGTGCACAGATGGAAACGAGGCCTAGTCTATAGCATTGTTAGGGGGTGTGGTTATAGGTAATGGTAGTTGGTGCTGTCTGCCAGTAGTAAAGATGATTACGTGCAGGCTGATTGTGGATCAACAATGTAAAAACATTACATGGCGAATATCAATCATTTCTTGATCTCTCTTCTATTTTTTAACTACTCACTTTGCAATGTATTGATTTCTTTTTTTTCCCTCTTTTCGGTAAAGTTCCTCTTTAAAGTGTGACTCCAGGTCTCCATGTGTTGGAATCCCAGAGACAGCCGTCCCGACTAATGTAACTTGTAATATTTCTGACACTGCTGCACTGACCTATCTATAGCTCTGACTGCTGTCCACACAACTTTTAAATGCAACCTTTTCTGTCAGTGCTCTGTCTACCAAAACGGGGTTATCCACAAGGGAACCTAGGTGGGTGCCTAGGGCATGGTGGTTATACGTGGGCTTAGATCCTACTCCTCTGTAATCCTTTCCCCACCTCATTTTGCCAAAAAGTACTTGAAGATATGAAGAGGCTATATAAGTCAGTGGCCAGAATCAGCACAGAGTACAGGGTTTGCCATAACAAAGTGCTGTCAACAGTATAGATGTTCAGAGCTGATGAAAAGATAAAGAATAAGCAGGGAAAGCTACTTTTTGTAACTAATATCATGGACATGGAGTACAGTTAGTAAAAATTGCATAAATATCCTTACCTGTGGTCACCCAGTAGATGATAGTTGTACCGGAGGTGTCAATGTTTGGGTAATATAATGCTGGAAATAAACAGGAATATATAAAGGGTGAGGATAGGTGTTTCTCAAACGAGACACAATGCTTTTATTGCAATGTATCAGAATGTGTCAACACACATCGGAAGTTCTGAATTTGTATAATTTTCTTATAATAAAATATTGCAGAAACAGCAACTTGATTACACGTAGATGTAACACAATAATATCAGAAGAGGCAAACATCAAGGCACACTTACGCTCTGCAATGATGGAGGGAGGGTCTCCCAGGTAATAGCCCACCACTTCCCCAGAGAGTTTATTGAGCAGGTTGCTGGCTGTTATGCCATCCAGTAGCTGCCCATTACTGGTCACAACATAAATCAGACTGAGGTACGGATCCACCTTTGATGTGCTCAAGATCTGCAAAGACATGTACAGCATATGATGGTGATCAACGTCTCGTGTTATACATCAAGATGTATTCGGGATCAGTAATGAATGCCAGGAATGCATTATTTTTTCAATGCCTCTATTTTAAAGTGGAACTAAACTCAGAACTTCCTCCCTGCTCTAAAAGATTAGCCACTCCTCAAAGCTATCTTTAATAAAAGCCTTTGAAACTAAAAGATTAGCCTCAGCATAATAACCTTTATGGAAAACAATCTTCATTACAATTTATGGAAATTCTAAAAAAACCTTGAAGTTTCACTTGGTTTCACTTTTACAGGGAGCACTGAAAGGGTTAAGACTTAGGGCTTGTTTCACAAAAGAGTGCTAACTTTTAAGCACGGCCGTTTTCGCGCGAATTTTCGGCGTTTTCGCGCGAATTTTCGCGTTCGTGCGCAATTAAACGTTTTTGCGCGAAATCGTTATCGTTTTCGCGCGCTAACGCGAATTTTCGCGCGAAAACGTTTAATTGCTCGCGAACGTGAAAATCCGCGCGAAAACGGTCGTGCTAAAAGTTAGCACTCTTTTGTGAATCAAGCCCTTAGTGTTTACTGTATGCCGGAGCTGCCTAGGCAAAGCTCTCCTGCAGTCTAATCACAGTTGCTGATAACATCTAAGTAGACACTTTGGTCTTTTGTTTGAAACACAGAACACAGAGTTAAGTGTTCCACTATACGTGGAACAAAAACTTTTTATTGTGTGTTGTGCATGAGTTCGGGTCTGCTTTCACTGCAAAACTTTTTTTTGTGATTTCATTGTCTCCTGTACCTCCTGTCAGTAAAGATCCTGTTTCCTCTATACCTGTGGGTTGTTTCTATTAAAGCTTTGTGCAGCTGATAACATTTCAAGTACAAATAAATCTACAGCTTGTAAATTACAAATGTGATTCAATATCCGATCCAAGACACTTCAGGATTCCTTTGTTGGTATTTTGTGAAAAAAGCTCAACAGCAGAGTACCCTGCCAGCGGCAGCACCTGCAATGGCACAATCATGAATGACGGTGCGGATATAGCAGGTGCAGCACCAGCAAGACACGTCCTGCGCCAAAGCCCAGCAGTGACATGAAAGCTATGCTAACAATATGTTCGAGAAACGTTCCAGCGCAGACATAAAAGGAGAGACTGAGAGAGAGAGGATGAGCAAATAGCTGGAAAAAAAGTCACCTCGCTATACAAAACTATCATTATCACAGTTTTTCTTTTCCTGTATCCAGGTGAACAGGAATATAGTACATAGCCATTTTATTTAGCGACCACCTGCAGGGTTTTTTTGTTTTGTTTTTTTTGCTACCAATTTGCTGCAAAGTGGAAGGATGTAAAACTAAAGGTGGCCACACACCATACAATTTTTTTAAATTTCTTTTCAATTCAAGGATTACATAAAATTTTTCTGATTGATTGCAAGATTTAGAAAACCTGACCAATGTACCACACGTGTGTTTTCAATTATTCCACAATTCTGGAAAAAAAATTGCTTGGGTGTATATATTGACAAATTGACAATCTACCCTACACCAATCAATTTTCATAAAAATTGATCCCAAAAATCCATCACTCCCGATTGATATCGAAAAAAATATATGAAATCTGCTCGGATTTATTGATCGAATATTGATTTTTCAGGAAATCGGATCGCTTTTAGCGAATTTCTGTAAATCAGATCATTTTATTGTATTGTGTGTGGCTACCTTAACTGATATCGACAAAGCAAAACTGCTACGTGCAAGGCCAGATTTATCTGTTTCACACCCTAATCACCATGTACAGCTCCTTTGGGCAGCAGCTCCCCTCTTCCATGTGTTGCTTCCCATTTCAGCCTCCCTTTTCCATTTGCAGCCTCCTCTTCCATGCACAACAGCCTCTCTTCCATGTCCAGCCACCAGATTGGGCAGGGGTTGCCTACTCCTCTGGTCTGCAAATCCTTCCTTTCCAGAAATCCAGCCCCCTGGATGCATGTACCTTCAGAGAGACCCTGAACAAACTTTCAGTGTATCTGAATACAGCACATCCAAGCTATTACTAAACTCCCCTCATAATCTTTATCCCATACATACATTTTGTTACAGCATTTTTCCCTGAATATTAATCTCTTTCACCGTTGAGTCTTCCTGTGAGTCTCTGTGAAGTTGACACAGCAATGCCTCAGAGTTTGATCCTGTTGTGTCCAACTAGTGTAAATAAACTTCTGGAAGGAGAGCTGCAGAGGCAGAGATAACCCTTTGGTTTCTCAAGTAGCTGTTTTGACTACTTCAGGATCTTAAAGTGGACCCAAATTAAAAATTCAAGATTTCAGAAATAAAATCTATTTTCTAAATTATAATAATAAATAGCAGCCTTTTTTTCAGCTGCATGTTGACAAATATAAAATATTTTACATTTAGTGGAGGAACCCCTCCCTTCCTTTCATATTGCCGGGACAGAATCCGGCAAACTGGTGGAGTAGGTGGTGTCCGGCAAAGGAGGAATTGCTAACGGCTGCCCCCTGTATAACCCTAGTTATGAAAAGAGAAAGGTGAAAAGCATGCACTGAAATGCTCATAGGCTTGAAGGAGTGTTTATTTATCTTTGTATGTGTCAGAGTGGTGCAACTAAATATTTTGAATTAAAAAAAGTTTGGTTTGGGTCCGCTTTAAAGGGGCACTATTGCAAACTTATGCTGTTTCAATATCCTTTCCTTTTCCATGACTTTACAGATTGCTGATAATGAGATGTTTGCATGCAGTCCAACACGATCCACTCCAGCGGGTACACAATACTCTGTCCTACATCTCCCACTCCATTTCTGTGTGCAGTTTTGACTGAGGGTAACGTAGCCACTGATTATGTTATTTATTATCCTATGTTCATTCTATATTGCACAAGTTTACTTCGGGGTCATCTTAATCTCTGTTTCTTGTATTTTTAATCTCTGCCTTGTGTAGCCTTAAGAGGGAAACACACAGTGATACACACTACAACAAGTATCCTGATGTCACAATGCACTAAGTGAAGGCAGTACATGTAAATGTATTTGCTCACCTTCACACATGACTGGGTAAGATTTGCGTGAGAGCCACAGCAATGCGCTTGTAGCGCCATCAGGTACAATTGGGAGACCACTCATCTGCTGACTGGATGTGTGGTAACGTGTATCAGTGAAGCAGAAGAAGCTGCAGTCTCTCACACCTACAGTATAAGATCAAGCAGACTGACGCTGGAAGCCAATGGCACACTGAAGGAGATATGGGCCCAGTGTTACTTATTTTAGCTGTTTTAAAAGGCTAACACGTGACTTTCTTGCACTGAGGATGACTTATTACTAGTCCCTATTTCTTAAGCTATGTAATGTACACACACTACATTGCTATGTACAGTACTACGCTGCTCAAAATTATTATTTATTCTCAGGTGATGATCCTTTAATGAGGAGACCCCAAGAAACCTGTCAATTATTATTAGCAGATCACAGATATGTGAGTTGTGTAAAGGTGCGTACACACCTGTGACTGATATCACCCGTCGGGGATCAACCCCTTGGGTAACATCGCTGGGCCAAGGTGCACGGACGTGTGTCAGCTGTGTAGCTGACGACACCCTGTGTTGCTATGTAGAGGGGGGCGGGGCAGGACAGAGCAGCATGTGTGTGACGTCACGCTGTAGGCGGGAGAGTGGTATAAACAATAGTATTGGCCTTTGTTGGGGGTGAGTAGATCTGCTGGGTAAATCGCTTGCGTGTCACAGGTTGTGTTCGTGGGCCGCTGTACACATGCCTGATATTCGGCTAATGGGTTCATTATCGACCAACCTGAGTCAGGTGTGTGTACAAGGCTTAATACACAGTGAGCAGTTAGTGGTTGTTGTTTTTTCCTTCTGAGGACGGGGGAGGGAACGGGGGGGGGGGGTAGGGGGAGCGTATTTTGACAGGCAGTTTTCATCAGAGGTAAACGTTGATTATATGCACAGCATGTTGTATGTTAGGATATGGTTTGTGATACTATAGGTTTGCTTCTAAAATAAATCAATAGACCTGCACACTGTGGAGATACAACCTTCAAGCAGTGAAATGGCTGCATAGGCTGAGGTGAGCTTATTGCTTCCTCTTTGTCTTGAAGGATGTTGTGTTTCTCACCTGGACAGAGAGGCTGCCACCGCCCCCAGAGCTGCTCTGCCCCGCTTTCTCATAAGCCGTCTGTAACTTTTGTTCCATGCTCCGAGCATAGACACACGTGTTCACATTCCTGCCTGTCGCCATCAGTTTCAGCACTGTCAAAGATCACATTTGTATTAATGCAAAAGGTAATAGAGCAAGCATGGTGGCTAATGATAAATGAAACACATAAAAGACCTCATTTAGCACAGATCTAAATATACCGTGTGACAGCCTAACCACATCTGAGCTCTTATCATGAAGGAGGCTTACCATCCTGCTTCAGATCCCAACTAAACCCCAAACGGAGCAAGGCAAATACTAAAAGCAACCACTAGGATGAAGAGTGAATATGAACAGTGTAGAGAAGCAAAGCCACAGACAGAATCATTGTTTCCTATGGACCAGATGTACAGCTTGCTTCCTTTCCACCCTGGAATCAGCTGGTGGGTGGGTCAATCAGATGTGACTCCCAAACTTGGAGGAAGAATAGATGCCTAAGTGCTTCATACAGAATTGCTATATTACAGTAGAAGTCATGGGTCTGCATGAGGAGAGAGGACTTATGGTTTGGGGAGCTCAGTTTGCTAAGAGGAAATTTTGCAGAGAAGAGTGGTGTTAAGTACACCTGAACTGAGGGATATGGTGTCTTCCATATTTATATTTCATTTTAAACATTTCCTGTTGCCTGGCATCCTGCTGATATCTTTGGCTGCAGCAGTGACTGAATCAAACACCTGAAAGTAGCATGTGGCTTACCCAGTCAGACAGTCAGACTTCAGTCAGGGCACCTGATATGCATGTTTGTTCAGGGTATATGGCTAAATATATTAGAGTAAGTGGATCAGCAGGATAACCAGGCAATCTGCATTAATTAAAAGGAAATATATGTCAGTCTCCATATCCCTCTCAGTCTGTAATGATCCGCTCAGCTGGCTGCACAGGCAGACAGCTGTTTGACCATTCCCTATGTCTGAGAGATGCAGGTCTCTGGAAAAGAGACCTGGCTTCATCTTGCAACTTTCAGAGTTGCTTTGCTGAGGGATTTGCATACATGCAAATTGCCCAGCTGTCTCGTTTGAGGGCTGGCAGTATAAAAGCCTTCTGCTGACCAGAAGGCTTTGCTGGTCATAACGGTTTGTTAAATACACTCCTGGAGTGTCAGCCTTAGAGTAATGTATGTGTGTCAGTATTAGAGTAATGTATTAGAGTAATTCTGGGGACTGCACTAGGCAGCTCCTCTAGTGCAGTTAGCCTGCTTATCTGTTTTGTCTATGTTGCCTCTCTGCTGTGATTGTCCTGTCGCCAACGGTGGTCGATAGGAAATCGTCCTGTCTGTGGGTGCTAACCAGTGCAGCGGTTGCTACTGGATGCCCCTTCTGTTTCATCTGTCTTACTTGGATCACACCAGCCTCTAGCGGTAGCGGCTGTAGATCCTTCTGATCTGCTTTCTTGGAGTATAGCTGGAGCAGCGGTTGCCACCGGCTATCTCATCTGCCTGTCTTGCTTGGATCGCACTAGCCCCTAGCGGTAGCGGCTGTGGATCCTTCTGATCTGTGATCCTGTCCCTGAACCCGGATCGCACTCGCTCTGGCGGTAACAGCAGTGGATCTTTCCTATCCTGTCCCTGAACTTGGATCGCACTTGCTCTGGCGGAAGGAGCAGTGGATCCTGCTAAGCTCTGTTGCTTTACTTGGATCGCACTCGCTCTGGCGGAAAGAGAAGTGGATCTTTCCTATCCTGTTTCCTGTTCGTCTGTCTGTCTTGTCTGATACGAACGCTTGCTGTAGGCTCGGTGAGGTAACCGTTAAGCAAGCGCTCGCGTTCTCTGTTTCGTGTTTGGGTGGCGGGGGTTAGTTAGGCGTGCTTGTCTCTGTTGCGCTTAACGTGCGGAGATCGCGCTGTAAACGCGTTCGCTGTTGCGAATGAGTGCGGTGTTCGCGTTTAGTTAGCGTTTGTTATTTTCCTTATCTTCTCATCGTTTGATTTGCTGTGCCTTTGCTACTCCCGTGCCCTGTCTTGCTTTAACCTTGTGTCACCTCTGGCAATCGCCTCTCTCGCGATTGCGTTCCTACTTCGTATCTGCTGTTGTGTGTGCACCGTCGCGGGTTGGCGACTAGATTGGTGCACACACATACATTCTGTCCCTGTGCTCATTCTCATTCGCAATCGCTTCTCTTGCGATTGCGTTCTCACTTGGTTTCCTCTGTTGTGTGTCCACCGTCGCAGGTTGGCGACTGGATTGGTGCACACACATACATTCCTCCTCTGTGCTTATTCTGTCTTGTGTCACTGTTAGCAATCGCCATCTCTTGCGATTGCCTTCTCACCTGATCTTCATGGTTGTGTGTTCATCGTCGCTGGGTGGCGATTAGATTGGTGGACACACATACACTCTGTCGCTTTACTCTCTCTCTTTAAGGGCTATCTTGCCCTGCGTTCTTCCCTTCGCACAATTCCTAGTCTGTGGCAGGGCAGAGGATCTGTTCCTCTGCTCTCCACAACTCCATCTGCCGACAGGAATTTCCCTCTACAGGTGCGTTGCACCTTTTGCTGGGTTCTCTCAATTTATACGCTTGTGGAGGATTTCCGCAGTGTCAGCGCGCGTCCTGTGCGCTGACCACGGAGAGAATTCCACAATCGTTACACAGTCCAGGTGTGTTTTAAATTTGCATAGATTGGTGGACAGCTGCAAACAAGCATAGCTATATGGTTTCACACATATATACAGTATATATATTTTTTTAACCACTTTATCCACCACTACAGTATATCTACGTCCTCTGTGACTTCATCTAAGACACGAGTCAGTAGATATACGTTTTGTAGCAGAAGCAGTGCTGTGCAGGATTGGGCTTGCTCCTGTGCACATTTCTGGCACTATCTGATGCAGCACTAATTGGTGAACGGGAATATATGTTTCCTGAGCTAATGAGATTGATTTTTACCAATAAAAATACTTGTATTTTCTCAGTTCATAGTGAAAAATACACTCTGTAGCATTATTTCAGAATCAAATATCTTCACTATAAATGGTGACAGGAACATAATCTAAGTTTTGTGATAAGCAGTAAGAATAGCCAAACAAAATTTGTGTTTTTATCTACAGTAGCACTTTTTATTTTTAAACTGAAATTGGTAAAACCCAAGAAATGATGTGTTTGTTTTATTTTAATTCCTTGTTTTCGCATTACAATTCATAGAAAACAGAATTGTTGGAGGGAAAACATGGCATACAATGATAGCCTACTTTGTCTTGAATAAAACAATATATATTTCATTTCTGTGTCATAAGTAGGGATAAAGTTATTTCTGATTAAATAAGGACATAGCTAAACTGTCAAAACTGCTCTGGTCCATAAGTGGGAAACAAGGTCTGATGCGAAGTGGTTAAAATTAGCATTAGTATGCGTTGAATTGTACATGATAGCAGCCACTTATTATAAACTGCAGAAAAGATCACATTGAATGTAATACTGTTTAAGCTGCACAGAGCAGTTCCATCTGTTACTTATTTTCTATACACACACTAACTAAGTGGTTGAGGTTCTACCTCTTCCCTGATCCCAAAAATGTAATCCGTGTGACTATTTGGCTTATTCAAAAAACAGCAGTCAAACACACAACAAATGTACGTGTACTTACAACAGTGTTATAGCACAGGTTCCACAACTGGAGCAGCCTGTGTTACCTAGGCAACGATTGCTTTGGTAATTTAAAGCATGCTATGATATTTGCGTAGCACACATTACACTAGCAACATGGCCATTACCCGTGGCTCACACTAGTAGTGGCATAAGTAAAATTGCAAGCAGCTGCTGGCCAGTGAATATGCCCCATGTCCCTGCTGAAGAGATTTACACCACTTGCTGACTGGAAAGTAGTGAGGGGAATCCACTCCTATATCATTCATTAATTTTTACACCTCTCACTTACCAGTTTTGACTTTATAATTGATGGCTGGATTTGGCACCCATGGCTCAGCTACTACTGGTACCGACTGAAGGGCTGGTATAAGGCTCTTAAGGTAAGTAAAGTTAAATATATTACTTGCTGTGAGAGCAGTGACAATGGCTGATGGGATGTAAACTGAGGAATTCACCGACGCAGAGTATCCCACTGTCATATTTACTGTCTGCACCTGTCAAAGAAAGATAAGGAAGAAAACAGTTACTGATATCATACCTTCTAATGAGATGATTGTGGAGGCTGCCATCTTTATTCTTTTTTGCAAATTGCTATTTGCCTGACTGTTTTTGAGCCTCTGTAATTAAACTAAAGGGTGATGATTTGCTGTCTCCCCCTCAAAGATATCCCCCACCCCTGATTTCATGTTTAAAAGGCATTTTAACCACTTAAAGCTAAGTGAACAGATATATCCATCTAGCAGGAGCCGCGCAGCAGCTCTCTGGATGCATTTAAGTGTCCAGCCCGCTCCCGACGCTCGATCGCGGCAGCCGTTAAAGGGGATAGAGTGGTTAAGGGGAACATGTCTTCCCCGAGCCAACCGAAGCCCCTGTGAATCAATCAACATGCCTCGAATGACAAGGCATGTTGATTCATAAAAGTACAAAAGTAGTTAAAAAAGATCGTACACTTCCTGATAACTTCCATTATCATATTTATTAAAAACCCTATTAACACCCTTCTTCCAGCCATTAGACATCTTCTGGAACCCACACCACAGCTACGGTATGTGCCTCATGACGTGGGCACTCTCACGCACAGGCGGCCGTGCACACCCGCCCATGCACAGAAGCACCGACTCACCAATGGGTCAGCGAGCTTTACGGACAGCCAGCGGAACACTGGGGAGCGCCGAAGCTGCGGCGAGGGGCCCAGAAGAAGCCACGGGTAAGTAAAGATTGATTGCATTTTTCACCCCGGGAGTCCTTTCAGGTGAAAACACCCTCGGGCTGAAGGGGTTAATAATCTAAATGAATCCCAATCAGTAGCCAATACCCCCTTTCCCACAAGAAATCTTTACCTTTTCTCAAATAGATAATCAGGGATGAATGAGTGGCTGATATTGAGGTGAAACCCCTCCCATAGTGTGATGTCATGCCATAGCCATGAAAGTTTCCTGCCTGTTATCCTCCTTGCATTGTGGGAAAAAAAATGGCTATTTCCAACTGCCAAGCAACTAGTATCTCTCTCTCTCTCTCCCCTATATATAAAAATAACATCTTAAGGTAGCCATAAACTCAATGATTTCCTCATGCAATTCCTTGCAGATTCATCTGCTGAGAATCGATGCCCCAAAATGGCAGATCGATCAACTTTTGATCCAATTGAAACAAAACTGAAAATGGTCAAGTAAATGAACCCAATCTCAAATAATTACTACACATAAATAAAAATGTATATCTAGATATTTATTTTTGTTTATATGTATAAATTATTTGAGCTTATGTTTATTTTTGCGCTTGTGTTTATTTTTATGACCAAATTTTAGTTTATACAACTGCATTGTCAGCTAATAGCTAATTGTCACAGCAGCCACTGCCTGGAGCACAGTGTGTAGCGATGGCCGTGGATCATATAGTGACTTCCAAATGTGTCATGGCAGGTCATGTTATTTAGTGAATACAAGATTGGTATTTTTTCCCCAATTTGGGATTACGCCACATACAGCAGCATTAGTAGATCAGACCTGATTGCTTTTGCCTAGTTGCATTTTAGACTTAAAGGACCCCTATTGTCTTGAGAAATTGTAAAATTTAAAATATATGTAAACAAATACAAATAAGAAGTACATTTCCTCCAGAGTAAAATGAGCCATATGAAACCCGAGATCCTCCCTACATCCTATGACCAACACCTAGGTCTTTCAAGAATATGCCACTCTTGTGTTCACTATATCTGTTCTTACCAGAGGTAGAGTTTGTTTTCTTCTCTTTCTCTCTTTTTCCTTTTTCTACTGTTTACCTTTTTCTACTGTTTACCTTTCTGTCTCGCTAATGTTTTAAAACACTGAACTAAACTCTGTGTCCAGATAGATGAGATATATAAACAAGGGATAACCCCATATATTCCATCTTACCTGGGAACATCTGCCCTCCTGGCTCTGCTGATGTATCCCAACAATCCATCCGCTACATTCTAGGTCTATTAATCAAATAACCCTAATTGACAAACACTCCAAATCTGCGCTACCTGACATTTGATGGTACTACTGTCGGCAGTGCAGATCGAATAACTCCCAGACCATAACATAGGATCCCGCTTATTATCACACATAAATAGACTATAATCACCCACAGGTGAACACACCCAGTAGGGTCACTCTGGGAAGAAGGCTTGAAATAACCACTCAGATAAACAGAGGATTCAGAGCATGGCCTTTACAGTTTATAAGCACACCCCCTGAAAAGGATTTATACAAAAATGCTGGTTAGCCTCCCTGCTTGTTGCACACTGTATTGGCAGTAGGACAGAGCAACTGCCATTCATTAAATGGAGAAAATCCTGAGAACCTTCCATGGGGAGATGGGCTAGTCCAAAACCTGTCAGTTCTGTCAGATTTGTATTACCTACTGTTAGGACAGGAACATAGGAGAAAATAAATGTATAGCTCATTTAACTCTGGAAGAAACGTACTTCTTAGTTGTATATGTTTATGTGTATATTAAATTTAATAATTTTCGTGATAGTGGCCCTTCAATTGAACTGTAAGGAAAAGCCAGCTATTCAGTACTTACATTTACCGATGTCTGGTTTATGTAGACTTGAACTGGCAGTTTGAAAGCTTGGTACAGAGTGTTGTTGAGAAACACTGACAGTCCCTGGAGAATGATGTCACTCTGTGTGCCGCTTGTCAGGGTGAGAACTGGGCAAAAAGACACAATTCACAGTAAGAGCGTGATCCTCTCTCCACAATCCATATTTCCCATCTCTCCATAAATGCTTATTCTATACGCAGCTGTATGCAGGAGCAGCGGTGTACAAATCCAACAGTGGGCCCCTGTGCAGAATAAATGAAGGGTGCCCCATGCCAGTGGCCATGGTCATAGCAGATCATAGGTGGATCCAAGTAATGATGATATTATGAAAGTACATGAATCTAGATTACATTCTATAGGCACCATATTCATGTGGAACACATTTTTTACTTGTTCATGACCAATCTGCAAGCAATTATCACAGATGCTCACACATGCTGCTAAGAAAAAGAGGAAATGTCCTAACTACAATAACATATTATTACTATTTGTGTGTATTTATATAGCACTGATATCTTCCACAGCATTTTACAGAGTACATAGGCATGTCACTGACTGTCCTCAGAGGAGCTCACAATCTATTCCTACCATAGTCATAGTCTAATATCCTACCATATTATTATTATTATTATGTGTTTATATAGCACTGTCATCTTCTGAAGTGCTTTACAGAGTTATAGTCCATGTCATGTCACTGACTCTCCTCAGAGCAGCTCACAATCGAAACCCTACCATAGCCATAGCCTGATGTCCTACCATATTATTATTATGTATTTATATAGCACCGACAGGCCCAGCCCACCCATGACACCAAATGAGGCGTCTCCCTCAGGTGGCGGAAGTCCGGCCGCCGTGCTCGCATAGCTGGCGGGTTAGAACAGCTGGAGGGGGTAGCAGCCAGGAAGGGGGCAGTGGGCACAGCACCTCACCTAGGTGCCCCTCCCCCTCGTGCTCCCCCTCCAGTTAGTACATCAGCATGGCAGCAGTCGGGAAGAATTACTCACCTCTTTCTTCCGCATTCCAGGCGTCAGAAGGTTGCGTGCGTGTTTCACGGTTCTTCTCATTGAAGACGGAGGAGAACTGTGACACGCACGCATGCAGCCTTCCGATGCTTAAGGAGAATAGTGGGTACAACATTTACAAAAATCAAAACATTTTTGAGAAAATCGATTTTGAAAATGCAAAGAAAATGGTTTTTAAACTTACGATTTGAAAACCATCTTTCCTTTGCATTGCTAAAATCAATTTTCTCAAAAACTACAAGGTCTTTTTAAAAAATGTTGACTTGTACTCACTATTCCCCTTAATATATGTAGCAATTTTGGTGGCAATAACATGTATGGGGGGCTTTGCTATTAACCCCTTAAGTCGGCACAAAATTGCGTGAAGATACAAATTGTTACAGAAAACGATTTTGCACCGTTATTGCCAATTTTGATGCAAAATTACGTCTATGCGAAATGTGTGCTCATCACTACCACCGACATCTTCTGCAGCACTTTACAGACCGTCCTCAGAGGAGCTCACAATCTACCGTAATCCCTCCCATAGTCATAGTAAGCGGCAACCAAATGGTGAAAAATGACTCAGGTAGGCAAAGACCTGCGGCATCAGGGACACTTATACACCCGCAAGATTCTCAGCCAAGTTGGTCCTCACTGGCTGCCTCAGCCAAGTTTTATCTACCATGTGTGCTTTGCTTTATTATTCTCAATGGAGATATGTTATCTATACTGCAGTGTAGCAAAGCAATGCCTTTCTTCCATTCACAAAGCTTGCCAGTCAAACCAGCATGTTTTCAAATGGGATACTTTAAATTTTCCTGATTAAAAATACTAAAATCAATCTAATTTATAGTACAGAATCTAAATTTATAAGTGCAGAAAAATGTAACAGGAAAATCATTATATATTGCAATCAGCATAACCAGACATACAATAGGGGTGATTTATGAATACAGGTGCACAGAAAACTGGTAGAAAGGTGCAGAGAAAACTGATGGAAAGGTAGAGCATTTGCTCACAGCAATTAACCAGGATTCACCTGTTAAACAAAGAAAGTATTCGGATTGGATGCAACCAAAAGTTTAAGAAGAGACGGCATACCACTGGTTGCAAAGATGTGTGTATTTCAGAACAGAAGCACTACATGTTACAGACACACAGGTCCTTCATCAGGTGCATAACCCTGATTGGATGGTCTGGGCTGTTGCTCAATCTTTATCATAATTTAAAAAAATTGTTCAAAACAGAGGCGCTGGATAAGCATAAAATAGCTAAAAAACTTTTAAAAATGGGGTTTGTAGTGGTGGACTTACCTCCTACAAGTAGACACACGATCAGTTATTCACTGAATAATATCTTTATTAAAATAGACTCCAGAGTGATAGCAACACATTTCACGGGTTACATCCCGCTTCATCAGGCAGTATATGGAACTTGTAAAGATACAGACCGGTATGAGCGCTGCCGCTAATCTCCCCACCTGCCTACTAAGTGGTCTCCAGAGGTAACCCACCTTTGTGAGTATATTCTCATATATTTATTCTTATGACCAACTGGTTTGACATACTGCAGTATGGGGGATCTCGATCTGCTTTGTTTATAATAATTTTATTTGCACTTGTCTTGATTACTCATACCTCACCATCTCAGCAATATTACTTTGTCAAATTCTGAAATATATATTTCCCGCAGAGCTTATTTTTTCTTTCAGACACTAAAGGGTTATATTTGCTTCTAAGCTCCTCTGAGAGACAAGTGTTTGTATCAGAAGGTCACAGTAAGTTCAGGCAGTCATTCTGTATTGTGGACATTATTCACACTGTGCACATTGCATAATGCATAGTGTGTGTAAACTGCAATGGACAGGCTACGCATTATAACATACACATTATTGTAATTCAAAGCCAGCATGCAGTGAGTTCGAATAACGTGATCTGTTACAGTCCAGAGATGTGACTAAGTCCATAGAATCGTATGGGCAGCGAGTTGATATGCAGAATTATTCTGCGATGCAACGGACACAGTGTGAATATACCCTGAGAGCTCTCGACTACAGAAGTGGATATTAAAACAAGTCATTATCCTCTGAAAACAGCTCAAGATGAGCAAACAAATTCAGGTATTACTAGAATCGTTTTTGTGAAGTTTCTATTTCTTGAAGTGCTTCTGAGTCCAAGTCCACTTCAATAGATTATATATATATATATGGTACACGGTGCATGCAAAAGAGATATGTAAATAAATAATGCTGCTCTGTGCCGCCGTGGGAAGCTTTGGAAGTTTTCGGGGACATTCTAGCACGCTCTCTCGCGTTCTCACGCATGCGCAGTCCGGAGCCCCCCGTCCTTAGGCGTACTCGGGCACTCTTCTAGTGAGTATGCAGCTTTATTGTGCACAAATTGCAGACAACCCATGCATTAACCTTATGTATGGGGGCAGCCCTATGGCCCTCTTTAATATGTGCTGCAACCAGACTGTTAAAGCACTTCTGCTCTTCATTAATGCCAGGACAGGTTAGCAATTATTTATGGGGCCGTGGTGGGGCAGATGCATGCCAGTCAAAAAGGGAGTGAAATGGGGAACAGAACTCAAAGCCTGAGACAGGCACTTGCTTGGTAGCTGAAACTAAGAGGGAGTGGAGCCTAGAAGAGACCACTATTTTAGCAGGTAAGTATACATTTTTAATGTCACGTTTACCCTGTGTTCTTAGATCCAGTGCTGCTGACTTGTATATGCTGCTATGTAAGAGCACAAAAAGGTCTACATTACGAAGTTAAAATTGTACTTGGCATAGCATTTCAGTAGGACGAAGCAGCTAATGATGGCACCAAGAGGTTTTTCAGCCTCAAGAGCTTCATGAGCCTCAAGAGCTCAAGAGCAGTGCTTGACTATTGAATAGCCAAAGTGTTGGTTGTCAAGGTAACAGGCTCCAGTATGTGGATTTGGCACCAGGGCCCATATGCACCTTTTTCTCCTGAGTTTTCTCCTAGGAGATATTTTCAAACTTGTAAGTAAAATGCCTTTTAAAACACAAGCAAGCAAAAATATATTTTTGATAGTACTTTTTTCTCCTACTTTTTTGTACTTTTTCCATTGTAAATTGCTGAAAACGCATTCTAAATCGAAGATGAAAAATTATCTCCTAGGAGAAAACTGAGGAGAAAAAGTTAATTGCATATGGGCCCAGGAGTGAAAACGATGTATTGTATTAGTATTGTATTGGTTAGGGTTAGATTTTCAAGGCTGCTGTTAGTGGGTAAGATGATGCTAGCTTTATCAGTTAGGCTTAGAGGGTTAAGGTCAGGCATCAGAATGGGGAGAACATTAGGGGAAAGGTTAAGGTTACGAATCATGAAAGGGTACATTTTGAGGGTGAGGTTATTGATAAGCATCAGGTAGGGGTTAATGTTAGAAAGTGGGGTTCAGGCTAGGCATCAGTAAGAGGGTAAGGTTTGGGTTTGGCATCAGGAAAGTGTTAATGTTTAGGAAAAGGTCAGGGTTAGGTTTCAGAAAATGTCTTTTTGTTACAAAACCTGTGTAACAATAAAGCTAGGTACACACATACAATAAATGTCGACTGGCAGGGGGCAGGAATTTATCCCTCAGGGGACAGTTTGGGGCTGATTGAGTACAAATGTGTCCCTAGCCGCCAGGCTAGTAACACGTTCTGTTACTATGGAGGAGGGCAGAGGGATGACGAGTGGCACACAATGGAGTGGGAAGAGTAAAGAGGGAGAAGAATAGAGTCAGGTAGTGTTCGTCAGGGATGGTGCGGCAGGCCAGATCTCTCGCCGACGCATCGTCAGGAGCTGCTGTACACACACTAGATTCACAGCAGAGACAGTCTTGAGCAGCCACATTGGCCAAGTTTAATCTAGTGTGTGTACAAAGCTTAAAGGGAACCTGAGGTGGAAGGGATATGGAGGCTGACATATTTATTTCCTTTTAAACCAGTTCCCTGGCAGCCCTGCTGATCCTGTGTCTCTAATACTTTTAGCCATAGACCCTGAACAAGCATACAGAAGATCAAATATTCTGACTCAGCTGATTCAGGTTTTCCTGGATTAGTCATATGCTTGTTCCAGGGTTTTGACTCAGACGCTACTTATGCCAGAAGATCAACAGGGCTGCCAGGCAACTGGCATTGTTTACAATGAAGTAAACATGGCAGCCTCCATATCCCTCTCACCTCTGCTTCCCTTTAACAAGCCTTTAACTCGAGCATCAGCATTTGTATTGTTGATATTCAACTTCCCACAGAATTAAGCAGCACCGAAACTAAATGAGCCCTCAGTTAGGGGCTTTTGTGTTCCTTTAAGGTTCATACACACGCCTGACTTTTACAAACTACTGGCAGGGCCGGCCCTAGACTTTTTGCCGCCTGAGGCAAAATTTGAAAAAAACGCCGCCCCCCCCAGCCGTGGGTTGGGGGGGGGGGCACCGAGCTGGAGGGGTAGTGGGCAGAAAGGGGGTATTGGGCCTAGCGGTTGGGAGGGGGGTCGGACACCCCCCCTCCCTCGCCTGGGTCCCCCGATCTGCGCTCCTCCTCCAGCGCTAAGTGTCCGGGGTGCATATGATTAAAAGGCAACGGGCGGGGGACTCACTCACCTCTTCCGCGTTCCATCGTGCGCTCCACTGACGTCACTTCCTGCAACGCCGTCCACTCGCCCGTTGCCTCTTAATCATATGCACGCTGGTACTTAGCGCTGGAGGAGGAGCGCAGATCGGGGGACCCAGGCGAGGGAGGGGGGGTGTCCGACCCCCCTCCCCACCGCTAGGCCCAATACCCCCTTTCTGCCAGCTACCCCTCCAGCTCGGCGGGCGGCCCCCAGCATCCATGGACAGGCGGGTGCTGCCCCCCCAGATCTGCCGCCTGAGGCAAATGTTTCACCCCGCCTCATGAGCGGGCCGGCCCTGACTACCGGTCCTCAGACCCGCTCGTGGGGCGGTCATTCTGATAACAGTTTCCCGGTGTGTACAGTCTGTCGTCAGGCTGATAAGGCTGGTTTTGACTGATCCGCCGAGCGGATCATTCAGAACCAGCCTTATCATCCTGACAACAGGGCTCGCCCACATTTCCCTCTGGGTATCGCATGGTGGTTTGGGGGCCCCAGCAAGTGAGAGAGGCTGGGGCTCCCTGCTGTCGTGCGAACCAGTGTTTGTCATCCTGACAACAGACTGTACACACCGGCAAACTGTCGTCAGAACGACCGCCACGCGGGCGGGTCTGATGACTGGCAGTTTGTAAAAGTCAGACGTGTGTACATAGCTTTAGGCCCACCAGAAAAAAAAGCTCTGCTAGTTCTTGTTCTATATACCCTAATTAACCACTTGAGGACCACAGTCTTTCTACCCCTTAAGGACCAGAGCCTTTTTTTCCATTCAGACCACTGCAGCTTTCACGGTTTATTGCTCGGTCATACAACCTACTATCTAAATGAATTTTCCCTCCTTTACTTGTCACTAATACAGCTTTCTTTTGGTGCTATTTGATTGCTGCTGCGATTTTTAGTTTTTATTATATTCATCAAAAAAAGACATGAATTTTGTCAAAAAAATAATTTTTTTTAACTTTCTGTGATAAAATTTGTCAAATAAAGTAAAATTTCTGTATACATTTTTGTCCAAATTTATTGTGCTACATGTCTTTGATAAAAAAAAACCATTCAGTGTATATTTATTGGTTTGGGTAAAAGTTATAGCGTTTACAAACTATGGTGCAAAAAGTGAATTTTCCCATTTTGAAGCATCTCTGACTTTTCTTAACACCTGTCATGTTTCATGAGGTGCTAAAATTCCAGGATAGTATAAATACCCCCCAAATGACCCCATTTTGGAAAGAAGACATCCCAAAGTATTCACTGAGAGGCATGGTGAGTTCATAGAAGATTTTATTTTTTTTGTCACAAGTTAGCGGAAAATGATACTTTAAGAACAAAAAAAAAAAGTTGCCATTTCTGCTAACTTGTGACAAAAAAAAAATGAAATCTGCCACGGACTCACCATGCCCCTCTCTGAATACCTTGAAGTGTCTACTTTCCAAAATGGGGTCATTTGTGGGGTGTGTTTACTGTCCTGGCATTTTGGGGGTGCTAAATTGTAAGCACCCCTGTAAAGCACCCCTGTAAAGCCTAAAGGTGCTCATTGGACTTTGGGCCCCTTAGCGCAGTTAGGCTGCAAAAAAGTGCCACACATGTGGTATTTTCGTACTCAGGAGAAGTAGTATAATGTGTTTTGGGGTGTATTTTTACACATACCCATGCTGGGTGGGAGAAATATCTCTGTAAATGACAATGTTTTGATTTTTTTTTTAGCAATTGTTCATTTACAGAGAGATTTCTCCCACCCAGCATGGGTATGTGTAAAAATACACCCCAAAACACATTATACTACTTCTCCTGAGTACAGCGACACCACATGTGTGGCACTTTTTTGCACCCTAACCGCTAAGGGGCCCAACGTCCTATGAGTACCTTTAGGATTTCACAGGTCATTTTGCGGCATTTGGTTTCTAGACTACTCCTCACGGTTTAGGGCCCCTAAAATGCCAGGGCAGTATAGAAACCCCACAAGTGACCCCATTTTAGAAAGAAGACACCCCAAGTTAGCAGAAATTTATTTATTTTTTCTTACAAAGTGTCATTTTCCACTAACTTGTGACAAAAAAAATAAAATCTTCTATGAGCTCACCATACCCCTAACGGAATACCTTGGGGTGTCTTCTTTCTAAAATAGGGTCACGTGTGGGGTTCCTACACTGCCCTGGCATTTTATGGGCCCTAAACCGTGAGGAGTAGTCTTGAAACCAAATGTCTCAAAATGACCTGTGAAATCCTAAAGGTTGGACTTTGGGCCCCTTAGCGCAGTTAGGGTGCAAAAAAATGTCACACATGTGGTACCACCATACTCAGGAGAAGTAGTATAATGTGTTTTGTGGTGTATTTTTACATATACCCATGCTGGGTGGGAGAAATATCTCTGTAAATGACAATGTTTTGATTTTTTTACACACAATTGTCTATTTACAGAGATATTTCTCCCACCCAGCATGGGTATGTGTAAAAGTACACCCCAAAACACATTACAGTGGTGTGAAAAACTATTTGCCCCCTTCCTGATTTCTTATTTTTTTTGCATGTTTGTCACACTTAAATGTTTCTGCTCATCAAAAACTGTTAACTATTAGTCAAAGATAACATAATTGAACACAAAATGCAGTTTTAAATGATGGTTTTTATTATTTAGTGAGAAAAAAACTCCAAATCTACATGGCCCAGTGTGAAAAAGTGATTGCCCCCCTTGTTTAAAAATAACTTAACTGTGGTTTATCACACCTGAGTTCAATTTCTGTAGTCACCCCCAGGCCTAATTACTGCCACACCTGTTTCAATCATGAAATCACTTAAATAGGAGCTATCTGACACAGAGAAGTAGACCAAAAGCACCTCAAAAGCTAGACATCACGCCAAGATCCAAAGAAATTCAGGAACAAATGAAAACAAAAGTACTGTAATTGAGATCTATCAGTCTGGTAAAGGTTAGTAAGCCATTTCTAAAGCTTTGGGACTCCAGCGAACCACAGTGAGAGCCATTATCCACAAATGGCAAAAACATGGAACAGTGATGAACCTTCCCAGGAGTGGCCGGCCGACCAAAATTACCCCAAGAGCGCAGAGAAAACTCATCCGAGAGGCCACAAAAGACCCCAGGACAACATCTAAAGAACTGCAGGCCTCACTTGCCTCAATTAAGGTCAGTGTTCACAACTCCACCATAAGAAAGAGACTGGGCAAAAACGGCCTGCATGGCAGATATCCAAGGCGCAAACCACTTTTAAGCAAAAAGAACATTAAGGCTCATCTCAATTTTGCTAAAAAAACATCTCAATGATTGCCAAGACTTTTGGGAATATACCTTGTGGACCGACGAGGCAAAAGTTGAACTTTTTGAAAGGTTGCGTGTCCCGTTACATCTGGCGTAGAAGTAACACAGCATTTCAGCAAAAGAACATCATACCAACAGTAAAATATGGTGGTGGTAGTGTGATGGCCTGGGGTTGTTTTGCTGCTTTAGGACCTGGAAGGCTTGCTGTGATAGATGGTACCATGAATTCTACTGTCTACCAAAAAATCCTGAAGGAGAATGTCCGGCCATCTGTTCGTCAGCTCAAGCTGAAGCAATCTTGGGTGCTGCAGCAGGACAATGACCCAAAACACACCAGCAAATCCACCTCTGAATGGCTGAAGAAAGACAAAATGAAGACTTTGGAGTGGCCTAGTCAAAGTCCTGACCTGAATCCTATTGAGATGTTGTGGCATGACCTTAAAAAGGTGGTTCATGCTAGAAAACCCTCAAATAAAGCTGAATTACAACAATTCTGCAAAGATGAGTGGGCCAAAATTTCTCCAGAGCACTGTAAAAGACTCGTTACAAGTTATTGCAAACACTTGATTGCAGTTATTGCTGCTAAGGGTGGCCCAACCAGTTATTAGGTTCAGGGGGCAATTTCTTTTTCACACAGGGCCATGTAGGTTTTCAGTTTTTTTTCTCACTAAATAATAAAAACCATCATTTAAAACTGCATTTTGTGTTCAATTATGTTATCTTTGACTAATAGTTAACGGTTTTTGATGAGCAGAAACATTTAAGTGTGACAAACATGCAAAAGAATAAGAAATCAGGAAGGGGGCAAATAGTTTTTCACACCACTGTATACTACTTCTCCTGAGTACTGCGATACGACATGTGTGACACTTTTTTGCAGCCTAGGTGCGCTAAGGGGCCCAACGTCCTATTCACAGGTTATTTTGAGGCATTTGGTTTCTAGACTACTCACGGTTTAGGGCTCCTAAAATGCCAGGGCAGTATAGGAACCCCACAAGTGACCCCATTTTAGAAAGAAGACACCCCAAGGTATTCCGTTAGGTGTATGGTAAATTCATAGAAGATTGTATTTTTTGTCACAAGTTAGTGGAAAATGACACTTTGTGAAAAAAACAATAAAAATCAATTTCCGCTAACTTTTGACAAAAAATTAAATCTTCTATGAACTTGTCATACACCTAACGGAATACCGTGGGGTGTCTTTTTTTCTAAAATGGGGTCACTTGTGGGGTTCCTATACGGCCCTGGCATTTTAGGGGCCCAAAACCGTGAGGAGTAGTCTGGAACCCAAATGCCTCAAAATGACTGTTCAGGGGTATAAGCATCTGCAAATTTTGATGACAGGTGGTCTATGAGGGGGCAAATTTTGTGGAACCGGTCATAAGCAGGGTGGCCTCTTAGATGACAGGTTGTATTGGGCCTGATCTGATGGATAGGAGTGCTAGGGGGTGACAGGAGGTGATTGATGGGTGTCTCAGGGGGTGATTAGAGGGGAAAATAGATGCAATCAATGCACTGGGGAGGTAATCGGAAGGGGGTCTGAGGGGGATCTGAGGGTTTGGCCGAGTGATCAGGAGCCCAAACGGGGTAAATTAGGGCCTGATCTGATGGGAAGGTGTGCTAGGGGGTGACAGGTGGTGACAGGAGGTAGTGAGTAGTGGGTGTCAGGACACCTTCTGAAAAAGGACACAGGGAACAAAAACGGGGAGCCCAATGGTGCAGTACGTCAATACAATCGGGTAATTGTAGTAAGTGAAAATCTACTCACAAAGGTAGGTTGCAGAGGGGCAACCGACCGCAGGAAGCAGGTGGAGACAATAAACCTGACTCCACTCGGGGAGGTCACCGAGGACCTGGATGCGGTCGCACTCCTTGGGTAAAAAAGGGGGACAGGTGTCCACCGTGGTGTACACCACGCGTGGTCTGTCTCCACCCCTCAAACGGGACACATATGTGGGTATAAGATGCACTAGACAATTGTAAAGAGGCGCCCTAATCGTAGATAAAAGCATCTAAAAACAGTTTAAAATTGACAAAAACGTGAGGTAGCTTACCTCAATGACGACAAATCTTTGTAATAAACAAAAGATTTATTATAGCACAGGCAATGCGTTTCGCGGGTCCAAGCCCGCTTCCTCAGGCCAATACAAGTGCCAAGCTCCCTTGGCTAAATATTTCATTTAGCTTGGCACTTGTATTGGCCTCTTTACAATTGTCTGGTGACAGGAGGTGATTGATGGGTGTCTCAAAGTGTGATTAGAGGGGGGAATAGATGCAAGCAATGCACTGGCGAGGTGATCAGGGCTGGGGTCTGAGGGCGTTCTGAGGGTGTGGGCGGGTGATTGGGTGCCCTAGGGGCAGATAGGGGTCTGATCTGATGGGTAGCAGTGACAGGTGGTGACAGGGGGTGATTGATGGGTGATTGATGGGTAATTAGTGGGTGTTTAGAGGAGAGAACAGATGTAAACAATTCACTTGGGAGGTGATCTGACGGGGGGGGGGGGGGGGGGGTCTGCGGGCGATATGATGGTGTGGGTGGGTGATCAGATTGCCCGCAAGGGGCACGTTAGGGGCTGATTGATGGGTGGCAGTAACAGGAGGTGATTGACGGGTGATTGACAGGTGATCAGTGGGTTATTACAGGGAAGAACAGATGTAAATAATGCACTGGCGAATTGATAAGGGGGGGTCTGAGGGCAATCTGAGCGTGTGGGCGGGTGATTGGGTGCCTGCAAGGGGCAGATTAGGGTCTGATCTGATGGGTAACAGTGACGGGTGGTGATAGGGGGTGATTGATGGGTAATTAGTGGGTGGTTAGAGGAGAGAACAGATGTAAACAATGCACTTGGGAGGTGATCTGACGACGGGTCTGCGGACGATCTGATGGTGTGGGTGGGTGATCAGATTGCCCGCAAGGGGCAGGTTAGGGGCTGATTGATGGGTGGCAGTAACAGGAGGTGATTGATGGGTGATTGACAGGTGATTGACAGGTGATCAGTGGGTTATTACAGGGAAGAACAGATGTAAATAATGCACTGGCGAATTGATAAGGGGGGGGTCTGAGGGCAATCTGAGCGTGTGGGCGGGTGATTGGGTGCCTGCAAGGGGCAGATTAGGGTCTGATCTGATGGGTAACAGTGACGGGTGGTGATAGGGGGTGATTGATGGGTAATTAGTGGGTGGTTAGAGGAGAGAACAGATGTAAACAATGCACTTGGGAGGTGATCTGACGACGGGTCTGCGGACGATCTGATGGTGTGGGTGGGTGATCAGATTGCCCGCAAGGGGCAGGTTAGGGGCTGATTGATGGGTGGCAGTAACAGGGGGTGATTGATGGGTGATTGACAGGTGATTGATAGGTGATCAGTGGGTTATTACAGGGAAGAACAAAAAAAATAGCGTTGGCAGATAGTGACAGGAAGTGATTGATGGGTGATTAGGGGGGTGATTGGGTGCAAACAGTGGTCTGGGGGGTGGGCAGGGGGGGGGGTCTGAAGGGTGCTGTTGGCGATTAGGGGGCAGGGGGGGAAGATCAGTGTGTTTGGGTGCAGACTAGGGTGGCTGCAGCCTGCCCTGGTGGTCCCTCGGACACTGGGACCACCAGAGCAGGAGGCAGCCTGTATAATACGCTTTGTATACATTACAAAGCGTATTATACGCTTTGCATGCGGCGATCGTGGGGTGAACAACCCGCCGGCACTTCCGAACGGCCGGCGGGTTGTCGTCGCGGGTGGGCGGAGCCAGTTGCCGGGGGAAGCGCGCGTCACCGGTGACGCGATTGCTCCCCGGGCATGCCGAAAGAACGCAACACCCATGGGCGTATTGCGGTCCTTTCGGTGTCCACTTCGCCGCTGCCCATCGACTGTGGGCGGTCGGCAAGTGGTTAAGTATCCTGTAAGCAAGACTCTGAATTTTAATGTAAGTTTTCAGGATTTCAGTACATTAAGTACAAAATGCAGGCGGTCCTCTACTTACAAACAGCTTCTGTTCTGGGAGGTGTTTGTAAGTTGGGTCATGTGTACATAGTGAAATGTGGATAATTGATTTCCTTTCTGACAACTCTGGAAATGGATACATAATAGTATAGACTATGTTTTTTGTTGTTTACAATGTGCTGCGGATTTGTTATAGCAGTTTATACAATACTGTAACATGTAACAACAAAAATATTTAATAACTACAACAGTTCAGTATATGTTGTACATGGAGACAACTTTTTTATATGTACGTAAATGTGGTTTGTAAGTAGGGAACTGTCTGTACAATACAAAATATGTTTTAGTAATATTTCTCTGAACATTTTCCACTAACAATCCAATTTCTAGCGAAAAATAGTTTGAGCGATCAGATAATTCTGATTGGAAGTTAAATTGTTCACTACACTATCAACGAGCCAATCTTTGCTTTCTATCTATAACAACCAACAATAAAATCCAAATTTTAGTTAGGTGAAAATCCATGCAGACTAATCGTTCGTAATCGATTGTGCCCATCAATGGAGATTATTTACAACCAATCCGATCAGAATTTCTAATAGCTCAAACGATTTTTCGCTAGAAATTGGACTGTTAGTGGCCAACTTCATGCATCTATGATGTGCAGCATTTGTTTAACCACTACCAGTTGTGTTCTCCAGAGCAATTTTCCCCTTTCAGCGCTCCTACCATTTGTTTGCCAATAACTTTATCACTACTTTTCACATCAAAATGAACTATATCATTTTCGGCACCAATTAGGCTTTCTTTGGGTGGTACTTTTTGCTAAGAATCATTTTATTCTATTTGCATTTTAATGGGATAATTAGAAAAAATGGGAAAAATCATTATTTTTGAGTCATTGTAGTTTTTAAATAAAACATGCTACTGTGGATAAAACCCAACACATTTTACTTGCCCATTTATCTCGGATATTACAACAATTAAATTATGTCCCTAGTACAATGTTTGCCGACAATGTTTTATTTGGAAATAAAGGTGTATTTGTTCAGTTATGTGTTTGTTTATACTATATCACTAATTACAAGCAATTATTTGAACACAAAAAAAAACAGTAATATAGCCTCTTGACTTACATATTAAAAAAAAGTCACTAAGGTAAATATCTTTTTAGGTTTTTTTTTTTGTTTTTTTTTTGGGGGGGGGAGGGGGGTGTTTTTTACACGTGTTTTATTTTGGTAACTATGGGAGAGGGGGGAGGTAAGGGGTTAATTAATGGGGGATTTATTTATTTTTATTTAAAGTGGATCCGAGATGAACTTTTACTCATTGCATAATTGTGTTCCTTTCCTATTGTTTATAGTGCTTCCTCAAGCCAAATACTTTTTTGTTTTTGTTTTAATACTCTAATTCCCTATAAACTAAACAAGCCACGCCCACAGGTTTTCAGAGAGCCAAGGCACTTTCAGACAGTAGCAAGGGCTCATGGGAGCTCAGTCTGGGCAGGAGGAGGGGGAGATATTACTAGCCAGAGATTTCAGAGGCAGAGGGGAGGAGGGAGGTGGAGGGGGGATTAGTTTGTTTTGCTCAAGATGCAGATAAGCCTCCCTCTGTGTAATGTTTACAAACAACATGGCTGCTGTCATTGTATCACAGGAAGAAATAATCATATTCTATTAAAGCTGTTTTCAGGTAGATTTGCTGTGTAAACTATCTAAACTTTAGATAAGATATATAGACAAGTTACTTGTTATAGTTAGTTTTTCATCTCGGATCCGCTTTAATTTATGTATGTAGGTGTATTTTTATTATTTGGCCACTAGATGTCCCCCACTTTATTCCTGCATACTATGAACAGTACGCAGGAAGTAATGTGTATGTGTGTTTACGTCACTTTGTTAATGACCACCGGCATCTCACTGATGCTGGTAATCATTGATTACAGGCACTTTGATCGGCTTTGGGAACACCTGTTCCCATTCGCCAATCAGTCTAGTAACGGGTAGCGGTGAGAGCATGGTCGGGAGCAAGCGGTAAGTAAATGCAAAGCAGCAGCGGAGCATTATACATTACCTGCTCCCAGCGGCATGACAGGTCCTCCTCATTCCTCTTCAGTGCAACTCATCACCGCACTGTGCAGCCAATCACCTCCTGTCTCTGCATATCATGTGACCGGGATGGAAACCACATTGCGATTGGCTGCACGGCACAGCAATGAGCTGCACTGAAGAGGATTGAAGAGACCCTATCTGTGATGATCCGCTCAGCTGGCTGCACAGGCAGACAGCTGTTTGTCCATTCCTCTAGTCTGTGGGCTGCAGGTCTCTGGAACAGCCATTGCTATCTAGTATAGTTAATTCCTGGGGGTTGCTTTAGGCTCCCCTTCTAGCCCAGTCAGGTTGTATTATCTGTATTGCCTGTTCTGTCTTGTCTTGCCTGTTGCCATTGTCCTGTCCCAAAGGTGGTTGACAGGAAATGGTTCTGATCTCTGTTCTTGGAGTATAGCTGGTGCAGCGGTTGCTACCAGCTATCTCTTCTGTTCTGTCTCCTGGGATCGCGCTAGATACTTTTCGCTAGCACTGGGGATCCTTCTGTTCTGTCTCCTGGGATCACGCTAGCTACTTTTCGCTAGCGCTGGGGATCCTTCTGTTCTGTCTTCTGGGATCGCGCTAGCTACTTTTCGCTAGCGCTGGGGATCCTTCTGTTCTGCTACTCTGTACCTGGATCGCGCTAGCCACTTTTCGCTAGTGCTGTGGATCCTATCTCTCGCTTGTCCCTGTTTTCGTGTGTCTGTCTTGTCTGCTACGCTTGCTGGAGGCTCGGTGACGTAACCGTTAAGCAAGCGCTCGCGTCCTCTGTTTCATGTTTGTCTGTCGATGGTTAGTTAGGCGTGCTTGTCTCTATTGTGCTTATCACGTGGAGACCGCGCATAACCGCGTGCACTGTTGCGAATGAGTGCGGTGTTCGCGGTTAGCTAGCGTTTGTTATTTTCCGTATCTCCTTATTGTATTATTTGCTGTGTCTTTGCTACCCTCGTATTCTATTCTGATCTGCCTTGTGTCACGTCTGGCGATCGCACCTCTCGTGATCGCGTTCCTATTTCATATCTGCTGTTGTGTGTGCGCGGTCGCGGGGTGGTGACTGGATTGGCGCACACACATACAACCTGTCCCTTTGCTCAATCTCATTCGCAATCGCCTCTCTTGCGATTGCGTTCTGCGCTTCGTACAATTCCTGTCTGGCATTTGTGGAGGTACAGAGGATTGGTTCCTCTGCACTCCTCAGCGCCATCTGCCGACAGGAATTTCCCTCTACAGGTGCGTAGCACCTTTTGCTGGGTGCCTGCAAATATACGCTTGTGGAGGATTTCCGCCGTGTCAGCGCACGCGTTGTGCACTGATCACGGAGAAAGTTCCACAATCGTTACAGAATGACCAGCCAAACCCAAAACCCCAGTGTAGACAGAATTTCCGATTTGTACGATTTTGTCGAATATGGCTCTTGTACCTTTAAGAGATTTAAAAAACTTGAACCTGAATCAGCAGACGAATTTTTGTCTGAGTGTACGAAACTGTTAGCGAACCCTGAATTCCAATGCACCCCAGTGTCTACCTGGGCCCCCCAAATGGTCTACATTCTGTTGGGGGGCAAAATGTCAATGTGGGGTTATGATGTGTTAGATCATACCACCCTGAGTCAAAGACCCCTGGAATTCTTGGCCTTTTTAATTCACAATTGGCTGAGATTACCTCAATTACCATACCCCCTTAATGAGTTGTTGTCAGCAGCTCAATCAGCTGTTCCATCTACTCTTTCATCCATAAAGCAGCCATCCAAAGCCTCTAAGTCTAAACGTAAAAGATCTAGGAAGGCTTCCCAGCGGAAAGATCTGTTGCCCATGGCAACCACAGATAGAGAGGTTATTTCTGTCAAGTCTGAAATGGGCAAAACCATGCAGTATGATAATGATGTTTATAATGCATCTGCTGATCAGTTTCCAGGTTTTTTGCCCCAATCCAAAGCTTATGAGGATCCTGCTATAGGTAGGATCGCACACTACATTAAAGCAGTTAAAAAATCTGTTCTTGTTCCTGAACTCCACCCCTATGGAGATTATCTGGATACTGGCCTGTTTGAACCCCCATTTGCTTCCTGGGATGTTGGGGCCTTGCTGGAGGAATTCGGTTTTGATTGGAAAGCCTTTTGCGATTTTTACATCGCAAAAAGCGAAGATGTCTTGAATGCTTGTCTTGATTCTATGTACCTTCTGATTGATTCCAATGAATGTGACAAGGATGATGTGGATCTGGTGATCTATGTATGGCAAACGATTTTGGATGAGTTGCACACACACCAACCAATTGATTCCAATAAAGAGACATAGTTGTCGGATGATTGTTCCTGCCTTTGTGGGGTAAAGCATGAGAGTCTTGACTTTGTGCAATCTGAAATGAATGAGTATGCCGCTGTGGTTGATTCCTGTCCCTGTGCGAATCCTGAAGGATTCTCTCCTGACAGTGTGCAGTTTGAATCTGTGCGATCTGATGCCTGTTTCTCGGATGTTCCTGCAGATTGTGATCGGCATGAGTCTGCCGGTTTCCTCAAGGATGTGTGGGATCCTTTGTCATTTAGAAACAGATCTTTGAGATCTTCCATCTGTGACCCTGCTATGGGGAAAGTTTCTCGACTGTGCAGCGTCAAAAGTAAAATTAATATGCCTAATAAAGTTTATCCTGTTGATGTCGCTATTTCTTCTGCAAATGATTCCCTGTCTCACCCTGTTCTCACCTGTAAGGGCCCGTTGCCTGGAGACAGTTGCTCCAGTGTTTCGGTCCTAGATGCCTTGCAGTCTGCTCCGCAGATCGCGGAGGTTTGCGCTATGGAAGCATCAGTTTCACAACCTAAAGTGAATTTTGATTCGCAGGTTTTGCGTTCTGATTCCTCGGATTCGACATTGTTAGCCGAATCTAAGAGTGAGACAGCGCTTCGGTTTTGCGAATCTGATGCTGAACCTTCTTTGCCTTATTCAGAGACGCTTTCTCTGAGCCTGCCCTGTACCATGAATAACAAAACGATGTCCAATCACACTGACATTTGGGAGTCCCTTTCTTGCTTTGAAGAAAGTTCTGACTCTCCACCCTGTACTCTGGATGAGTCAATATTGCCTTGTACAATATCTCCTGCCCTGCCCCTAGAGGCTCGTCTAGGTATTGCTGCTATTTTTACCTGTCTTTCTGCAGTTTTGGAGTTGCAAGCTAGTTTGACTACTACGCAGAATTCTGGGTGCAGCGAGATTAAAGTTAGGGAGTCAGTGTGTGGTCCAGTGAATATTCCTGTACGTTCCACTCATGATGATGAAATTCAGTCTCAGTCTATGGTGGAACCTTCCCTGGGACATCTGCCCTGTTCTCAAAATAAAGTTCCAGTTTTGCCCTGTAACATGGATAGTACAGAATCCTTCTTAGACAACTTGAAAAATGATGTTCCTGAGGTCTTGTTTGATGATCTGAAGGTCTCTGAGTTCCTCCCAAAGGGTGCAGAACTTGTAGGAGATGTCTCCTGCCCCCCAGGTCCTTCTGAGGTGTTGCCCACTTCAGTAGGCATTGCTGCCTTGCTGACTACTTTTGCAGCTCTTGTGGAGCTTCATTCATGTGTAGTCAATGATGATATTACAGTTACAGAAAATTCTGAATTTGAGTCCGAGTCTTCTTTTGAAAGACCAGTACCTGTGACCTTTACTCGCGATGATTTTCTGCCCGGTACTGGTTTTGGTCTTGTCGTGTCGGACTCTGAGGTTGGCAGTTCCCCGACATGTCCTGAGGTTTCTCCTGTACTAGTGTACCCCGATGTGCTCTGTGACCCAGAAAGCCCAAGTGTGCCTCGGTTACCAGCGTACTCAGATGCTTCCTCAGTGGAGACATGTTCTGATATAGCCTGACTGCTTGCATGCCCAGAAGTGGTCCCTGAAAGTCCTGATCTTGATGGGTGTCCTGCTAATTTTGAGTCTGGAATGATCATAGGTTCCATAGGGGTTCTTGGTGGTTCTCCATGTGAGCCTGGTGAGCGTTCTGGCTTCTTGGGATTTCTGCGGAGCTTCAAGGCGTTCTGGGAGATTCCGGGAAAGGTTTTGCTTGGTGCCCTGAATACGATCAGCAATGGCTTTGGTGTTGTAAGGGACACTTCGAACAGGTACTGCGGCAGGTTTGGTATTCTTGGACGCTCCTTGGAAGGTGGTGGGTATTGTCTGGAGGGTGTCGATGGCTTCTTCTCTGGTGTCCACAGTCCTGATGGGTGTTACGCTGAGACTTGTAGTGCTGATGGGCATGTTTCGGTGGCTTCTGCTTCTGATGAGGTCGGTTTCGGATGGACTGACTCTGGAATTGGGCCTTGTCGGGCTGTCCCGAACTTCATGAGTCTTCAGTTAGAGTTTTGTGATGATACCAGTTTTGAGGGATGTCTGGAATCCATCCCTAGAGGGGGGGTACTGTGATGATCCGCTCAGCTGGCTGCACAGGCAGACAGCTGTTTGTCCATTCCTCTAGTCTGTGGGCTGCAGGTCTCTGGAACAGAGACCTGTCTTTCCATTGCAAGTTTCTGGTCTGTTCTCTTGCTGGGGAATTTGCATACATTCGTTATGCAAATCCCCTACTTGCCTTCTTTGATGACTGGCACTAAAAGAGCTTTATGTTTCCCAGAAGGCTTTGCTGGTCATTTCCTTTCCATGGTCTGTTCCTGATGGACACTGCTGGAGTGTCAGCCATTGCTATCTAGTATAGTTAATTCCTGGGGGTTGCTTTAGGCTCCCCTTCTAGCCCAGTCAGGTTGTATTATCTGTATTGCCTGTTCTGTCTTGTCTTGCCTGTTGCCACTGTCCTGTCCCAAAGGTGGTTGACAGGAAATGGTTCTGATCTCTGTTCTTGGAGTATAGCTGGTGCAGCGGTTGCTACCAGCTATCTCTTCTGTTCTGTCTCCTGGGATCGCGCTAGATACTTTTCGCTAGCGCTGGGGATCCTTCTGTTCTGTCTCCTGGGATCGCGCTAGCTACTTTTCGCTAGCGCTGGGGATCCTTCTGTTCTGCTACTCTGTACCTGGATCGCGCTAGCCACTTTTCGCTAGTGCTGTGGATCCTATCTCTCGCTTGTCCCTGTTTTCGTGTGTCTGTCTTGTCTGCTACGCTTGCTGGAGGCTCGGTGACGTAACCGTTAAGCAAGCGCTCGCGTCCTCTGTTTCATGTTTGTCTGTCGATGGTTAGTTAGGCGTGCTTGTCTCTATTGTGCTTATCACGTGGAGACCGCGCATAACCGCGTGCACTGTTGCGAATGAGTGCGGTGTTCGCGGTTAGCTAGCGTTTGTTATTTTCCGTATCTCCTTATTGTATTATTTGCTGTGCCTTTGCTACCCTTGTATTCTATTCTGATCTGCCTTGTGTCACGTCTGGTGATCGCACCTCTCGCGATCGCGTTTCTATTTCATATTATTATTATTATTATTATTTAGTATTTATATAGCGCCAACATATTACGCAGCGCTGTACAATGTATATATATATATCTTGTCACTAACTGTCCCTCAAAGGAGCTCACAATCTAATCCCTACCATTGCCGTATGTCTATATTATGTAGTGTAAGTACTTTAGTCTAGGGCCAATTTTTTTTAGGGGGAGCCAATTAACTTATCCGTATGGTTTTGGAATGTTATATCTGCTGTATATCTGCTGTTGTGTGTGCGCGGTCGCGGGGTGGTGACTGGATTGGCGCACACACATACAGCCTGTCCCTTTGCTCAATCTCATTCGCAATCGCCTCTCTTGCGATTGCGTTCTGCGCTTCGTACAATTCCTGTCTGGCATTTGTGGAGGTACAGAGGATTGGTTCCTCTGCACTCCTCAGCGCCATCTGCCGACAGGAATTTCCCTCTACAGGTGCGTAGCACCTTTTGCTGGGTGCCTGCAAATATACGCTTGTGGAGGATTTCCGCCGTGTCAGCGCACGCATTGTGCGCTGATCACGGAGAAAGTTCCACAATCGTTACACTATCATACCGTCAGGAGCGGGTAATGTATAACAATTTGCCGCTGCTGCTCTGAATTGCATACAGGAGCTAAATACTTGGGGGGAGGGGCGGACAGATCTCTGTAGTGGGGGGAGGCTTAATGTAGTTACATCCCTGTATGCACATATACACAAATACACAGCACACACATACTGTACACACAGACGTACACACAGACGTACACACACACACACACACACACACACACACACACACACACACACACACACACACACACACACACACACACACACACACACATGCATTCACACACACACACACTCTCCTGAATACTGCACTCAGCCCTGGGCACAAAGCGCTCTGCCTGAGTTCCTCTTCACAGGCTAGGCTTGCCTATTGCTTACTGCATTATGCTTCTCACAAGCCCTTGGAAAACTCACAACCTGTTTATTCTGAAAATGACTCAGAAATGTATTTTCCTCCATGAATTTCTCACAGCCATGACATGTCAAAGTCAATGTACTTTGCTGGGAAGATCAAAGCTGCCCTGTATTTGTTCCACATAAAGCCCAACTCCGGGCAGTGTGGCTTCCCTAGCCCTGTGCAGGCACTCGGCGGCCGCGCATCATCATTAGCTGATGTCAGATCATTTGGTGAGGGTCCCCCCCCCACAGCAGCATCCTGCACACCTCTAGAGCTATAACTGATATATGTGTGTGGCTGGGCTCTCTGCACTCTCAATGGCTTGTTAATTCAAGCAGCAACCTGCCCTGTTGCACTGCTTCAGGTCATACCATCATATTTACCATCGACTTTAAAGTTGCAATACCACTGCTCCTGTGTGGCCACGTTCTGCTCCTGCTGATGTCACCGGGAGCATACTGCACAGGCGCAGACCACTCCTGGTGATGTCAGCGGGAGTGAGGATGCTGCCGCACAGGTGCAGAGGTTTTGAGGCTTTAAAGTCGCAAATTCCAGAAGTGAACCGGCGGTGGGGACCGGAGCTTCAGTGACAGGCTGTGTGGGCACAGGACATCTGCGGGGAACCGTTAGAAGCCCCAGGCAAGTTCAACTCTTTTTTCCTCCTACCCTCCTACAGTACTCCTTTCATTTCTAATCTTTAGTGATTATACATCAATAACATCTCTAAATGGTAAAACCATGTATGTATTTTTCAGGTAGAGATCATATATGGCCTCGATTCATAAAGCATTTCCGCATGAGGAAATGCAGAAAGCCGCTCGCTTTACCGACCACACAGCAAAATATGTATTCATAAAGGCTTTTTCCGCATGAAAAGCCGACATCCACAAGCAGAGTGATCAATCACCGCCTTGCGCGGTGATTATCACAGCAAAAGTAACAAATGTCAATTCATAAAGATTAGAGGTAGCGGTATGCGGACGGGTATTACCGCTACCTCTGATGTGGCGAGAAGCGTGCGGAATCCGTTGCAGTGAATGGGACAGACCTCCCAAGCAGCTGCAGAGAGAACACCGCACGGAGGGATTCCGCCTGCTTCTCCTGTTTCCGCATGCGTAGGACAGCCTAACGCCTGCCTACAGCGGAGTATCTCCGCACGCCTGTCACAACAGGCAACATTTTTATGAATTACCTCCCTGAAGGCGGAAATACCGACAGCGGTGTTTCCCCGCTCGACTTTCCCCGCTCGCAGGCACTTTTATGAATCGAGGCCATTGTGTTTCACCTCTAATTTTCTTGTCAAACATTAATGGATAAAATAATTGTAAAAATTAAGAATGCAAAAGACTTACCCATTTTTACCATAGTTTCCACTGACAGGCTGCATTCAAATTGAGAAGATGTGGCAGTTGTCGGGAGCAGGGTTGTCAAAATAGTACCAGGAGCAGATGTGGCATTTGTTACAGGCACCAAAGCAGTTGTTGTGGAGGCCACAGTTGAAGTAGACATGGTCTGACTGTGAACAGTTGATAATATGTTGGTAACTGGCGCAGTTTTGTTAGTGACTGTAGCAGGTGCATGTGTGGTGATAGTAGTGACGGTTGTAGAGGGTATTGTAACTGTGCTACTCATCACTGGGGTTGGAAGGGCTGTTGTGGTCAGTGTGTGCACTGTGTAATTTGCTGTTGTTGAATTTGTTGGTTTTGAAGTGACAACATCCGATACATGTAACTGTGTCGTTCTTGTGGTCAGAGTGGTCAACAATGTGTCTGTAGCTGGTATGTGGCTTGTGGGAACGGCATGAGTTATGTAAGAAGAAGATGGCTTTGTTGTAGAAGTAAGGTTTTTGGTTGCATTTCCTGTAGGTGAGGCAGATGAAACCTCAGGAGAAGATGTCACAGTAGAGACTGTAGAGAGAGAACCAGATAAGTTTGTTGGAATGATTGTTGTTGTTTGTGGAAAGGACGATGAATGAGCAAAGGGTATGGCTGTGGTTGGAGAATGGGATGTAGTTGGAGACATGGAGGTTACAGGGAGCTGACTAACATTAACATTAGCTGTAGTTAAATGAGTTAATGTTGTGGCATTAAAATCAGGTTGCTGATTTGAGTGAATGGTTGTCTGCAAGCTTGTCACAGTTGCAACAGTATTGTTGGGTGTACCAGGTAACGTCACATTAGAAACAAACACTGTTGTTGTTGTTGTTGTTTCAGCATGACTTGTTAAGCTGCTCTGAGAAGAGGGTACCGATGCAAGTTCATATGCTGGGGTTGTTACTGCATTAGATGAGGTGGAACCTTTAGTTTCAGATGTTACCTCTCTTGATGACATTGCTTGTGCTGATGTTGGTGTCTCAGAAACATTAGTGGAACTGGTCTGAGAAGCTGACAGTGCTGATGTATTTGTTGTACTTAATGCTGTTGCAGACACTGCAGTACTATTCTGTATGACAGTCGGCATTGTTAATGTACTTGCTGTGGTATGTTCCATAATTTTTGCAGTTGTCTCCATTGGTTGCGTCAGGCCTGTGACTGACCCAGTAGTAAAGGCACCTTGTTCAGTATCAGTGTTAAAATAAGTGGTCTTCTCAGTGTAGAAAGATGAAGGAGTTACAGATATTGTGTTGCCAGGCTGGGGACCTTGCTCACTTTGTGATGATGTGTGTGAGGTGCTGTTTTCACTGGTATTAAGGTTTGTAGTTGTGTAGACAAAAGATGTAGGGAGATGACCTGTTGTACTCTCTGTGTTAGCAGCAGTCTCAGATGAAGCAGTGGGTGTCCAGGTTGGCACAGGAGATACGGATAATGTATTTCCGGTTTGGGGACCTGGCTCGCTTTGTGCTGATGTGTGTGAGGTGCTGTTTTCACTAGTATTAAGGTTTGTAGTTGTGTAGACAAAAGATGTAGGGAGATGACCTGTTGTACTCTCTGTGTTAGCAGCAGTCTCAGATGAAGCAGTGGGTGTCCAGGTTGGCACAGGAGATACGGATAATGTATTTTCGGTTTGGGGACCTGGCTCGCTTTGTGCTGATGTGTATGAGGTGCTGTTTTCACTGGTATTAAGGTTTGTAGTTGTATACACAAAAGATGTAGGGAAATGACCTGTTGTACTCTCTGTGTTAGCAGCAGTCTCAGATGAAGCAGTGGATGTCCAGGTTGCCACAGGAGATACAGAAAATGTATTTCCAGTCTGGGGACCTAGCTCGCTTTGTGCTGATGTGTATGAGGTGCTGTTTTCACTGGTATTAAGGTTTGTAGTTGTATACACAAAAGATGTAGGGAGATGACCTGTTGTACTCTCTGTGTTAGCAGCAGTCTCAGATGAAGCAGTGGGTGTCCAGGTTGGCACAGGAGATACGGATAATGTATTTCTGGTTTGGGGACCTGGCTCGCTTTGTGCTGATGTGTATGAGGTGCTGTTTTCACTGGTATTAAGGTTTGTAGTTGTATACACAAAAGATGTAGGGAAATGACCTGTTGTACTCTCTGTGTTAGCAGCAGTCTCAGATGAAGCAGTGGATGTCCAGGTTGCCACAGGAGATACAGAAAATGTATTTCCAGTCTGGGAACCTGGCTCGCTTTGTGCTGATGTGTATGAGGTGCTGTTTTCACTGGTATTAAGGTTTGTAGTTGTATACACAAAAGATGTAGGGAGATGACCTGTTGTACTCTCTGTGTTAGCAGCAGTCTCAGATGAAGCAGTGGGTGTCCAGGTTGGCACAGGAGATACGGATAATGTATTTCCGGTTTGGGGACCTGTCTCGCTTTGTGATGATGCGTGTAAAGTGCTGTTTTCACTAGTATTAAGGTTTTTGGTTGTATACACAAAAGATGCAGGGAGATGAGTTGTACTCTCTATGTGAGTTTCAGTCTCAGATGAAGCAGTGGGTGTCCAGGTTGCCAAAGGAGATACAGATAATGTATTTCCAGTTTGTGGACCTGGCCCACTGTGTGCTAATGTGAGTGTTGTGCTTTTTTCACTGGTATTATGATTTGTAGTTGTGTACACAAAAGATGTAGGGAGATGACCTGTTGTACTCTCTATGTTAACAGCAGTCTCAGATGAAGCAGTGGAAGTCCAGGTTGATACAGGAGATACAGATAATGTATTTCCAGTTAGGTGATCTGGCTCACTTTGTGATGGTGTGTTTAAGGTGCTGTTTACACTATTATTGATGTTTTTGGTAGTGTACTCAACAGATTTTAATAAATGAGTAGTATTCTCTGTGTTTGCATTAGTGTCAGGTGAAGCAGTGGTTGTCCAGTTTGGCAATCCAGAGGTTGCAGGTACACTGGCAACTGCAGATGTTGTTGAAGGTTCTGAGGATGTAACATCTGAGGTTTTAGTTTTACTTTCAGTGATTGTCCCAGCTGTGATCAGACTACTAGTGGTCATTTCTTCAGTTATTGTGGTTAATGATGGTGCAGTGGTGTTTTGTTCTACACTTGTTCTAGAGATGGAGATTAATTCAGGAATAGTGGTTGGGGAACTAGTCTGAGAAGAAGACAACTTCATTGTGGTCAATGTACTTGTCAGTGTCATGGCAGATATTTCCGTACTCTTATCAATGACAGCATGTGTTGTCAATGTGCTGCTCAGTGTGTTCTCTGAATTTTCCACAGTTATCCCCTCTGAGAGTGTTACTTCTGAGACCAGCCGTGTTGTGGAGGCACTACCTGTACCAAAACTGGAGTCTAATTCAACTGAAGTTGATAATGGTCTACTGACTGAGATTCCAATACCATCCAAGGGCGAGGTGAGACTTGAACTTCCCTGGGTGGTTAAAGCTGTGTCTGTGACAGGCTCATGCTGGTTATCTGTGCTATGAGTACTTATTGACGTAGAATGTTCAGATGTATCTGACAGTGCTTCTGCTTTCAGTGTTGCTGATGCGCTCATTACAGGAGCTGTAGGAAACAAAGTTGTAATGTCATTACTAACAGCATTTGTTGAAGGCGAAGTTGTAGTTTCCTGTAACGACAGTGCTGTTGATGATTCATTGGTTCTTAGTATTGTGTTGATGTCAAAAGTAGTTGTCAATGCATCTGTAATTGATAACGAGGTGGACATTGTGAGTTTTGATTCTGTTACTGATGACATTAAAGCTGTACTGTCTTCATTCACATTTGGTGTATCTGTAATATGTTGACTAGTGTTTGTTTGATAGGTCTCTGTGTTTGCCCTGTTAGTCACTTTGGGTGTTGTTAGAGATGTAGATACTTCTGTTGATGACTCTGAATGGAATGCAGTTGTTGGACTCCTAGTTGCAAAAGTGAAGTTAGGGACTTCCAAAGAAGTCAATGTTGTCATTTCATCACTGGTAGCACTTGGTGCTGCTGTTGTTAGTTTAAACGCACTTGTTTCCTTGTTACCAACCTGAGATGTCACTCCTTCTGAATAATTCAATGTGGATTCTAAAGACAAACCTTTCGGGGATGTTGTGGATTCTGTGTAGGTAGTAGTACCATGAGTGATGTTTGGGCTGTTTGTCTGAGCAATCACAGGAGCTTCAGTAACATTAGTCCTGGTCTTATCTGTGTTTATAACAGTGTTGTATATCTCTGTAGACATTGTAGCCTCTTTTGTAACTTCTGCATTTGTGATAGATGCTAAAGTATTGGTGCTTGCTTCTACAGAAGAACCTGAAAAAGTGGTGACCGAAATTGTAGTCATGAAGTTTGTCAACTTTCCAGAGGTTGTTGCATCAACTGATGACTCTTCTGAAGGTGTTTTTGGCTGGACTGTGCTATATGAGCTTGGTGTAAGTTCAGATTGCATTGGGGTTGAAAACGGTTTTGTAGGTGATGGCCTAAAAGACATGCTTCCCTCACCTACCGTAGGACCATTTGTAGAGATATGGATTTCAGTGGCACTTTGAGAAGTTGTATATAGCTGAGGAGACGTTGCATGTTGTGTAGTGCTCATTTCTGCAGAACTTTTTTCAAGCAGTGTGGTAATAGAAAGATTGGAAGTATTCAGCATTTCGTTAGTCAGTGCTGGGGAAGATGCACTGAACATACTTTGCTGGGTAGTATCTATATTAAATTGACCCTCAGTTATAGTTCCAGTAGACAGATTTAAAGTATCAGTTAAGGTAGACACTTCTGGAGGACTGGTTTGCATAAGTGGGGTTGTTCCTAAACTGCTGGTGTCCACAGTATGCTTTAAATCTGTAGAAGTTGAACTGATTAATGTTGTTATATAAGAAGTAGAAGGTGAACTAATCATCGACACAGTGGTAGACGTTTTGGCCTCATTAGTCAAAGCAGGTTCTGGAGTTGTAGATTGTTCAATCAACAATGTCGTGTTTGTGTTATTGCCTTCTGGTACGCTAGTGGTTTGGCTCAAGGTGCTGCTGGGTACAGTAGAGGGAGAATTCAGAGCATCTGTAACTGTGTCTTGATTTAATGTTATGCCTTCACTGTTTCTTACTGTGACCGTGTCAGTGTAATGCACATTAGTGGAAGATGCATCAAATACAGTATCTTCTAATGTAGAAGACTGGTATGGCAATGGTGATGATGATGATGACAGTGGTTGAGAAGATAATGAAAATGAGGCAGAAACCGGATGAACAGTTTCAGAAGGTGAAGGCACATGTGAGGATGGGGGATTTGGGGAAATTAATAGGGTCAATGTGCTGACATCACTTAGACCTGAATCAGTAGGCTGGGATGGAGATAGTGTTGAAGATTCAGAAGGACTGAGTTCCCCCAGCTGCATTGTTGTGTTGTCTTGCACTGTGACACCAAGGCTTGTATCCAAGGAAACCAGGCTGCGTTGTGTAGGGATGTCCTGCGAAGTAACATTCTCTGTCTGCTCTGTTTGTCCAATTGTGCTGATGACTTCGCTGGTCGCAGAGGAAGTCAGCCAGTCTGGAGAAGTCTGTGCAGTGCTTTCATTTGTTGGTATCAAACCTGTAATGATAAGTACACAAGTATGTATCAGATTGAGAAGCCTATGGAGACATAATCTTAAAGCCCAATGCCAAACTTTACTTGATTTGGAATAATGGTTAACAGTGACCTCTTTTGGATTCTTATTGCTATCCTATGTACCCATCTATTAGAATTCCTATTGCTTACTGTATAGTGGAAACGTCTAGTTTTTATTGCTGTCCCTCATTTCCTGTCCCTGGGACTATCATTTTACATATTGAGGCCACAAAGCACAACAGAGGTCCTAGAGACAGGAAGTGAGGGAACATCTCAGCTAACAGTTTCTAACCCTTTAAATTAATTTAACCGGTTAGCGCTGATCTCGCCACTCTGCACCCGCCGCAATTCACTCACTCTGCCATCTGACGTCAGAGCTCCATGAGCAGGTCAGGAGTGGCTTTCATTTGCTCCTGACCGCGTGATCACTGTGAGCCAATCACATTGGCTTACATTGATAGGCAACGTCAGGAGCCAATGAAAGCGGTTCCTGGCTGGCTGATAGTGCTCTGCCATCATAGAGACAGCAAAAAGAGGGGCCTGTGGCGATGGAAGAGCGTCGAGAGCGACAGGTATGTGCGGCGATTCGTCCGGAGGCGTCGTTTTCTGGTATCAGCGGTCTCTGGTCCTTAAGGGGCCAGAGACTGCTGGTACGCAAAGGGTTAAATAAATCTTTCACTTAAACCTTTAGTGTAGTTATACTTATATAGAGCACTATTCTAAAGCATTATATTTGCATTATTGATTTTAACCCCATTCTTAAAATACTGGCACATGAACCCCAGTATGTTCAGTATAAGCCTAACAAGCTACAGTATTCGAACTATATACTTGCAATGCTTCTTTTTTAATAATTATGTATAAATGATTTAGTCAGTGTTTGCCCATTGTAAAATCTTTTAAATCCCTGATTTACATTCTGTAAACAGCTATTTCCCACAATGCAACAAGGTTCACAGACAGGAAACTGCCCGGAGTACCACGGTCCTCAGAGTTTCTTGTGGGAGGGGTTTCACCACAATATCAGTCATAAAGCACCCCCTGGTGGTCTGTTCGTGAAAAGGAATAGATTTCTCATGTAAAAGGGGGTATCAGCTACTGATTGGGATAAAGTTAAATTCTTGGTCGGAATTTCTCTTTAACCACTTGAGGACCGCAGTTGCAGATCGCAGTGCTGTACAATGTAATTAGACGGCAGTCTCCCGAGCGGCAATGGCGCTCGGATACTAAAGGAGGGGCAAAGCTCCGCCCCCGAACAGGAGATGTGCGCACACCCTGCACTGCGAGCCCCAAGGACTTTACTCTGATCAGGTTAGGCGGTCCTGGGGCTACCGACGCGGCCACGCCCGTCGGCGTGACGCGGTCGGCAAGCAGTTAAGTGAACACCTGAACTGTGTAAAGTTATTTTAAATTAAAACATGATGTACCAGCAAATGAATATTATATTCTCAGAAGCTCGTTGTTTTCTTCTAACAATAATTCCTTTCTTCTGACCAAATCTAGTCTAGTATAAAAAAAAAAAAAAAAAAAAAATTAAATTTAAAAAAAATCTAGTCTAGTAGACCTGTCTCTCTGAAAGCTGAAAGTCTCAAGGCCTTTTCCACAATATCAGTTGCTGTCAGTTATAACTAACTGAAAGGACAACTGATGTGAAAGGTAATGTCCATGTTTCCCTATGGCTCAAGTGGACAATGTTACTGGTTAACGGAGTGACCCAGAAGGTTTTATGAGGTCATCAACATTTTTAAAATGGTGCACAAAGAATTCCATTGATCACAGTGAACAAACAGGATGTGGGAGAGGAGAAAGTGATTGATGAGTAAACTACGTGGGAGATAAGTATGACGTGTGTATGTTTATTTTGACTTATATCTTTTAAGTTCAGGTTTGCTTTAAGTACTTCTCTCTTTTCCCTGGCTATCAATTTTCCCACTGCAGTCCTTAAAGCTAATGGGAACCGTTTAAAAAAAAAAAAAATTCAGATACTCACCTAAGGAGAGGGAGGCTCTGGGTCCCATAGAGCATTCCCTCTCCTCTCCCAGTGCCCGCTGCTGTCCTGGCTCCCTCGTAGCGGTATTCGACCGATTCGGTCAAGTACCGCTGTCTCCCGGCCGAAGGGAGGCTTCGGAAATGCTTCGGGAGCCTGAGTGCTCCCGAAGACGGGCCGCTCTACACTTCGCACGCACGCGCGCCCTCTATGACGCACTCGCGTATGCGCCGCCTGTCTTCAGGAGGACTCAGCTCCTGAAAACTTCCGAAGTCCCCGCGGCAGGGGATGAGAACGGAGGAGCCAGCGCAGCATCGGGGGCACCGGGAGAGTAGGGGTATGGCTCATTAGGACCGAGCCTTCCCTCTCCTTAGGTGAGTATCTGACTTTTTTTTTTTTAAACCGGGGTTACATTAGCTTTAAATCCATCTATGTGAAGATGTTAGCAGCACATTAGTGATTACTGAGTACCAGAGTAGGGACAAATGAAGACTCATTTTTGTAATGCAAACTTGTCTTTCAAAAAAGCGCTAGAATCAGCAATGCACTGCACTGTACTAATGAACAAAGCATTCTTTCAACTTATTTTAAATCCAGATTTCTATAAGTATACTAACAGTTTTTAAGCCTAAATGCATTCAAAATCTCTATTTTGCCTTCAAATAATGTGGATAACAGTTGGATCCGTGTTTACATTCTTACACGTGTTTGATAGAGAGCCTTTGTCTGGAAGCACTGCCAGTATCTCCTGCTGTTCAAAAAATGTAAGTATACTTGTGGCTAGCTGCATCCATGTGCTTCAGTTTGCATTTAATTTATCTAGATTATTTTTACTTTACTTTATTACACTCTCATGGTCTGGTGATACTAATAGAGAATGGTTATGGAGACTCGACGCAGACCTACTAAAAGACCCCAATATAGTCTTGGCTATAAGAGACAAGATGAGGGATTTCTTTGAAATTAATGATCGAGGAGAAGTTCCTGATACAATCCTCTGGGACACATGGAAATGCTACATTCGAGGAATATTAATAAAACACAAATCTAAACAAAAAAGAACACAAAACACAAGAAAATAACTGAATGCCATCCTAAATAAACAATGTTAACAACAGTTTAAGGAAATCAGGAAATCCCACATTTTGGGCATAAACAGTTCAGGGAGATTTTTAGCAAGTACACTACGTAATGATAGAGCCCTTAAATGTATTAGCCAAATTAAATATAAAAATGGAGTACTTAAATACGCCACACAGGACATTGCTAATGCTAAGGTCTTTGCAGCGTTCTACGGAAGTCTCTATAACATTGCTAGATCAACAATACCAAAAAAAACATACACTAACCGAGAGAGTGTCACTCCCTCAGCTCACTGAAGAGGACCAAAAATGTCTTGATCAACCAATTTTGGAAACAGAATTCTATAAGACAATTGACAGCTTAGTCTCAGGGAAAAGTCCTGGCCCAGACGGATACATGGCAGAGTCCTACAAAAATTTTCAAAAAGAATTAGCCCCCTTATTCTGCAGATTATCCAACAATACAGATGCCCAAGTTTTTACAGATGATACAAATAGGGCATCTATTACAGTCAAACCAAAGGAAGGAAAGTCCTCAGACATATGTGACAATTACCAACCAATATCATTAGTTAATATAGATGCCAAGATCTTTGCTAAGATCTTGGCATTGAGATTAGAGAAAATTAGAGACAAACTAATAAGCCCACAGCAGACAGGATTTATGAAAAGAAGACAGACACATGACAATATTTTTTCTGCAGTCAATTCTATTCACCATTGTAAAGAAAAAAACAAAGAAGGTGCACTGTTGACAATAGATGCTGAGAAAGCATTCGATAGGTTGGACAGAGACTTCCTCTTTGCTACACTATTGAACTTTGGTATAGGAAATACTTTTACTAATAACATCAAGAGATTATACGCCAATCAATCTGCAAACCAATACCTTCAGTATCACAAATGGCGTCAGACAAGGCTGCCCATCGTCACCTATTCTTTTTAACCTAGGGTTTGAGGCCCTTCTTCATACTATCCAGGAAAATGCTGATATACAGTACACGGCTTGAGTATAGGTAAAGAACATTATAAATGAATGGCCTACGCCGACGACTTACTTTTTATGGTTGAAAACCAGATACGGTCAATGCCTAAAATAGATGAGGTATTATCAGTTTTCAGTATTGAATCAAACTTTAAAATTAATATAATCAAATCCCAGATCTAAGATATTGGTTGCATAATATGTTGGCGAGGGCAGAAATAATTAAAATGATGGTACTTCCAAAGATTTTATTTATATTACAGAGTTTGCCAATAATGGTACCTTTTGGTTGGTTTAATACCTTGGAAACTTTGTATGGAAAGGTAAAAGGGCCAGAGCGACCTACAGCAGACTTACTGAACCAAAAGAAAAGGGAGGACTAAGATTGCCAGCCATCCACAAATATTATGAAAGTATCCATCTAGGGAGAGTCCTCAAATGAAGATCTGCCAGCTCAAAAAAATTATGGGTAAAAATGGAACTCAACTAGACACTGATAAAGTATTGTCATGGCACTACACAACAATCCTAGCAATAGCAGACCAAACTACACACCCACTTATTAAACCAACCTTGCAAGTATTTGCCATAACTAGCAGGAAATATGCCCCAAAAAATAGCCTAGCCCCACTGGCATCAATTAAAAATATACAAGAATTTCCCCCAGGTCACAACAGAAGTTGGTTTACCCAAAATAAAGTAGACTCTGATATAAGGATAGTACAGATTACTAAGTCAATAAGAAAAGGGTTACCTATCTGCGCTACACCATTAGGCCAATTACAGATCCATAGCTTTATGAAGAGAATCACTAGAATTTCTGGGCAATGCAGGACTGATCTCACAACCTTTGAAAAACTCTTTCTTGTTGTTTAAGTACCGGCTAATTTATTAAGCAGACTATATATTCAGGGTTGCTCATAAACTACGCCAGTGTGAATCTACGCGTCGTAGTCCGCAACTACGCATCGTAGTTCATAGATGAAGTTTAAAAACATCGCGTACGTATTTCCGCGTAGTCGTAGTCCCGCTATTCGAAGCTTCGCCCGCTATGCGTAGTTGACGTATGTATTGCGAAGTCAACTACGCGTGTGGTAATTGCGTCTATACGGATCATTGCGCATGCGCAGAAATATTATTGCCCTTCTATACGTATACAATTCCGCATTGGAAGGTGGAATGTACACATATATTAGTTCACCCATGCACATATTTAGCGGATTATTGCGGATATGTTTCCGCATAAGGGCATAAGCGTCCGCATACACTACGATTCGCACTACGTGAAGCTTCCGTATTTTAATGCGTAGTCTACGAAATGCAAATGTAGCGAAGCTTCTGATTTCGAAACCGTTGTTTGCGAAGAGTAATTGCCTAGAACTATGCGTAGTTCCAGCGTAGCGAAGTTGGCTGACTACGACCATCCCTGTATATAGCTGGATAGTGTAATGGTTAAGGGCTCTGCCTCTGACACAGGAGACCTGGGTTCAAATCTCGGCTCTGCCTGTTCAGTAAGCCAGCACCTATTTCAGTAAGGAGTTTCTTGGGCAAGTCTCCTTAACACTGCTACTGCTTACTGAGTGCGCTCTAGTGGCTGCCTCGCAAGCGCTTTGAGTCCGACAGGAGAAAGGCGCTATACAAATACTGCAATTAATATATTAAAAAAAATCTGCCAAGCACCAAAAACAGTAGATAAACTCTGCAGCAGATGGGAGACAGACCTCAGTACCCAAATACCATCTGATATTAGACCTTTTTAGGCAGCTGTAAGGAGGCAACCCCTCCTTACAGCTACTACAACTGAAAACCATTAATCGATGGTATATTACAGTTGAGAATAACCTAAATATTAATAATTGCTGGAGATGCCACACCCGGATTGCTTCCTATTTTCATATTTGGTGGTCCTGTCATAAACTCTCATTACTTTGGCAGGATGTTTCGAGGTTTTTTGCTTGGCTTGATAAACTGTGAAATAAATAGCCTTACAGCGCTATTCGGATTATACCACAGTAAAGTCAAAGAGGACACAAAAATCCTTACAAGCCTTGGAATGCTGGTAGCTAGAGACATGATTAGGAAGCAGTGGCTTAAACCTTCCATACCTCAATTTTTTTCTTTTGAAAGCAAATCAAGTTTATTGATCAAAATAAGACATACACGGTCAGGATTTACGGAATATACATATATAAAATATCAGTTAAGCATATAGAGGAGTACAACATTACTATCAGGATATTTACTTAACCAGATCTGCTTTCAGAACTTATATCCCAAAATAACAACATTAACAACAATAACATAGCCTGTTACATGAGATTAGGTATCAAGACCTATAAGGATAGTGATTAAACCGGTGGGGGGAGAGGGAGCAGGAAGGAGGTCCAGAAAAGAAGGAACCCTCCTGTGGAGGTTATCTATTACAGAAATAGAAAAAATAGTCCACAGAAGGTGTACTTAATAGGATAATTGCAAGAACCCGATAATTTACCTACGAGTGCGAGGAGAATCTATCCATGTCCTCCAGATATTTGGTTAGAGTACCTCTCTTTTCATAAATGGCCTTTCGAAGTGGGATAACTTTGTTAACACAGCTGATCCATTCAGAACAAGTAGGGATTGTAGGAAGTATCCAATATCGAGTAAGAAGCTTTCGGGCTATATGTAGGACTTCTAAAGTAAAACGTTGGGTGTGCTTATCAGAGAGTGTACTTGGAAAAATATGAAGTAAGCAAATCTTTGGATCACATGTAATCGGACAGCCCATGTAGTCATTTAAGAATTTGACAATTTGAGTCCAATATGTATTAACTTCTGGACAGGACCAGACCATATGAAAAAGATGCCTCTATCTGTCATACATTTAGGGCAGTTCGGGGAAATATCAGGTTTAAATTTAGAGAGACGGACTGGGGTAAGAAATGCTCTGTGGAGGATATATAAATAAATCAGCCTATCAGGACCATGTGGGGATACCAGCAACACCTTTTTGAGAGTGTCTTCCCATTCCTGATCATCTATTGTACCAACATCCATTTCCCATAGTAGCTTGCGAGAGTTAGCTTTGACACTAGCTTCAGGGGAGATAATTGCATTATACAGCATAGTTATTAGATGCTTAGAGATGTTGTCACCCAATATGTCATAAATAATTGAATCTTTTAATTCTGTTGGGAGAAAGTCAAATTGTTTATAAAGAGCATGAGTTAATTGCATATATTTATAAAAAGCGGTACTTTGCAAATGGAATTCCTCAGCAACCTGAGCAAACGACTTGACCATGTTTCCCTGCATCAATTGAAAAAGAAACGTTATCCCCCTATTAATCCAATAGATATTGTCAGTAAGCTTGCAAAATTTAATTTTCCCAGAGCGGGAGATGTTTAACCACTTCACCACTGAGGGGTTTTTCCCCCTGAGCACCAGAGCAATTTTCACCTTTCAGCGCTCCTTCCATTCATTCGTCTATAACTTTATTATTACTTATCGCAATGAAATGAACTATATCTTGTTTTTTTCGCCACCAATTAGGCTTTCTTTAGGTGGGACATTATGCCAAGAATTATTTTTTTCTAAATGTGTTTTAATGGGAAAATAGGAAAAATGTGGGGAAAAAAATAATTATTTTTCAGTTTTCGGCCATTATAGTTTTTAAATAATGCATGCTACTGTAATTAAAACCCATGAAACGTATTTGCCCTTTTGTCCCGGTTATAAAACCATTTAAATTATGTCCCTATCACAATGTTTGGCGCCAATATTTTATTTGGAAATAAAGGTGCATTTTTTTCAGTTTTGCGTCCATCCCTAATTACAAGCCCATAGTTTATAAAGTAACAGTGTTATACCCTCTTGACATAAATATTTAAAAAGTTCAGTCCCTAAGGTAACTATTTATGTATTTTTTTTAATTGTAAATTTTTTAATTTTTTTTTAATTACAAAAAAAAAAAAATGGGGAGTGTGGGAGGTAATGAGTTAATTTTATGTGTAAAAGTCATTTATTTGTATGTGAAAAATGTGTAGGGTGTAGTTTACTATTTGGCCACAAGATGGCCACAGTAACTTTTTGTTTTAATGCGACCTCCAAGCTTCCTTCCGGAAGCTTGGAGGAAGAATAAGGAGGCTGGACACGTGAGTTTTTTCTCACAATGATCGCGCTGCCCATAGGAGAGCAGCTGATCATTGCGGGGCTTAGATCAATGAACGGGAATGGATTTTCCCGTTCATTGATCTCTGGGCGAGCGGGCGGCGGCGGTTTTACTAGCGGCGGGCGGCGTGTTTACGAGCGGGAGCGAGGGCAGCGTCGGGAACGCGGAAAGTACGTGTTTCTCCGTCCCTGGTTTTTAAAGGATGGAAAAAGGGGCGGAGAAATACGTACGCGCGGGGGTAAAGTGGTTAATTGTACTAGTATGCAGTGATTTTTGATGTGCCTTATCCCAAACGATAAACATTTGTTTAAGCGTTGGAGGAAGCCTTCGAAAGTGAGGGATGCCCCTTCTACCCTTTAATAAATTATACAGTGGATCAGTGTATTGCACCCCCAGTTTCCCATACCTCAATTTAAAGAATGGTTAGAGGTTATGAGTACTGAGCCACTGAAATGCTGCTGAGTGTTTGCAAAAAAAAAAAAAAAAAATAATGTGTCTAGATTAGGGTTTAGTGCATAGTTTTGCATCTGATTTGTATTCAAGGCGTGTAGTTAAGCCCCTAGAGTGCTCTGCACACCTCTGTTGGTTTCATTCCATTTGCAGCCTAGGAGCACTGTCAATCGTTTGCTGTTTTTGAAAAAATATGTTTGATAGAGACCCTAAACCATGTGGAAGAATTTTCCTCATTTCCTGTCCTGACAGGAAGTTCAGACACCTCACAAACAAGTACAGAAACAACAGCTTTTTTTCTTTTTCTTTCATTAGAAGCTGTGTTAAGATTGTATTGTTGTCCCAAATCACCAGGATTCACATCCACAAAAATCTATGGATATCCCAGGGACAGGAAGTTAGGCCTGGTGCACACCAAAAACCGCTAGCAGATCCGCAAAATGCTAGCAGATTTTGAAACGCTTTTCTTTTCTTTTTCTGTAGCGTTTCGGCTAGCATTTTGCGGTTTTGGGAAGCGTTTTTGGTGTAGTAGATTTCATGTGTTGTTACAGTAAAGCTGTTACTGAACAGCTACTGTAACAAAAAACGCTTGGCAAACCGCTCTGAAGTGCCGTTTTTCAGAGCGGTTTGCGTTTTTCCTATACTTAACATTGAGGCAGAAACGCATCCGCAATCCAAAATCTGCAGCAGCCCGGGAGTATGCGTTTCTGCAAAACGCCTCCCGCTCTGGTGTGCACCAGCCCATTGAAATACATTACCCTAGCGGATCCGCACCCGCAAGCGGATCGCAAACCGCAGCGGAAACGCTCTGGTGTGCACTAGGCCTCAAAGTCTTCCTTTAGGGATTTAGGCAGCAGGAACATCATCAGGAGTTGTAGTCATTACCTATTCTATTGAAAACTAACAAAAAAATGCTTCACTGAAATTGGGAATCTGCTAATGTTGATGTAGCATTGCTACAAGTACTTTTAAAGTGTACCTGAAGCAAAAAAGTGTCCCTAGGGCAGTGGTCCTCAAACTGAGGCCCGCGGGCCGAATGCGGCCCCCGGAGCCTTTTTTTACCGGCCCCATACACAAAATGTATTACTTATAGATGCGGTCAGCTACACCTTATAATATTGGTGGTCCATATATAGAATAACAGTGCTGGCACCACCCATCCACATGGAGGCAAGAAAGCAGTAATTCGCTGAATCGCTGGCTTCCCATCAAATTCCACATCAGGTGAGGTGACACTGCTGTCCAATTGGACTTCGGTTGTCACCTGGGTATGCTTCACTTTCTGGCCCGCAAAGACATAATTTTATGTATACTCCGGCCCCCCAACAGTCTGAAGTATGTTGACCCAGCCCTCGACCCAAAATATTTGGGGACCCCTGCCCTAGGGGGTACTTATCTCCGGAGGAAAAAGACTCTGGATCCTAAAGAGGCTTCCCTCATTCTCCGCTGCAGCCCCGTTCCAGTGCTTGAACCTCCAAAACAGAGCTTGTCGACTGCTCATGCAGGTGCACTAGATTGCCTGATCGCAAATGTTCAGCATGTGCATCAATAGAAAGTGAAGACCGGCACCATCCAGTAGTATTTATGCTCTTTATTGTATAAAAAGACACAGACATATCAACACAACACTTTCACGTCCCCATCAGGTCCGCTGTGTTGTGCGGACAGGGGATTGGTCGCCATAGGCGCTATGCATTGTGATTGGTTATTACTCCATGTATGTATACTATATAAAGCGGCTTATTGTCAAACAATTTTAGACACTGACATTAGCTTGAAAAAGGAGGAGCTTCCTACAAAACATCATGTTGATATGTCTATGTGTCTTTTTATACAATATAGAGCATAAATAGTACTGGATGGTCCCGGTCAGGGGCGTAGCAATAGGGGGTGCAAAGGTAGCGACCGCATCAGGGCTCTCCTTCAACTACAGTATTAGCTCTCTATTGGTCCTGTGCTCATAATAATCACTTCTATACATACTTTGAATAGTGGTAATCATAAGCAAACTGTTCCCCATCCTCTTCTTGCACCTCTGACACTGTAGTTGCCATTGGCAGGTTTTGGTGCACCATATCAATTGTTATGTATAGAGTGCTTGGGGGGCCCCATTGTAAAAGCCCACAGCTCCTTAGCTACGCCATTGGTCCCGGTCTTCACTTTCTATTGATGGACATTGGAGCCAGGAGTGCTACCTGACTCATTGACCACGGCCAGAGGCGGGACCAGGTCCTCCAGCACCCAAGGCTGAGACAGCAAAGTGCGCCCCTCCATCCCTCCCACCCCAGCTGTCACACACTCATTGCTATTAGACTAAGAGGGCCACAGGGCCCACAGCCCTCCAACACCTTAATATCTCGTTATCTGGCGTGCAGTCACTGCTATGTATCCCCTTTTCTTATTTCTTTCTGCTTCATACACAATTAGGAATGACAGCTGAATGAATTGTGCGCCCCCTCCTACATTGCGCACCGAGGCTGGAGCCTCTCCAGCCTATGCTTCGGCCCGGCCCTGACCACGGCACATCACCTGTTTTACCAAGAGTGCTGTCCATCAATACTTTTCAGATGTTCAGCATGCTGCATCTCTTCTACGTTTTTCCTTGTGTTCTTCGCTCCAGTAAAAATTGCAAAACACAATTGCAGCAAAATTGCATTGTGACTGTACAGTATTTGTGTTCATGATTTACAAAGTAAAACAACTCTAAATGAAGGCATATTATCCTTCAGGGCATCTGTAGTTGACAAATTATGGCGCCTAGCAAAAAAAAGCGAGCGTTTGGCCCAGACTTGTGATCTAAGCAATGCAGGAACAGTTTGCTAGCAGTTGGTCTCAGCTGTCACTGACTGTTTCATCCAAGTATTGCAATTCTGGAATATTATCTGTCCACAGGATAACAAGGACAGCTTGGTGTGTCCACATGGAGACTGGAAAGACTGTCACAATATTGTGCACTGAGCTTATGTCTCCCAGCATTGCTTACCTGGAACTATCCAAGAAATAGCACACTATGTAGCCATAACTAACGAAATATAAAACCAAATGTAACACATTCTAATAGCAATCAGGTTGACCAGTAATATAATACCTGTTTCAGTGAGCCAAATGTGATTTAAATATTGTTATCTTGTTAACCAGGGGAGACCATTTTTTTGTTTGAGACAGGCAAAAGGGGCTCTGAAAATTTTGGGGCACCATGCGCCGCCATAGGTTGTAATGTCACTGTACGTCTATAGTGCCACTCAGACTGTAATTTAGGCAGGGATGAGACATTTTCCGGCTATACCCTGCTCCCAAATTTCCTGGTACATTAATTACATGTATGCAAGGTTAGGGGGCTAGGAATAACTGAAGTGTTAGGATTAGAGCACTATAATAATTAAAAGTTTTATCCTTGGCTCTTTCAATCAGGGCTTGAAAACAGAATCCATAAATACACGCAGTGTTTCCACATTCTGCAACAAAAAGCACGTACAGCATAAGGTGCATGGTTGCATATGGGAGCTTTGAAAGCAGGAAATTGCATTGGAACGCTGGTTGGAACGCAGGAGCCCGGAAAGGGAAGTGACGTCACTCCCAACTGGCCAATCACCCGGAAAGATGTGCAGCCGGAGAGCGCACGGAGCTGTAAGGAGCTTGTAAACGGACGCCATACCGGGGGAGCAGCGATACGGAAAGAGAGAGGAGTCCTGCTTGCGAGGCTACCGGCCGGAGCCCGCATGTGAAAATTAGAAAAGCGGCAAGACTCGTAAGTGACCGGACGCACAAGTGATTGAAAGCGTCCTTTGCAGTAGGTGGATAGACACTCTGAGATAACGGAGGGGACTGCTAAAAACATATAGGCGGATTGACCCAATACACTTATCTACACGGATTTTATTGGAGAACTTTTTAAGGGGAATTTTTATTAGAGATTCAGGTGGCTCCATGGTATGCATGGTAGTGCGTATGGCATGAATGAAGTTATATTGTTCCACTTATTAATACATTTTTTTAGAAAGTATATGCAGAAGGGGATATAGTGGAGAACTTTTGAAGTGACCTTGTATATGAAACCCTTTATGCTTATATGGTTTTAATTCCAAAGGCTAGATATATTTTTTATGTATAGATAAATAAATTATCAATTATAAATTTGGATACGAGCGCTATTCTCTGTTTTTTTGTCAGAATCCATAAATATATTGTGGGCATCATAAAAAAATAAGACTTTAGGACCTCTCTTAGGCAGCACTGTATTCTAGGCCTCCCGCTAGGTATTCTAAAGCTCTATTCTAGGCCTCCCACTATTGGCACAGTATTAAGTACTACCCACATCCCCCTGAGCCAAGCCCTGCTTGCAGCGACCATTTATTGCTGACAGTTCTGCATTCAGATCAGCAAGTGCCAGGCTGGGAGTGCTGGGTAGCAACATACTGCTCTATCAACATTAAGCAAGCCAGGGTTTATTTCAATAGAGGGGGAAGTCATCAAGGGGCCTGGTGACAATAGAATTCTGATGGTGGCCCTATAGAAGCCTCTAAGGATGGACACAGAATCAGTGACGGCTCCAGTGTCCATTTTTTTTGGGGGGGGGGGGGCACAAAGTGGGCATGATGGATGGCTGGTGGGGCCCATCTGGGTGATCAAAATCAATGTTTGGAGAGCTTTAGATATTTTATTGCCTAACTCAGGTGATAGAACTGCCCCCTTGGCTATTTTGCTTGCATGCTTAAGGGCCCGTTCAGACTGCACGCGTTTCCAGCCACGCAACGCATACAAACGCGGATGGCGTGCGTTCATACGCGTTGCGTTCCGCATGCGTGGCCGTCCGCGTGAACCAGCCCTTAATCTTTGCTTGCTAGGAACTTGATCCTGTGTGGAGAGACCATAGACGAATCATTCCAGGCCCCAGCCAGTGTCTCACCACTCTGCAAGCAAGGGGGGGGGGGGAGGCAGGCAGGCAGGAGAGAAAACCTGTGTGTGTAATTCCTTATGTTAGCAACTAAGCATTGCTGGAGACTAAGCTCTAGTTTCTTGACTAATTTAAAAGAAAAACAGTAAGCTTTCATCTTGTAAGCCTTCTTCAGACTTTTATTCCTGTTGACTGACAGTGTTAGAACATACAATCAGAAGGAGGTAGAGATATTTATTATGCAAATATAAGTATGATCCAGATACATTAATTGCAAGGGATCTTGCAAGGATTGTGAAGTATTTATGGCAAATAGATAAGACCCTTGGTTTACTTAATACCTACAAAGACTAAGGCTGACATGGAGAGTTTCTTTACAGACTCGATTTACTTCACTGTACGCTGCTGGAGCCTGGAAACAGTTAACTGTATCTTACTGAGCGTGGGGTGGGGGGAGGGGAATCAGAGGGGCACAGTGGTTCCCAGGGGGGGCCAGTGGCCCAACATGCCCCATTGTAGTGCCGTCCATGCACAGAATACTCATAATCCCTCTCAGTTGTCAACAAGTACGTATAATTCACGTTAGTCCTAGTGGTAGTGGTGGTTCGGAGCTCAGAAAATGGAATCTCTATACATACTTCTATACATTAATATATGTTTGCCTTTATTCTGGTGAGTCACGGATAATCAGCCCATTTGCTATAGCTCTGTGAGGTTTGTAGTGTGACAGTGTTTTGAGTCAGACAATCAGCTTCAATTGTGTTGCGTTGCGAAAAAACCTAACATCCAGGTCATCATGCAACAGTTGTCATGGTGAAGCTAAAGCAAGGCTTTCATGAAATAGTTATCACTGGAACTCGTGGCAGTCTTTTCAAAGATTTTTCTCCTTTCAGTGGGTCACTGGGTGCAAAGTACTTTCCATTTAGAAGAAAAGTGTACTTACAATATGGCTGATTTACACCGACCTAATAGCAGGTGTTTGCGTCAATGGTCTGTTTGCGCCATGTACTTCATGGCAAGTGCTGCCGGTTTTCTGTCCTGGAGTATATATGGTATTTACCGACTAGAAAAAACATACAGCTGCAGGTAGAAGCACAATTGTGAATGCGAAAGCTGCCAGAACCAATACACATAGCAAATGCTTTCTGATTTTACACCAGAATCTGATTTTCAGAGTCTTTTTAAGGGAATGTGATTTTGCCCGCTTCCCCTCAAACAAGCACTGGAGATTTTGGCAGTTGAACCACCCTCATAGGGTTGCACTACTGAAGTGCTTTGACGACAGGTAAGCGCTTTTAAAGTGCTTCTATTTGCCTAGGCCCCAGCACTAAATGCTGTGTGCTTTTAGGAGCCTACCACTACAATGGGCAACAGTGGGGGATTTGCAGGGAGCAGCGAGAGGAAAGCTGGCAGACAATCACTGTCAAAATATATGTATACAGACAGCTGATAAAATGGAGCAAAAGGTTAGTGACAAGACCATATACTCTGTAAAGCGCAGCATAAGATGTCAGTGCTGTATACAGGGAGTGCAGAATTATTAGGCAAATTAGTATTTTGACCACATCATCCTCTTTATGCATGTTGTCTTACACCAAGCTGTATAGGCTCGAAAGCCTACTACCAATTAAGCATATTAGGTAATGTGCATCTCTGTAATGAGAAGGGGTGTGGTCTAATGACATCAACACACTATATCAGGTGTGCATAATTAGGCAACTTCCTTTCCTTTGGCAAAATGGGTCAAAAGAAGGACTTGACAGCCTCAGAAAAGTCAAAAATAGTGGGATATCTTGCAGAGGGATGCAGCACTCTTAAAATTGCAAAGCTTCTGAAGCGTGATCATCAAACAATCAAGCGTTTCATTCAAAATAGTCAACAGGGTCGCAAGAAGCGTGTGGAAAAACCAAGGCGCAAAATAACTGCCCATGAACTGATAAAAGTCAAGCGTGCAGCTGCCAAGATGCCACTTGCCACCAGTTTGGCCATATTTCAGAGCTGCAACATCATTGGAGTGCCCAAAAGCACAAGGTGTGCAATACTCAGACATGGCCAAGGTAAGAAAGGCTGAAAGAGGACCACCACTGAACAAGACACACAAGCTGAAACGCCAAGACTGGGCCAAGAAATATCTCAAGACTGATTTTCTAAGGTTTTATGGACTGATGAAATGAGAGTGAGTCTTGATGGGCCAGATGGATGGGCCCGTGGCTGGATTGGTAAAGGGCAGAGAGCTCCAGTCCGACTCAGACACCAGCAAGGTGGAGGTGGAGTACTGGTTTGGGCTGGTATCATCAAAGATGAGCTTGTGGGACCTTTTCGGGTTGAGGATGGAGTCAAGCTCAACTCCCAGTCCTACTGCCAGTTTCTGGAAGACACCTTCTTGAAGCAGTGGTACAGGAAGAAGTCTGCATCCTTCAAGAAAAACATGATTTTCATGCAGGACAATGCTCCATCACACGCGTCCAAGTACTCCACAGCGTGGCTGGCAAGAAAGGGTATAAAAGAAGAAAAACTAATGACATGGCCTCCTTGTTCACCTGATCTGAACCCCATTGAAAACCTCTGGTCCATCATAAAATGTGAGATTTACAAGGAGGGAAAACAGTACACCTCTCTGAACAGTGTCTGGGAGGCTGTGGTTGCTGCTGCACGCAATGTTGATGGTGAACAGATCAAAACACTGACAGAATCCATGGATGGCAGGCTTTTGAGTGGCCTTGCAAAGAAAGGTGGCTATATTGGTCACTGATTTGTTTTTGTTTTGTTTCTGAATGTCAGAAATGTATATTTGTGAATGTTGCGATGTTATATTGGTTACACTGGTAAAAAAAAAATAATTGAAATGGGTATATATTTGTTTTTTGTTAAGTTGCCTAATAATTATGCACAGTAATAGTCACCTGCACACACAGATATCCCCCTAAAATAGCTAAAACTAAAAACAAACTAAAAACTACTTTCAAAAATATTCAGCTTTGATATTAATGAGTTTTTTGGGTTCATTGAGAACATGTGTGTTGTTCAATAATAAAATTATTGCTCAAAAATACAACTTGCCTAATAATTCTGCACTCCCTGTACATACTAAAAATTGATTAAAGGTAGGCAACTGGGGTTCCGCTAATACGTGGAGGCATCTCTAGCTATTATTAAGGGTCCTTCTGGCTACCTAATACTAAGGGGCACCTGTAGCTACCTATGATGGGCAAGGGAAGTAAGGGAGATGTGACAGCTGGGTCAGCCAGAACACTTGCATTGCAGTTTTGCAGGGTTTGTAGTTTTATGGGCGAAGTCTAGGGTGCCAGGACATCTGTGCCTATAGGCTCCTGTGAAGTAAACCTGGGCCTGGGGTCTCCGATCTTCTGAGAGAGAACACAAACAGCGATGTATTCAGGGCCGGCGCTACCATAGAGGCAAAGGAGGCAGCTGCCCCAGGGCCCCAGAGCTTGTAGGGGCCCCCAGTGGCTACAAGAGGAAACAATTTTTTTCAAATCGGCCTTATAGTTTTTAAGAAAATCGATTGTAAAGTTTCAAAGGAAAAAAATACACATTTAAAAACCTGCCGACTTTAATGGTTAATAGCAAATCCACCTTAAATGCTAGAAACCCTAAATTTGCAGGATATGTTAAGGAGATCATTAGGAATAAGAGGAAAAAACAATTTTTCAAAAAGACCTTATAGTTTTTGAGAAAATCGATTTTAAAGTTTCGAAGGAAAAAAGTATACTTTTAAATGCGGTAAATGTCACTTTTAGTAGCAAACCTAACGGTAGTGTAATTTTGCATGCATCAAACGAAAGCGCAATAAATTTCCTGACGGGGTTTCCAGGGGTCTATACGCAGCCGCAGCGCTTTGGCCAGGGATCGCTATACAGCCGCAATATGGCTGTATGAAAATCCCTGGCATTTTTTCCTATTCTCCCAATTCTTTTTATGTTTAGAGTGTGGGAATTAAAAAAAAAAAAAAATATGTGGGGTCCCCCCTCCTGAAACTTTTTAACCCCTTGTCCCCCATGCAGGCTGGGATAGCCAGAATGTGGAGCTCTGACCGATTGGGACTTCACACCCTGACTATACCAGCTGCAAAAAAGGTCCTCTAATGCCGATTTTTGATCCGGGGTATATGTTGGGGGGGCCCCCCAGGTTTATTTTGCCCTGGGGCCCCATTGTTGCTTAAACCGGCCCTGGATGTATTGTAAAAAGGGCCAGTTCTAGAATTTTTGCCGCCTGAAGCAATATATTGTGAGGACACCCTCCTCGACATTTGTGTGCAAAGCCAGACTGGAGAGAAAAGACACATCACACTGTGCATTGCAGGCACTGACACTATGCTTACCTCCTTCTACTTCCTCCAACACCGCATCTCCTCCCTGCCGGGTATGTGCTGCACCGGCACCGTATTACTCACCTGCTCTCAGCAGAATAGTGATGGGAACACCACACATGTTAAGTCCTGCATCCTCTCTGGCTACAGCAGCACCTCATGTGACCCAGCAGCATGTAACAGGTCACATGAGGCGCTGCTGTAGCCATGGATACAGGACACTGGACGGGCAGGTGGAGATCCCATCACTGAGAGCAGGTGAGTGAAGTGGCTCTGCACATCTAGGGAGGGTGAGACAGGAAGTGCAAAGAGGAGGGCATTTGGGGAGGAAAGCCACTACCTGGAACCCTCTAATTGTTGCTGCCCTGAAGCATGTAATTCACAATGGTTCATGGATGACCCGCCCCTGATTATAAATTGTACACATGTGCTACTGTGGCAAATAAACATACTAAGTTACAGAGTCACAGCTGCTCCAGAATGAGGCTCTTGTTCAACGTTCAGTCATTGGTAAAGCTGCGGGAATTATTACCACTATGCAAGCTTTGCATAGTGTGATAGTCATCAATAAAAGTGCTTCAGGTTTCCCCTGCAGAGCTCTATAACTGGGCTTGGGGTCACATGATCATGTAAGGGAGAGTGATGTCCCCCAAACCCAGGGGAAAGGGAGACATGGTATCCAGATCTGAGCAGGGTACTTATATTCTTACCACTATGCAAAAAACACATTGGGCCCGATCCACTTTGTCTCCAAGATTTCTCCTAGATCAGGGGTATCAAACTCGAATACAAAGTGGGCCAAAATTGAACACTGGGACCAAGTTGTGGGCCTCAACGTCTACTGGCCACCTTCCTCCCTTATAAAGCTCCCAGGTGTCTAATGGCCCCTTCCAACCCCTATACAGTTCCCTGATGTCTAGTGATCCTCCCCCCCCCCCTATATGGATTCCCTGGACATGTAGGGCTTCACCTCCAATATAGCTACCCTGGAGGTCTACAGTGGGCCAAACTTAATACAAAGTGGGGGCCAAATTTATTGGTTTCGAGGGCCAGATTGACATGTATGTCCTAGATTATATTTTTACCTCTAATTCATAAAATGCATTTAAAGGGACCCTGAACAGTCAAAAAAAATGAAATTGTTACTTACCTGGGGCTTCCTCCAGCCCACCATAGGCCGCAAAGTCCCCCGGCGTCCTTCTGGCTCCTCTCCCAGTACTGCTGGTGGCTCCATTACCAGCGACTTTTGGGCTGAAGGTTGGCCGGATACTTCCTGAACGGGGACGCTCCGCATCATCACACAGGCTGCTGCGCATCATCGCAGATTGTCCCCGGTCAGGAAATATCTGGCCGACTGTCAGCCCAAAAGTTGAGGTACCGGAGCTGCCAGCGGGACCAGAAGAGGAGCCAGGAGGACACCGGGAGACCTTGTGACCTACGGTGGGCTGGAGGAAGCTCCAGGTAAGTACCAGCAGTGGCGTTCCTATTGTAGAACGCAGGGGGGCGTGGCGCACCGCGTGACAGACACCCAGGGGAGTGTCGCCACGACCCCCCACAGCAGCAGAGCAGGAGGGGGAAGCAGCGCTAGAAGGAGGGGCAGTCGGGGCAGCGGTGGGAAGGGGGGAAATATCCCCCCTATCCCTCACCTGGGACCCCTCCTTCTGCCTCTCTCCCCCTCCATTCAGCGGTGGCAAGTGCGGGCTCGACGGCGGGGGCAGTAATTCTGCGCATGTCTCCCCGCCCCTGCCGCCGAGCCCGCACTTGCCACCGCTGAATGGAGGGGGAGAGAGGCAGAAGGAGGGGTCCCAGGCGAGGGAGGGGGAGGGGATATTTCCCCCCTTCCCACCGCTGCCCCCACTGCCCCTCCTTCTAGCGCTGCTTCCCCCCTCCAGGGACATCTATACTGGGGGCAACTGTACTAGCTATACTGGGGACAACTAAACTAGCTATACTGATGGCAACTAAACTAGCTTTACTGGGGGCAACTAAACTAGCTATACTGGGGGCAGCTATACTAGCTATACTGGGGGCAACTAAACTAGCTTCACTGGGGGGCAGCTATACTGGGGGCAGCTCTACTAGCTATACTGGGGGCAACTATACCAGCTATACTGGGGGCAACTATACTGGGGTCAACTATACCAGCTATACTGGGGGCAACTGTACTAGCTATACTGGGGGCAACTATACTAGCTATACTGGGGGCAACTAAACTAGCTATACTGGGGGCAACTATACTAGCTTCACTGGGGGCAGCTATACTAGCTATACTGGGGGCAACTATACTGGGGGCAACTATACCAGCTATACTGGGGGCAACTATACCAGCTATACTGGGGGCAACTATACCAGCTAAACTGGGGGCAACTATACTAGCTATACTGGGGGCAACTATACTAGCTATACTGGGGGCAACTAAACTAGCTATACTGGGGGCAACTATACTAGCTTCACTGGGGGCAGCTATACTGGGGGAAACTACTAGCTATACTGGGGCAACTATACTAGCTAATACTTTAAATTACAGGGGAGAGGTGGGAACCTGAAAATGTGCACAAAACTGGGGGATGGTAAAAGTCCTGAGGGACATAGATATACAGCACTTGGAGCAGCAGGTAAAGCACGCCCCGTCACAGCCTTAGACACGCACACTACCAATAAATAAGTATGCAAAATATGTAGTTTGATAATTCAAACCAAACTTCTTCAATTATTATTGAATTACCTTAATGTTAACATTTGAAAATAGGAAATACATCAATTTAAATGATGTGAATCAGGTTTACAGTTAATAATGCACATTCTTTGGTAGAAAAATACATCTGATCTGTACATCAGTCCTGAAAGAGGGACAATTGAGGGAGAAAAAGGGACAGAGAGATTTAGTTCCCAAAGCGGGACTGTCCCTCCTAAAAAGGGACAGTTGGGAGCTATGCTTTCTTTAATGATCCTAATTCTGGCAAACATGTCCTCTGTAATTGTGTTGAGACATCAGTGATGAATGGGTCACATACAGCCCACTCCTGTTCTCTTCTGTTGGGATTTGGATAACATTCTATGTTTTTGCTCGCAATTAAAGATGAATACAGAGTGTTTTATGGCGCTGCTGTGTCAGGCCTGTAAATAAAGATTAACTTCTGCGCCTCTGCACTCTGCTGGGTGGCAAAAACCCTTGAACTTCCTTCTGAAACGAATTCAGACAATTACCAAACTGGCCTTACGATTAAAGAAATGTTCTGAGAGTACCGTACTTAATTGTTTTTCTCTTCTCATAATTACTAATTATAGAAGTCAGGGCTGTGAAAAAAGTCAGGGCTACTAATTATAAAAGTCAGGGCTATGAAACAAATAACCGCTGCCTGCCTTGTAAGTGTAGAAGGGACTCCAATCTGGAGTCAAAAGCTGAATGGGAAAATGTTTCTTAATGCCTTGTTTTGTTTTGTTTTTTACTTTATTTTATTTTTTTTAAAATCCTACTTTTTCTTAAATCCTTAGTTAGAATCTTTAATGTTATTTTTTTTTTTTTAAATGAAATGGGCGGGAGGAAAAATCCCCCAAAAATATAACAATATAAACTGTAACTAATAGCGTATCTGAATGGGAAACAATGGATAGGGAAATATGAATTTAACGAGCACTAAAAGATGACGCGTTTCGCAGGTCTCCTGCCTCCTCAGGTCAAAAGGCAGTATCTGGAGGCAGAGCATATGATTGCAGAGGCGCTCCATGTGATCCTATGATGAGCCTCCAGACACTGTTTTTTGTCATGAGGAAAACCTGCAAAACCAATACGTTAATGTTTCCTTTATCCATTGTTTCTCATTGAGGTAAGCTATTAGTTACATTTTAACTGTTTTTACATTATTATTTTTTTTTTTGGGGGGGGGTGCCTCCTCCCACCCATTTCAGTTAGTGCCCCCATTTCAGGTCCCCCCAGAATATCCTACCTATATCCAGTGGGGTTATTTTATCTTTGGAGAGTGAACATCTACACAGTAGAAGATACCACTATTCCACGGGGAGACAGTATACTACGCCTTATACTGTAGTAGCCTTATTAGCGACTCAATCTTGTAAGTATCCTTTTTTTCTTTTTACGTCTCCATGAATCTAGCTTACTACACTATTTTGATGCCCCTGATGTTCTTTGTTGTTTATGTACACTGACAAGGGCCGGATTTAAGCCAAGGCCGCATAGGCCATAGCCTAGGGCACTACATGATCAAGGGTGGGTGGGAAGCAGGCTATATTAGTGGTTAAGAAGGGGGAAGGATCACCTTGCTACCTATACTGGAGGGAGGTGGGTCATCAAGCTATCTATACGGAAGTGGGGGAGGTCATTTGGCTTCTTATACAAGAGGGAAGGGGTTATCAGGCTACCTGTACTGGAAGGAAGGGGGGTAATCTGGCTATATAAACTGGAAGTGGGGAGGGAAGAGTTATCTGGCTATACTGGAGGTGGGGGGAGGGTCATCTGGCTGCCTATACTAGAGGGAAGGGTCAACGGACTACCTATACTGAAGGGAGGGGAGGGGTCATCTGGTTACCTTTACTGGAGGGAGGGATCATCTGATTAGTTACCTATACTGGGGGCGGCTGCTGAGAGTGGCCTTGGGCGGTAAAGAGTACAAATCCGGCCCTGACGCCTACGGTTTTTATAGTACACATTATACTTGATCAGATTAGTGGGTTTCATAATCAATACCAGTTTTATAACCTTGTTTTTTTTATAGACTGTAATGCTTCTAGTAGCTCAGAGGAGATATGGTACACGATGAGGTGTCCTCCTGCGGGGTAACTGGAAAGCTGATTCTAACCAGAGTTTGGATCAGCAGGGTAAATGTCCCTATTAAAGTTCCAGTACAGCTACAGTTTTTGGAAATGTATTATGTAGTTAATTATTAACATTAAACACACTGAAACCTCATATGCACGCTAGAGGAAACTTGGCTGAAGTGGTTGTTTGACGCCGTCTCAGGCTAGAGTCTGGTGTGTGTACAGGTATCCCACAATGCAGTTTGTCAATCTGGCAGGCAGGATCTCTATGGTGGGGAGCACTCTTGTCTCTCCATTTTCTCAGGCATTGTCGGAGTTTCCGGGGCTCTGCGTTCACTCTGAAAGAGCGTTTGCGATCACATTTTCCTTATCTAGTTCCTTCACAATTCTTCGGATTGCAGTAAAATATATTGTGATTGGGAACGCAGGCATCGTGTGGAAAAAAGTAGAAGGCTGTTCAGTTTTAAACCATAGAAATAAACGTGAGGACAGAACGTGGACAAAAGTGAAAAATATCAAATTCCTGAGCGGGCCACGGACTTCAGTGGCCAGCCCAGCAGTGCGCATTTGCCATGGCGAAACCGTCGTCTAATAAGTCTGTACAGTGCTGCGATCTACAGCACCGCTGTACTGGGATCAGCCGCGTGACACGGCTGTCCCCCTGGGAGGCACAAAAGCTGTGAAGCTATAGCCTATCACAGCCGATGGCTGTGATAGGCTGACGGAGGGATGGTTATGAAATTAATAAAAAAAAATAGCAAAATGTATAAAAAAGAAAAAAAATATATTTATAATAAATAAATTAACAATCCAGGTGTGCTCCCAGCCTAAACAACACAGGAGGAGCATAATTGTATTCTTATTCCCCCTCTCTCCCACAGGAGACTGCACACCAGTGCCACCTCACTGTTGCTCCACCCCCTGCATTGAGCAGTACATGCTGTTCAGCTATAGCTAAGCTGCGTGTCTAAATAGCACTTGTTCCCGGATGGTCAATCATGATTATTATTATTATTATTATTTAGTATTTATATAGCGCCGACATATTACGCAGCGCTGTACAGTGTGTATATATATATATATATATATATATATATATATATATATATATATATATATATATATATATCTTGTCACTAACTGTCCCTCAAAGGAGCTCACAATCTAATCCCTACCATTGCCATATGTCTATATTATGTAGTGTAAGTACTGTAGTCTAGGGCCAATTTTTTAGGGGGAGCCAATTAACTTATCCGTATGTTTTTGGAATGTGGGAGGAAACCGGAGTGCCCGGAGGAAACCCACGCAGACACGGAGAGAACATACAAACTCTTTGCAGATAGTGCCCTGGCTGGGATTCGAACCAGGGACCCAGCGCTGCAAGGCGAGAGCGCTAACCACTACGCCACCGTGCTGCCCCCTTACTGGATTGTATGTGTTTATACACCTTAAAGCAAACCTAAGTTGACACTAAGGTACCTAGTTTAAACTACCGGTGGCTTCTTCCAGCCACCTGTAGTCATCTTGGTCCCTCACAGTCGTTCTGCTCTTCTCTATTCAGCAGCTGCCCCCATGGAAAGTTGCATGGGCAGCCCCGAGCCAATGCGCCACCTCAATCGTACTCCCATGGTAAGTTAAACTGAGCACCTTATTGCCACTTTAGGTACCCTTTAAGAGCTGTAAGTGTTGACTAATGCCTGTTGACAGTGTTTTTCACGATAGTTGTCTTTTAAAATACAGGAAGCCTCAGTGGCCACAGCTTTAATTGTAGAATTACTGAGGTTTGATGTACACAGGAGATAGCTGTTGCCTGAATAGGTATTCTTTTCCTTCCGTCTGTCGCAGACAATTATAGCAGCAAGTTGCTGATGGATTGTCTGCCAATTTATCCCAGACAGAAGTGACGCTTATTTATCAAAGTCTTTCTGCTGCGTGTGGCATTAATGCAGAGAGAGAAACATGTTTAGACATCAATCTGCCCTACAACAGACAGCTATTATAAAGAGTTTCTCTGTATTTTTACAGCATAACTGGACCAAAGTGGATTCTTTTGTTGTGATCCAGGTTTCCTGGCTTAGCCGGGTTTATGACTGGCAACAATATCCATTTTAACAGATGAATAATAAACATTGCAATGCACACCGCTGATACTGATCGGAGGTGTACTGTTCATTAGAGGAATGCCAATGCAATCCGCTGTCTGAATACCAGTGTGCAGCAGGACTCTCAACCTCTCAAGAAAAGGTAAAACCTTGAAGCTGATTCGTTAGTCATTTTTAATATCCTTCAACATATCTCTCTCTATCTGGGCTCCAGGGCTTAGTGTCCACTGGCTTCCATCGCACACCACCCATCCCACCTAAAAAAGAAAGCCATGGCGCTCTCACTACTCGAGATAGATAAAAGCCCAATGCCTGTTTTCAATGCGTGGGGGGGAGGGGGGATTCATGTGCTAAACCACGGACATGGAGCCAAGGAAGAGTTTAGCAAGAAAAGGACCCAGCAGGTGATTATAATTTTACAGGACAAGAGGATCTGTTGAATATGTGTTATATGCTGGATATCCGCTTTAAAGCGCAACTTCAGGAACAAACATTATTTTATTTTTTGATTGTATGGAAAAGTATTGGGGGCTCTCCAGGACTTTTACTGTCTGTTTGCTGTCTGTATCCTTCTTAAAGCAAACCTGAAAAAATTATATAATTAACTGTATGTGTAGTACGGATAATGAATTGAACATTAGTAGCAAAGAAAAGAGTCTCATATTTTTATTTCCAGTTATATAGATTTTAGGCTATAAAATAAAGGTGTAATAATGGCCATTTGAATTTAACCACTTGACCAACAGAGCAATTTTCACCTTTCAGTGCTCCTTCCATTCATTCGTCTATAACTTTATCCCTACTTATCACAATTAACTGATCTATATCTTGTTTTTTCCACCACCAATTAGGCTTTCTTTGGGTGGTACATTTTGCTAAGAGCTACTTTACTGTAAACAGGAAGAATAAGAATAAAACAGAAAAAATTCATTATTTCTCAGTTTTCGGCCATTATAGTTTTAAAATAATACATGCTTCCATAATTAAAACCCACGTATTGTATTTGCCCATTTGTCCCGGTTATTACACCATTTAAATTATGTCCCTATCACAATGTTTGGCGCCAATGTTTTATTTGGAAATAAAGGTGCATTTTTTTTTCAGTTTTGCGTCCATCCCTAATTACAAGCCCATAATTTATAAAGTAACAGTGTTATACCCTCTTGACATAAATATTTAAAGAGTTCAGTCCCTAAGGTAACTATTTATGTATTTTTTTTTTGTTGTAATTTTTTTTTTTATTACAAAAAATAAAAAATTGGGGCGTGTGGGAGGTAATGAGTTAATTTATAATGTAAAGCTAGGTATTTATTTATGAAAAATGTTTTTGGATGTAGTTTTACTATTTGGCCACAAGATGGCCACAGTGATTTTTTGTTCATGCGACCTGTAAGCGTCCGGAAGTACGCTTACAGGAAGTACAATGAGGCTGGGAAAATCACAATGATCGCGCTGCTTCTCCTAGAAGCAGCCGATCATTGCTGGGGGGGGGGGGGGGGCTGAGATCAACGAACGGGAATGGTTTTTCCCATTCATTGATCTGCGGACGAGCAGGCGGCGGCGTGCACGAGCGGGAGTGAGCGGGAGCGCGTACAGCGGCAGTACCACCAGGAGCGGTACGTGTTTCTACGCCCCTGGTGGTAAAGTGGTTAAACCATATCTCAAGCTGTCTCTCACTGTTTCTAAACTCGCTGATTAAGTGCTTTAGAAAGCAGAACTGTATTTGACCCAGTGGTTTGAATAGCTCAGAAAAACTCTTATGCACAGCAGCACAGATAATAACTGCACTGCACTGGAAAACAACATGAGACTTTTCTTTGCTACTAATGTTCTATTTCTTAGCTGCACTACACATACAATTCATTATCTCATAAGTTTATTTGATCTCCAGGTTTGCTTTAAAGACATGGATCCTTATTCCCTTCATTTTTTTATCCTACGTTTTCTCCTAGGCGATAATAGGAGATAACTTTTCAGCACTTGGACAAATTGAAAAAGTGCCAAAAATGTTATAAAGAATAATAATAGGAGATATTTTTCAGCACTTTAAAAAAAAGGCATTTTAGGTTAAGACAATTTAGCGATACAGTGCCCATATGCAATTCACTTTTGCTCCCAAGTTTTCTCCTAGGAGATAATTTTTCATCTTCTATTTCTAACAACTTTTCAGGACTTTGCAATTGAAAAAGTACCAAAAAAGGTGGAAAAGTACTGTCAAAATTATTTTCTTGCTTACTGGTAAATTTAAAATGGATTTTATTGACACGTTTAAAAATATCACCTAGGAGAAAATTCAGGAGATAAAGTTAATTGCATATAAGCCATATGGGGCCATATGCTATTCACTTTTTCACCTGAGTTTTCTCCTAGGTGATATTTTTAAACTTGTCAATAAAATCCCTTTCAAATCACCAGCCTGCAAAAAAATGCTCAAAATAAATTTTTAGAGTACTTTTTTAACTACTTTTGGGTACTTTTTCAATTACAAAATTCTGAAAAGTTATTTTAAATATAGGATTAAAAATTATCACCTTGGTGAAAACTCAGGAGAAAAAGTTAATTGCATATGTGAAATGGTGTAAACATTTCCTAGGAGAAAACAGAGGAAAAGGTGAATTGAATATGGGCCCTCCTTTCCCTGGGACCTGTTTGGCTTTACTATGGACCCTGGTGTTCATAGGAATAGAAAATGAGGGACATTAATAAAAACTCAACACTGAGTCAAAAATAAAAAATTTCCAAAGACCCCAGAGGATTGCAATGATGTTGGCATTCATGTATTCTTAGATAATGGCAGGGGACACACTTTATCTTGGCATCAGTGGACATGATTAACAAAGCTTTTTCACCTGTTTTCCTCTGTTTTCACCTTATCTATGTTACTTTTTTTAAGCTCCCAAAGAGCAAAAATATAATATAATTAAGGTAAGAAAAGTAATATTGAAATTAAGTTAATCAGGAACAACTTTCATTGAGTTATTACTTTGCTTGTAAATGTACTGAAAGGTTATTTTTATCAATAAGGAGATAAATAAGTCACGTATGAGAAGTTTTGTGAATAGAGCCCAATGTGTTACTTAAAGGACTTACGAGGCCAAACAATTAAAAAAAAAGTTTAAAAAGTTAAGTACTTGCATCTCTTTAAAAGACACGGAGGGCGCGGATGCTACAGTAGCGTGGATCTGGGGGTTGGCCCTAGAGCTGCGCAGCCGCACTCGTGGCAGGTGCGGACTGCGCAGCCGCGGCCAGCTTCGGCAGCCCTATTTCGGCAGAGGCATGAGAACCCGACCCGGGCCCTGCGGTCATGACCGGCCGGGGGGTCTATTGAGTGGCGGGGACCCGGCGGAATGACACGGAGGGCGCGGATGGCGTCCTCCGTGTCTTTTAAAGAGATGCAGGTACTTACATTTTATAATTTATTTATTTTTTATAGTTTGGCCTCGTAAGTCCTTTAAAGAGAAACTCCGACCAAAAATTGAACTTTATCCCAATCAGTAGCTGATACCCCCTTTTACATGAGAAATCTATTATTTTTCACAAACAGACCATCAGGGGGCGCCGTATGACTGATATTGTGGTGAAACCCCTGCCACAAAGAAATTCTGAGTAAGTACTCTTGGCAGTTTCTTGTCTGTAAACCCTGTTGCATTGTGGGAAATAGCTGTTTACAGCTGTTTCCAACTGCCAAAAAAGCATACAGCAGCTACATCACCTGCCAACAGTAAAAATGGCACCATGTAATAAATGTCAGAATGTAAATCAGGGATTTAAAAGATTTTACAATGGGAAAACACTGACTAAATCATTTACACATAATTATTGTAAAAATGAAGCACATTTTTATTACAATATTTTCACTGGAGTTCCTCTTTTACCTCCCTTAACTTTTAACTATTTCTGAGAATAGGTAAGGGTTTCTAATGTGCATACATGTAATTAAGGCACTGGGAAATTTGGACACAGCCAAAAAATGGCTCACCCTGCTACTGCAAAAGTCCCGGAGGCGTCCTAACCAAGGTCCATTTTTATCAGCCCCCCTTTCTCACGTCCTTCTGTACCACCTGAGTGCCTCTTCTTGTCTTTCTGTGCCCCCTTCTACCACCCTTTGCTCCCTCTGTGCCTCCTCTTTTTCATCTGTCCCGCTCTGTGCCTCCTTCTCTCCTCTTGTGCCCTTCTTTGCCTCCTTTTCTCCATCTCTCCCCCTTTGTGCCTTCTCCTTTCCCTCTGTGCCCCCTCTTTGGCCCCCTCTGCACATCCCTCTCTCCCCCTGTGCCCCTGTTTGCCTCCTCCTTATAGGTCACCCTCTGTGCCTCCTCTCCCCTGCTTTACTCACCAGTTTTGCCTCTTCTCTTACTCCTCCTTCACAATCTGAATGGCCATGTCCCGCAGTGCTACAGTAGTTATTATAGGATGACAAAATACTACCAGTCAGAGCGTACACTATGAAAATGTCTGCAAATATGGACTCCGGGCTATTTTTTGTAGTCCCAAAGTAATTACTATCTGACGACGGACACCATTGGGGAGGCTGTGCAGCAACTGTCTGTGGGCCACTTACAATTGGTGAAAGGGATGCTCTTCCTCTCCACAGTGTCTAAGCTCTGCTACCCTTGAACAGCTCCTCTCCTGCAATCTCCCCAGTGTGCGCTCTGACAGCAGGCGGAGCCAGGGGGAGGCCGGTAGCTAGTAAGGGGTGCTTGCAGGAAGTAGATGATTGCTAATCCTCCTTTGCTCCCATCCATAGCTGCACACAGATACAGGCTTCAGCGAGGCGGCTGCGGATGACGGACTGGGGCTACTGTGTGAGGGTGCTACTTTGCTGACTGCCCTCCCTTGTTATTCTGCTGCCCTAGGCCAAGGCCATCGAGGCCTTCCTCCAAATCCGGCCCTGACAAATCCTTTTCACTGTTATTTATATGATTTATTTGTGCAATGACATTTCATTTTTAACAGACTTTTTATTATTAGTATAGTTCTGCTTTAAAGTGCAATATCAGAAGCTGGCCAATCAAAGGGACACATCAGTCTTCTGATGGAAACAAACGCCTGTCACCAGAGACCGTTTTCATACAAGTCCTGTCCAGAGACATCAAAGGGCGCAGTTAATTAACCCTTCCTGATCTTTCCCTTCCAGAACTTCCTGGTTCCTTGTGCAGCCTGTTCATTATTAAGATATGCAAATGATCCTGGCTTATCAAGAGGCTGCCTTGATTTCCCTCCTCGATGGCTTTGCAGATAATTAAAAACATTTTGCAAGCTGGCAGCTAGTGAACCATGTCTCATTTGTATCAGAACATTGGGGATCACAGAGAGAAAACGAATTAAGATCAAGATCAAGAGCACTGTAGGCGATGCAGCCCGAGCTGGTTGGAAACGTACTGGGAGATTTATCAGTCTTGCCACGGAGCAGAGACATGAGACAGGTTTACGCTGCGGTTATTAATACCTTTCCTTTCTGCACGTGTATTTCCTGATGCAGATCGTGTGTTCTTATGCATTAAAATGTTACTGTACACATCGACAGCTACATAAAATATATTAGTTGCAACATACACATCTAGATTACTGTGTTAAAAAAAAAATCTAAAAAAAATGCAACATGCTGTCATTTTTTTCTTACTAGAAACAACAAAAAAAAAATTAAAGCAAACCAGTAGCGAAAAAAACCTTATGATAGAATGAATTTTGTGTGTAGTACGGATAAGGAATAGAGCATTAGTAGCAAAGTAAATACTCACATTTTTATTTTCAGTAATATAGCTTTTTTTTTTATAACTTTGTTCCCTTCTGTCATATTTGCAGTTTAAAAACCAAACTCTGTCTTTTAAGCTATAAAACAGAGCAGAGCTAATGACCATTTGAACTTTCCTGCAGTAAAACTCAATCTCAAGTTGTCTCTCATTGTTTCTTGGTTGTTTTAGGGCTGTTGTGTTTTCCACAGAGCCGTTTTTTTTAACTCTTCTTGTACTGGAAAACAACATGATACTTTTTTTCTTTGCTACTAATGTTCTTTTTCTTAGCTGTACTACACATAACATTTATTATCTCAAAAGTTTATTTTTACTTTGGGTTTGCTTTAAATATGAACAAGTCCATTGATTGATGTTCTTGTGTTGTTAGCACCACAATAAAATCTTCCTTACAGCGCTGTCCATATGTGGGTCTTCAGCTGTTAATAGGAAACACAGGGATTAGTTGATAAGGCAGTGAGCCTCCAATGCTACCCATATGTGACTGATATGGAGCATGACAGCCTATGGGGGGAGGTGGGAACCAGCCTATATCACTTGTCTCCCAGAGTTTGCTACAGGGGAAAATGTACTTTCCTTCCATAGCTTGCTACCCACCACTCCCACTGTTCCCATCCCAGCGGTTACAAATCTCCCTTCTGTAGGCCCAACATTGTGTGGCAGGAGGTGTACAGCTGTACAGGTTATGCTGCACACAAAGGTGCAGCTCTGAACTGAGCTCCAGGATTTGAGGTCCAGACAGGTGTCACCGCTGAGATAAGGAGAGCAAGATTGGCCTGCAACTGGCCATGAGAGGAAACTCACAGCACCAAGGACACCAAAGACTACTTTGAATGATGAACTATTACTGAGGGAAGGAGGGTAGGGATGGCAGGAAATGCTGATTTTCAATTCAGCAGGAATTCCGATTTCCACCAGTGCTGATTACCAATTCTGCAGATTTCCATTTTCCGAATTTTTTTTTATTTCCGAGGATTTTTTTTTGGTCAGTTTTTGTATTCTCTGATTGGCCAAATACTTCCGAGTTGACTCTGCATTCTCTGATTGGTCCAATGCTTCCGAGTTCTGTGATTGGGCTAAAATGACCGAGTTGTGGTAATGTGGCATTTCAGCAGAAATCTGATTTTCAATTTTCATTTTTCAATCGGAAATCATCAGCATGAAGAAGGGGGCATGAAAGCTCTGCTATGGTGCCCATATGCTGTAGTCACGCCTTATCTTGATCCATTATTTTTCACTGCCAAATGCCCTGCACAAAGTTTTGAAACAAAAAAGCATCTGCTGACGCCACGGGTGTAGCAATCGCCCCTGCAACCTCTGCCATCGCAGGGGGGGTGGGGCCCAGAGGCTTTGGGGCCCCTCCTCCTCCCTCTCCCCAACCACAAGTGCAGCCAATTAGCAGAAAAAACTCTCCCTGTTCGCTCACAAAAGCCGTGTGCAGGAGTGTGTGTAATTTTTTTTCCTGCCATTTGCCGGCTCCCGATCACGTGACCCAGCCGCATGAGGTTTGGGCACCAAGGAGCCCCATGCTATCATTTTTGCAGGGGGGCCCTATAAAGTCTAGTTACGCCCCTGTGACTAGCCTTACTTTAGTCCTCCACAATGCAGTGTTGAAAAGTAATATCTTTGACTTCTTAGTGCTCTGAAGACTGCCACTCATAGGAAATCTATGCACACCTTCACCCACCACCATCATCACTCATATACACCAATGCAGAGCTTGGTACATGGTCACATGGGGCAGGGGAGGTGCCAGAAATTGGTGAAACCAAGTAAAATCCTACCATGGCTCACTGTGGCCTCATTTTACAAAATAAGTTCAGCTGGACTGTGTGAAGTAGTAGATAATACAGAGAATAGGTTATATAGCATATTCAGTATTTTCACATTGCAGCTGCATTTAACAATCACAAAGCAGAACATTACCTATATGTGCAATGTCCTTAAAGGATACCTTAGCGCAAGCTAAAATTAAAAACAGGGGGAGCAGGCAAGTTTAGTGGGCTCTCTCCTCATGCCCACCGCACCCCCTGTTCTCCTTCGTCCCCCTCCAGTACAGCCTACCGACCCCCCCTGAACTTACTTCCTGGTCGGGATGGTTGGGGCTGCCCATCCTTGTTCGTGTGCCGCTTGTGCTAAGGTATCCTTTTTTAAAGGATACATTTTAAATACCTTCGCTAAAATTAATAACAGGAGGAGCAGGCATGGTGGGCTCTCCTCATGCCCACCACATGACGTCACAACTATGTAGTGCGCCTGCGCAGAGCGCTCCCAGCCGCACGCTAACAAGGAAGTGTGTCGCTGGGCAGCGCCTGCACAGTCAGCCCACAACCAGGAAGTAAGTTTGGGGTCGGTAGGCTGTACCAGAGGGAGACAGAGAAGAACAGGGGGGAGTGGTGGACATGAGGAAAGCCCACTAAACATGCCTGCTGCCCCGTTTTTAATTTTAACTTGTGCTAAGGTATTTTTTAATGCTGGCATCTCTCTACCACTGTGATGTCTACTACTGCTGCTGTGTTAATAACGTTGTGAGTTGTAATGAATGTACAGTTGGATAATGCTTGTGTCTTTACAAATAAAGCATAACAACAATAATATATGCAGCTGGAATACTACACTAACAGAGAGACAGTACTAAAGAAGAGTAATGGAGGGTTTAATGTGCACATTTAACACCATTTTACTGTAATGGAGCCTCTTTGCGTAAGCTTTGATATCAGGAACTGCTTAGCTGTAAAGAAAATGGATGATACTGCGCAACCAGAATAACTAAGAGATGAACTTGTCTATATGACTATAGATGAACTTGCCCTAAACAAAGCAACTTCCTATGCCACTGCCATCTTTTATTCCATTTACTTCTGTTGCTATGACAACTGCCTGTACATTCCAGAGACACCAAACATCCCTTTGTACTACTTTGATTCCCCACTAGGAAGATGTTAATTTAGGTCGTTCTTCGCACCCTCATGAAACAGAGAAGATGGGTAATTTGGTGCTGATGATAACCGGAGGCCACATGACTGGGTACAGAGTTCATATAAAAGTCGGCTGTGCAAAGCATGATGTGATCATTAGTTATGATCATTATTTGTGTTCCCAGCAATCCTGTACAGAAGAATGGTTACAGGAAGCCTACTTGTAGCTACCAGAAGGTGGAATAAGTTGATACTGAAGTGATAAGGTGGACATCCATTGAGTTTGGTCCGATACTACAGATATTAGTAATCCCAAGGCCAAATGATCAGCCCTCCCAGTTCAGGTCTATACACCACACAGATTTTTCCAACATTATTTCAGAATTCTAACCTTAATTTATTCTGTGTAGGCTGACACAGTTATTTCACAGCATCCCTAACAGAATATGCCTGATGGGTGAGATGAATACTTCTAGGATGTAGGAGATGTTGCAATGCTTTCTGCTCCGTGCAGCTAATAATTCAGACAGGAAGAGGAAGATACTAAGTAGTTACTGGGTAGTCCATACTTTAGCAGGTACTACAGAAAATGACTAATTTCGTGGCTGTCATGAACGGTTATGTGAATTTGTGGGCAGTTTTGGAAAATCATAGTTGGCTGGAAGTTGAAACAGAAAGATCATGTTTAATACCACGTAAAATACAAAATCACTACGAAGAGCCAAGTAGGCAAGTTTATTGTGCTAAAATAATACTTCTGGATATTGTCATGTATTATAATTTAATATAAATTACTGTTACAAAATGGAAAATAACAAACTAGCTTGTGTAGCAACAATATACTATATGTCATTGGGATGTTCAATGAAAGTGGGTTTTCCCTTTATAATGTACCTGTGGGGTTATAAACTAGTTAAGTAAACATGTTCCAGGGAGCTTCTCACAGACACTCTTAGGCCTCTTGCACACTGCATACATTTCCGATTCCGATTCCGCTTTTTAATCTGTTTTTACATCCGATTCCGATTCCGATTTTTAATCTTTACTGCATGCTGCGTTTTTTGATCCGTTTTTCTGTTGAATGTATTTAGGGAAAATCGGAAACGGAATCGGAAACGGAATCGGAATCAGAATCGGAAAACGGATTTGCAGTGTGCAGGGAGCCTTAAAATGCTTTTGTTTAATAGCCATTAAAACTTAAGATTCTTCTGTTATGCCGATAGTTATCCCCATCCAGTCCAACCACGAGGCAGGAAATGCTGCTTTACTTTGGAAGCCAAACTCTACACCTCCCATCTGTGCCCATCCAATGAGGTGGCTCCCCGCCCACTTTCCCTTTTCTTTTGGTAAAGGTGGGCAGGGAGCCACATCAGTAGATGGGAGAGTTCTGATTTGGGGTAAAGCCAAACTTCCTGTAGTCATGTGGGAGTTTTTAAAAGAATACCAAAAGGATGAACAGTAATACTTGTGGTCATAAACTATGGTGTTTTAGGATTATTTTTGAGAAGCTGCCGCCTGCCAGGGGTATTTCTAATTGGTTGGTTTACAATCCTTTTCAGATTCCCTCTAATTTGTGATTTCAGAGTAGTCAAGACATGAGAGGGTTAGATGAAGGTTACAGCCAGGATCTGTTTGTTAGAGTTGGGTTATGGATCAGTTTAGTAATAGGTATTATATCCTTCATGTTTCGGTGAAAGTGAGGGCTAGGTGAGGAAGGATTAACAAAACATCATGAATTTACTCATGGCCACAGGACCATTTAAAGGCTTGTGGCTAGGATTACATTTTAGTGAAATGTTAGGGTTAGTGATAGTCACCAAGCAAAGAAAGAATTAAAGTTAGTTAAAGGATTAAAGTTAGGCACTGGGCTTAGGCTGTATCGGCTAGTACACTTAAGGTTAGATACAGGTCGGGGGGGGGGGGGGGGGGTTCGCTTAAAGGCGGAGGGGAAGACTAAGGGCCCTTTTGACACTGGCTCAGTGTGGAAAATTGCTGCACTGCTACCGCAGCCTAATGAAACCCTATGCGGAAGTTCATACTTCCCACATTGCAGTACGCTGCGCCAGAAGTGCCCAATTTAAGGCTAGCTCAGAACTATGTTACAGTGCAGGACCCGCAGCAATCTGCTGTGATCTGCATTGGCCCAGAAGTCATGTTAGTCTATGGCGATGCACGTTGTTTAAAAAGTTGGCGTCGCAGTGCGCATGCATGTAGACGTATGTTTACAATACACTCCCGTTCACTTCCACATACCCGAAGCAGGAAGTGACCGCTAGCACACATCACTTCCTGCTTGGCCGATTGCCAGACAGGGAACAACGTATACAAACGTGATGCTCCCTGAAGGACTGTATTTGGCGGTACGATGCGGCGGGCGCGACGCACCGCATCGCTAACGACAATATTCAGTGTGCAAGCAACCTCAAGGTCCGTACACATGCTATACAAAAAGCCTGCACAAAACAAACAACATATGTCACAGAATTGCCAGTTGGATCAGGCAAAATGCCCGATATCAGTCACTCAGCGTTTTTGTTCAGTTACATTTTCTGATATAGCAAAATCTGGCGTTTGTCATACATTTCCAAAGACTTTTGCATAGCGTGTATACATAGCTTTAGGCTAATCTAGGTTAGACAAGTAGCTAGCTCAGGAGAGTTGGGTAAATAAGTCATTAATTACCAAGGATACATTTCTCAATTCAATACATAACCAGTAAATGGTTCACTCATAAAGACCTAAAGAGAGGGGAGAGTGATTTATAGTCCTCTGAAGTCATCTGAAAACATCCCTACAGAGGAACGCATTTTTCGTAAAATGGAAATTTACAGAGAAACCTGCCCAAACATTGCTTCATATGAATCTGAATCAAAATGTCACTTTTGCTGCTTAAAGCAATTCTTTGCTTTAAATAAATGTGACAATATCTGTATCTTGTAATAGAAAGATATGCATACCATAGTATATTTATAATTTTAATCCATAGCCAATTTCTGCTGCCTGATTTTTTTAATTGCTCTTTCTCTGCCATCTTCTTGTTGGTGGTGTCAGGGATGAACACAGAACAGGAAGAATTCAAAAAAACTTACAGCAGGGACACCGAAAACCCCCAAAATTGCTAGTATATGTAATTTTTAAATTGATTTTTGTGGTAATGACAAACTAGTACTAATGTGCTCAGCCGTCCCTAAACATACCAGCCTGCTTGAGTGGTAAAGAGTTAAAAAAAAGCTGCGAGGGTGTTTACCGTGCTGTTATTTTATTATTATAGATTTATTTTCTTTTTTGCATGCATCAATACCTGTTTTATATCAATCTTTCACTTTGCAGCACCACACATTTAGGACCCTTTTCCACTAGCAATCGCACTCGCTAAATGCCAGCGATTGCGTTTTGTCACAAATGTTTTGCACAATTGCGATTTTGCATACGCAATGTACTTGAATTGCAAAATCCTTTTAAAAATTGCTCCCGAACGCGATGGCGCTTTGGGCAAAATCTAATTGCGGTATTGGAAAATACCTACCGTGATTCCTATGACAAATAGAAAACCTAGCAATTTAAAAATCGCTAACATTTTGTGATTTTGCGATTCACTGCAGTGGAAAAGGGCCCATAATCAGATTTCAGAAGATGTCTGACTGAATATTGGTCTGATTGCCTCCACCGCTATTTTTCAAAGCATTTAAAACCTTTGCAGCCATCAACAGCGCAAAACAATGACCACCCCGCTCTTACCATGTGTGTTTTACTCAGGGCCGGGCCAAGGCATAGGCTGGAGAGGCTCCAGCCTCAGGGCGCAGTGAAGGAGGGGGCGCAGAATTCATTCAGCTGTCATTCCTAATTGTGTTTGAAGCAGAAATAAATAAGAAAAGAGGATACATAGCAGTGACTGCAAGCCAGATAACTAGATATTAAGGTGTTGGGGAGGTTGTGGGCCCTGTGGCGCCTCTTAGTCTAACAGCAATCAGTGTGTGATGGCTGGGGGGGCAGGGATGGAGGGGCGTACATTGGTGTCTTAGCCTTGGGTGCTGGAGGACCTGGTCCCGCCTCTGGTTTTACTTAAAGGGAACCTAAACTGAGTAAAATTATTAAAATAAATACATGATGTACCTGCAAATTAATATTACATACTTACCTTGCTGTCAGTCAGTAACAACAATTCCTTTCAGTTGTAACTAAATCTACTCGGAACTGAAAGCTTTAGGGCCCTTTTACACTGTATCAATTGCTGTCAGTTAATGCCTCGTTCACATCATTCAGCGCAGATGGCTGTGCGATCAAAACGTAACGCGTACGATCGCACGCTATCTGCGCTACTATGCGCTGCGTTGCAGATCCCATTCACTACTGTGAATGGGATCTGTGCTGCGATTCCCGAAAACGCATGCAGCAGTGCGACAGCGCATCGCACTGCTGCCCAGCGCATATGATGGGAACGATATAAGGGCTGTCTATGTCCTTCTACCGTTCTTGTGTGTCGCACACTATGCACGATAGCGCGCATAATCTGACAAGCCCTAAAACTGAAATGACAACTGATGTGCAAGGTAATGTCCATGTTTCCTATAGCCCAAGTGGGCTATATTACAGGTTAACAGAGTGCTGACCCAGAAGCTGTTATTTAAAATGGAGGATGGAGAATTCTATAGATCACTTTGGACAAACAGGACGCAGGAGAGGAGAAAGAGGAGAAAGATTGATGAGCAGACTACGCAGGGGTAAGTATGATGTGTGTAAGTTTATTTTATAATATCACTTTTATGCTGTTCTTTTTTTTTTAATCATATCTAACATAATTTATTCAAAATTAATTGGTTCACCCAATATTTGATTTAAAATTGCCATGGAATGGCCAGAGATCTGATGTGAATCCTGATTCTAGCATCACTAACACTCGTCTCCCCTGCCTGCTGACTTTCCAGGATGCTTTTGAAAAGGAGGTTCATTCAAAGTATAAAGTGTAACGTACTCCGAATCCCAATGCTGCCCTATAGAATTACATAGGGAAAAGGGGGTAACTGGGACATGGGAACGTTGTCATTGTACTGCTGGAAAGCAGATCCAGCTGGGGAATAGAAGGTCCTCTTAATGTGTTCATTGTTGTTTTTTAATGTAAAGAATAACATCAATGAGATCCTCTTATGCTGAGCCACCCCCACCTCTGCAATCCACACAATCCAGTGACACCAGACACCTAAACTCATCTACAGACTTTTTAACATTTTTTAGATACCTAAATTCCTGACACCTGCAGTGTGGCTTAAATGAAGAGGGACTGTGACTCAGGGCCCTTTCACACTGGCACAGTGCATCAAATTGCCGCACTGCTACCACAGCCTAATGAAAGTCTATGGGGAAGTTCACGCTTCCCGTTGCGGTACACTGCGCCGGAAGTGCCTGATTTAACGCTAGTGCATACCTATGTCACCATGTGGCGTCTGTGTGGACCTGTGGCAATCTGCGTCGACCAGGAAGTCATGTTGGTGACGCAGGGTTCTTTAAGCACGTTAGCATTGTGACGTCGCAGCGCGCATGTGCGGAGTCGTATTTTTGCACTTCCGCATACCTGGAGCAGGAAGTGACCGCAAGCACGTGTCACTTCCTGCTTGGCTAAATGCCAGACAGGGAATACCGTGTACTAACACTGTATTCCCTGAAGGCCCGGTTTTCGCGGTGCAGTATGCAGTGTGAAACCAGCCTGAGGGATAGGAACAGCACAGCCTATATTCAATGAAAAAAATCTCTAGCTTGTATAGATTTGAACCCACTAAGGGCTTGTTCCCCCGGCGCAAACATAAATGTACTCCGCAGATGCCCACTGTAGTCATTATTACACTTATATGTGGCATTTCTTCCAGTACACAGAAACCCACAGCATGCTGTATTATGATGCTTCTCACTCTTCCATTGTGGTCAAAGGATTCATATGCACACAGACACAACCCCCAAACATTTATTCAGTATCTCATTTGAAGAGACGCAAATACTTTCATGTAGCTACGGCAACACGCGCTTTGCTACTTGTATAGTGCACTCTACCCTAGCAATGCAAGCGTTACCCAGGGAAAGTGGGTTGCAATAACTGTGTTACGCACACTACCTAGTCTGCTGAATTAAGGGCCGTTTCCACTAGATGTGAATTTGTGTGGGGGATTTTAGCAGACATATTAAAAAAAAAACAATGAATTCCTCCTATGTGCCTGTTCCCATTACAGTATGCTGGGCATACACGCCTCGATTTTGATGCTCGATTCTTCCGCTCGATCAATTTCCCGCTCGATTCTGCAGGTGATTCTCTTATCTTCCTCTCGTTTTTCTTATCTTTTTCCATTGTGTTCAATGCGGAATCGAGCAGCGAAAGATCGCTGGGAGATCGGACATGTCTGAAATTATCTATCGAGGCATCTAAATGGCTCAAAAACGAACCGTGTATTCCCAGCATTAGAAACAAAATTGCATCCAGAAAAAAAACGGACAGCAGGGTTACTATTTATTACGTGTATTACGTGCGTTTTTGCATTCGCTCTTTTCAGCGTTTTTGTGTTTGCAATCAATAATGTCAATAGGACTTCCTTCCTGAATCTCTTTGTAGAAAAACTATAATAATACAAATCTGAAAATGTGCATGCAAATTTGCATTAAAAAACGCATGTATGCAAATTCACATGCAAATTTTGCACCCGAAAAATGACATGCAAATCCCATGCTTCTAGTGGAAATGTACCCTTACAGTAAAATTTTTGCATGCTCTTTGCGCACAGCCCCTTTGCCAGCGTTTGATGAATATGGCATAAAGTCACATTCTTTCGAAGTACGCATGTGGAATAGTTCTGAAGAAATGATTACAACCCAGCCCCACATTAGTTGCAGACAATATCGTCAAGCGCTAAAATGAAACAAAGGAGGACGTCTTATATGCTGCAGTTTTACTACAGAGAGAGAAATAGCGCAGATGAAAAAAAATGCAGCCCCATTTTCCAGATCTCAGGAGAGAGGGAAAGCCTCAGTGATAGAACTCATTGAACATCCTTGGCAGCAGTTAGAAGATTAATGTCCCATGACTGAATAGCTGAAGCATCTCCCCTCTCTGCTGCAGTGCAGTGGGGTCAGCCAGCACCTTGCCTTGTCATTGATGATCTGCCTCACCTCTGGGGAAAGTGCAGCTAGTTACAGTGCTGCTATCTGTCTTCTGTTCCTTGCAGTGATCTCCCTAATCATCCAGCACCACATCAACTGCATTACAAACAAAGGCTCCATGTCATCATCCCGCATGCTTTCTGTGAGCACATGATAAATCACCCACGATTAGCCTAATTTCCTGGGTTAATCCAGGAAAATATTGAAGAATAAAATATTGTTAGAGGTGATGGAGCAGAGTGGTAGGTACATGCAGATAGGCACCCGGTATAACAAGTTGGAACTCTTTACTAAAGAAACACATGCAGAGATATATCGTACTCCGCCATCAGGTAATGCAACTTACTTAGAACAGAGAGGAACACAGAGTGAATACAGGAAATCACAATACCATAGAGATCTTTACATCATTCTACAGACAGTGACCTCTTGTGGTTTCTTTACTACATTGCAGTTTAAAGTAATTCTGTCGATATTGCCAACAAAAGGAACATCTACAACATCTGCAACATGTGATCTTTCAGATTAGTGGGAGCTGGGTGGGATATAATACTCATGAGGCAGTTGCAACATGCAAGACAACAGCTGACAGTCACCGCTCTCTACACATCAGGAAGAACTATTGCCTCCATAGAAATGACAGGGTGACAGGCTCAGTTTCTTCTGGATTAACGACTCCGTAGCTAGATTAGTTGTTGTCAGCCATTCAAGTTGAAAAGATAAGCAACAGCATAATAACCTTTTAAAGAAAAAAGATGTATTTGTTGCAGCCCACAGAACTACTACTGAGATTCTGCAGAGTGGTTACTTTCTGATTTCAAGGAAGCAGAGAAAGAGTTAACCTACAGTGATTACATATTAGTACACGAACCTGGGGCACAGATCAGACAGAGCTGACAGCTCAAATTACAGTGGCTCATTACTTCCAGATAAGGGAGAATTAGACACGCTGTTATCTACACACTGTGAGGATCCGCTCGGCTGCCTGCGCAGGCAGGCAGCTTTTTGACCACTGTTCTGGTCTGTATTCTGCAGGTCTCTGGAAGAGAGACCTTTTGTCAGTTTTGCAGCTTGCTGCTGAGGAATTTGCATGCGTTTGTCATGCAGACTGCCTGGCCACATCCTTTGTAGGCTTGCTCTATATATACCATGTGATATCACAGACCTGGGCTGGTCATAAGGGTTAGTCCTGTGAAACACTCCTGGAGTGTCAGCCTTGCTCTTTGTTTGAAGATTAGCTTAGAGTAATTCCTGGGACTGCACTAGGCAGGTTCCCTAGTGCAGTTAGGATTGCATATCTGTTTTGTTTGTCTGTTGTGATTGGCCTGTCCCTGCGGTGGTCGACAGGAGATCGTTCTGATCTTTGTTCTTGGAGTATAGCTGGAGCAGCGGTTGCTACCAGCTATCTCATCTGCCTGTCTAGCTTGGATCGCACTCGCCTTGCGCTAGTGATGGGGATCCTTATGTTCTGTCTTCCTGGATCGCACTAGCCTCTTGCGCTAGTGCTGTGGATCCTATCTCTCACTTATTCCTGTTTTCGTGTATCTGTCTTGTCTGCTACGAACGCTTGCTGGAGGCTCGGTGAGGTAACCGTTAAGCAAGCGCTCGCGTCCTCTGTTTTATGTTTGTCTGTCGGTGGTTAGTTAGGCGTGCTTGTCTCTGTTGTGCTTAACACGCGGAGATCGCGCATAAACGCGTGCACTGTTGCGAATGAGTGCGGTGTTCGCGTTTAGATAGCGTTTGTTATTTTCCTTATCTTCTCATTGTATATTTGCTGTGCCTTTGCTACTCTCGTGCTCTGCCTTGCTGTAGCCTTGTGTCACCTCTGGCAATCGCCTCTCTCGCGATTGCATTCCTACTTCATATCTGCTGTTGTGTATGCACCGTCGCGGGTTGGCGACTAGTTTGGTGCACACACATACAATCTGTCCCTTTGCTCAATCTCATTCGCAATCGCTTCTCAAGCGATTGCGTTCTCACTCAGTTTCCTTTGTTGTGTGTCCGCCGTCGCAGGCTGGCGGCTAGATTGGTGGACATACATACATTCCTCATCTGTGCTTATTCGGTCTTGTGTCGCTGTTAGCAACCGCCATCTCCGGCGATTGCCTTCTCACTTTGTCTTCCTGGTTGTGTGTTCATCGTCGCAGGTTGGCGACTGGTTTGATGAACACACATACCCTCTGTCGCTTTGATCTCTCTCTTTCAGGGCTATCTTGCCCTGCGTTTCTTCCCTTCGTGCAGTTCCTGTCTGGCGTGTGTGGCAGGGCAGAGGAGCTGTTCCTCTGCACTCCACAGCTCCACCTGCCGACAGGAATTTCCCTCTACAGGTGCATTGCACCTTTTGCTGGGTTCCCTCAAATTATACGCTTGTGGAGGATTTCCACAAGACGTGCACTGATCACGGAGAGAATTCCAAAATCGTTACACACACATGCGTTTTCCTTTTCCCCTCTGGAAGAGTTTAGGTGCGCTTTATTAAGGACTTTGGAACTCTAATGATCCTTTTAGAGTTAAAGGAGTTACCCATAACCCCCCACTATTGCTGCAAAATTTTAAATGGTACTCTGTACTTGGGAAGTACGGATTCATAGCAATCAGGAGTGCGACCTTTGGGTTCCTGGGTTTCACTCCTAGATATGAAGACACAAGGTGGGGCTCTGCAGTGTATGGAATACGCTGACAATTGCCATGAATGGGTACATGTCTAATACAATGGCCTCAATTCACTAAGATCATGCTGGAGATAATAAGGCAAGAGTAAATTTACCTCCACACAGTGATAGAGTTATCTTTTCTCTTCATTCCTTAAGTTACCTTCTCTGTAGTTAATTTACCTCCTCTGTAGTTATTTTCACACGCAGTTATTTAACAGCCTGTCTTTAACTCTGGAGATATTTTAAGGATTGAAGAGTTAACTTAAAGACAGAAGAGTTAACTTTAGGTTTGCCTGAGGTAAAATGTTTCCTGAATACTACATGCCTTATCACCATGGTAATATCTCTAGAAACGTTATTAAAGACAGGAGATAAGCTTGGTGAATTGAGGCCATTGAGTGGAAAGGGTGTCAGGCCATAAGCCCTGGCATATTGTTACTGCAAGAGTCATTGGCCTCACTTCACTAAGATTATGCTGGAGATAATAAGGCAAGAGAAAACTTGCCACCACACAGTGAGAGAGTTATCTTATCTCTTCATTCCTTACGCTACCTCCCTCTGTAGTTAATTTACCTCCTCTGTAGTTAATTTACCTCCTCTGTAGTTATTTTCACACGCAGTTAATTAACAGCCTGTCTTTAACTCTGGAGTTATTTTAAGGATTGGAGAGTTAACTTAAAGACAGAAGAGTTAACTTTAGGTTTGCCTGAGGTAAAATGTTTCCTGGATACTACATGCCTTATCATCATGGTAACAACTCTAGAAACGTTATTAAAGACAGGAGATAAGCTTAGTGAATTGAAGCCAATGTAACAGTCTCTCTTTATCTCTCTCTCATGTGCTTCACTACAGGACCTGACCAATACCACTGGGATCCACAAGCCTTGTTTAAAGATCCTAGTGGAAAACATTGAAGACTGGTGGCTTAACTTGCAAATAATCAGAGCGTGGTAGGGGGTGTACATTGAGGCCGGTTTCACACTGCTAACCAGCGATAGATTTAAGGTGTGATGCAAGGGACGCACCGCAACACCAAAAGGAGCATACGTGGATTTCCGTGTTAATACGCAGTATTCCCCGTCTTGCAGCAGGCCAAGCACAAAGTGAGACTCTCTAGCGCTCACTTCCTGTGGCCAAAAAGACGAATTGTGCTGAACTGTATTGAAAAAATAAGTTTCCGGGCATGTGCACTGCAATGCTACTGTACAAATTGTCATAGACATGCATCGTCATAGACTTACATGACTTCTGGTCCACAGCAAGTCACCACGCAAGTTGACCGGTAGCGTAGGTATGCTCTCACGTCAGGTATGCGGTGAAAATGTCACTTCAACATTGAGTCCTTATGAAAGGCCCATAGGCTTTAATTGGTGTAGCGTTGGCCAACGCAACATCACAGTGTGAAAAGGGCCCGAGGGTCTCTGGTACTGAGGAAAGGCTGAGGCCCCAAACATTTGTTCTTTATCAAGCTTATCATGCTCTGATGACTATAATAATGGGGATCTTTCCCTGGCTCCCAATCAAGCCAACACTATGTTGTGTTTTATACAGGAGTCTACATCCCAGCTAGGGAAAACTGTTTACAATTACCCAGCACTAGTAAAAAGCAATGGTCACCTGATGATACAAGTTAGAGCAAACATGAAGGCTTGAAAGGGCGGGCCAGGGGCGTAACTGGAGATTATGAGGCTCCATAGCAAAATTTTAAACCAGATTGAAAGGGTATTAGAATCGGCACTAGTAGCAATAAAAGGTGGTAACTGCAGTGGATGGTGCCCGGATCCTTTTTTGTCTTTTTATGCTGCATAGCAAAATTTTAGTTGGACACCCCAAAAATTGTTATATATTCCCCGACATTGTTTATGTATTGCATGTTTATTTGTCTACTACTGTCCCGCAGAAGATGTGTGTGCTGTATTCACCAATAATAATAACTAGATAACTAGTTTGGGTAATGATGGGTGAAGCTCAGGGGAGGCTGGGAGATGTTGTCACCACAGTGATTTCCTCTGCAAGAGAAAGGGAGATCACAGCTCTGAGTGTTAATGGGAAAGCAAAGAAGGAGGTCGACAGTGTGTATAAATGGTTTAAAATAAACCCTGATTAAATAAACGTGATAAAACTGTGACTAGTGAACCTGTGTGGCGTACGCCTGCTTCCTATACAGATTTCCTGGTCATATGATCAAATGTGCTGCACACGGATAACAGATGAATGTGAGAAGTACCAGGAGTGGGATGCGTGTAACGTGACTGTAATCAGAAATAAACACACTATGTACACATTATACGTACACATTTTCCAGGACATTCTTGTTAAAGTAGTATGAAACTCAGCATTTCCTCTTTGCTCTAAAAGATTATTTACAGCATAAAATCCACTACTACAACAACAAAAAATTGTGGCAGTTAAACACAACCCTTTAGTGGAAAGCTCCTTGCTTCAGTGGGCAGCTTCTGGGAGCATCCAAAGAGGTGATAACATTATCTTTTGTTTACATTCCTTTGTCAGATACATTTAGTAAACATTAGCAAACTGCCAAAACTGAGCTGTACTGAGCTGAGAAGCAGAAGGAGCTAGATAAATTATAATATATAAATACAGCAGCTATGCAATATAATACAGTGGCAGCTTTCAGAGCCAATAAACTGTACTTTGGGAAATTTTTATTTGTAAACGACAATATTACTTGTGCACAAAAGCAAAAAATTATGATGAATTGGTTGTGTAGTACGGATAATTACTAGAAGATTAGTAGCAAAGAAAATATTCTCATATTTTTATTTTCAGTTATGTAGTGTTTTTTTTTATATCATTGCATCATTCTCTAATATTTGCAGTTTACATATTACTCAGCATTCTAAATGTTTTTACAGAGCAGTCTTGTGAACTATTGACCTGTCCTCTGGAGAGAAAAAGAAGATACTGTGATAACAAGCTTCAGAAGACAGAGCTCTCTGCGACTTTAAAAGTGGTGGAGCTAAATGGCTTTTTTGCATAGATAACAACTGGACTTTCTTAACTCTTCCTGTACTGGAAACAATATTAAACCTATGTCTCTGCTCCTAATGTTTTATTTCTTAGCTGTACTACACATACAAATCATTATATCATATATTTTTTTTCGCTTCAGTGTCTCTTTAAACATTAAATCTATCATAATTGTCACAGAAGTGTTTAATTTCCTATAAATGGCTTTGTTGCATAACAGTGCAAATGGCCTGTCACTCAAACATGACTGTGTACTGTGACCACAATTCAGCCTGCTTGTCTGGAGTGTGTGCTTAGTGTCACCACTCTTTGTGGCTTTGATGTGGGCAGTGTTTGCTGCTTGGTCTCTGACAAATTTGTTTAGTGACAACAAGCATTTTTTACACACAACGTAGAAGGAAGGGAACAGACAGATCCAAGTATCAGCTGAATACAGGGAAATGGGCGGAAAAGCAGCCTCGGGAAGAAGGCTCCCATTATAAAAGCCATGGTTTGCGGCAATGAAGGGAAATTTTGGTGCATGGAGGTGCCCAATAAAATTTCTGGTGGCAAGGTTTCCCGCTATGCAAATTGGGGCATCACGTAGCGGGCGCAGACCATTTTAGGGATAGGTATTGGTAGAGGGTTCTGTGTGAGAGTAGGGCTAGGTTAGGTCATAGTAAAATATCAGTTAAAGAGACACTGAAGCGAAAAACAAATGATGATATAATGATTTTTATGTGTAGTACAGCTAAGAAATAAAACATTAGGACCAGAGACATTAGTCTAATATTGTTTCCAGTACAGGAAGAGTTAAGAAAGTCCAGTTGTTATCTATGCAAAAAAGCCACTGAGCTCCACCACGTTTAAAGTCGCAGAGAGCTCTGTCTTCTGAAGCTTGTTATCTCAACTGTTAGTCACAGTATTTTCTTTTTCTCTCCAGAGGACAGGTCAATAGTTCACAAGACTACTCTGTAAAAACATTTAGAATGCTGAGTAGTGTGTAAACTGCAAATATTAGAGAATGATGCAGTGTTATAAAAAACACTATATAACTGAAAATAAAAATATGAGAATATTTTCTTTGCTACTAATCTTCTAGTAATTATCCGTACTACATGTAAGAAAACGCGGAAAAGCCACCGCAAGTATTCAGAGTAAGGCGGCTGATTCCGCGTTCAACATGACTGTTTGCGCGCATGGGCCTGCATCCACAAGCCTGACGGAGCGCGGAGAGGCCGCCGCATGCCCAGTGAACTTGGCAGCGGATTCCGCGTCCGACGCGGAGGTTTGCACGCATGAGCTTGCCGCCAGCAGTATGGCCGAACGCGGAGGAACCGCCGCATGCTCTGACAGCGGTGCGGTCGGCTCCGCATTCAAACCAACAGATACATTACAACACATGTCTGGTGTGGCTGGGACTGATAGTCCACACAGGTTCAGAATGACGCGCGCGCTGAGAGGCAGAGCCTTTATGACAGTCAGAAGGGTGTCAGCTGATCCAGCCGATCAGCTGACAATTCTATCAGGTTTCATTGGTTCAGCATTTAGGGGAGGCGCTAGAGAGCGCTGGTGTATATATACTGGGTGCTGGTCATTTCTCTGGTGTCTGGCGTTGCGATCACTACGTAGTAGCACTCAGACCTTGTCAGTATCTGTGACATTTTCTGTGTTATACTTCAGACTAGTTCCAGGGTGTTGATGATCAAGGAACTCACACCCAAGATTAGGGAACTGTATTACCATTCTGTTATACTTCAGACTAGTTCCAGGGTGTTGATGATCAAGGAACTCACACCCAAGATTAGGGAACTGTATTACCATTCTGTTATACTTCAGACTAGTTCCAGGGTGTTGATGATCAAGGAACTCACACCCAAGACTAGGGAACTGTATTATCACTCTGTTATATATCAGACTAGTTCCAGGGTGTTGATGATCACGGAGTTCACACCCAAGACTAGGCATTGTTGATTATTTGTTATGACCTTCTGCTTTCCTGACTACTCTTCTGATCTCTGATTAGGTACTTCGATATATCTGATTCTCTGTTACTGAACTCTACTTGTCTTAGGATTCCGCATCTGTCTCCTGTCTCTGATCTGTCTGTCTGTTGCCGACCCGGCTTGTCCGACCTCGAGAGCTATCTCCTCAGTTTAGAGATAGCTCACAGACCCGCGAGTGACATCCTTCCTTGGTGTCACTCACACCCTATCCTTCCTCCTCTTAGTCTGACCCCTCCCTTGGGAGAGGCTCAAGCTTGCGGAAGGAACGTGTTTCTGTACAGTACTCCTTACTGTTGGGCACCTGCTCCTCAGGTGCATTACTCAAAGTATTCCTGTTACACCAAACACTCTCATTACTCAGGTGTCCAGAGGTTAGAGATATACCTGATTATTGGTGATACAGCAGATCATCAATAATCGGGTATATATCTGTATTCTCGGTGATACTGCAGATCACCGGTAATCAGATCCTCTCTGTGTTACACCGATCGTTACACTACACAACCAATTTATTATATCATATTTTTTTTCGCTTCAGTGTCTCTTTAAGATTACACATTTTTTTTTTATTGGAATGAAGTAGAATATCTGCAATTTTACTGATAATGTACTAGCGGCAATTAACTGCACTCCCTTTTCTAGGCGCATTTATTACATGAATGTGTATCAGCTGCAGGTGGGGACTGCTGCTAGTCTGTATAGCTGTGGAAAGCATCATGACTCAGAGCTCATTCACACTAGAGCGTTTTGCCGCGATTTCGGCAAAACGCTCAAACGCTATCGCTAGTGTAATAAAAGTGTATGGGCCCGTTCTTACATGGGCGATTTGTGCTAATCGCCGCAAATCGCACAAAAAAGCGAAACGCAAACCCTTCAGTGCTATAGAAGCACTAAACGTGATCGCGGAAAAATCGCCGCAGTGATCAGTGATCGTGGAAAAATCACTCCTGCAAAACGCCGGCAAAAATCACTGGCATTTTGCAAACGCAAGTGTGAATGGGCCCTTAAGGGACACCTGAGCTGAGAGGGATATACACGCTGCCATATTTATTTCCTTTTAAACCAGTGGAGGGGGGCCAGTGGAGCAATGCGCGAGTAGCTGGAGTGGTCCTTTAAGGGTACCTGAGATGCGGCCATAGGAATAAAATATAACTACCTGGGGCTTTCTCTAGCTCCCTCCGGCCTGATCACTCCCACGCCATCCTCTTCTGACTGCCCATTCACACGCCACTGGCCCTGGAAAATCTGTCAGCCGGGGGCCAGTCGGTGCATGCGCAATCCAGCCAGGCGCACTCCCCTGTCATTCTGCGCCTGGGCAGTAGTACTGCGCGGAGCACTCCCCACAATGTGAACGCAGTGGGAGTACGCGCGTGGTCAGGCTGCGCAAGGGCAGTTGGCCCCGGACTGGAGGACTTTCCGGGGCCAATTGCCGGCGAATGGGAAGACAGAAGATCAGGCCGGGAGGGGCTGGAGGAAGGGCCCCAGGTATGTAGATTTTATTCCTGTGGCCCCATCTCAGGGTCTCTTTAATCATGTAACCACAATTTTAACATCAAAGGTAGTTAAAGGCCTCTTTTTATAAGGTGACCTGTCTATAGTACATCTGCTAATTGTGAGCTGTGCAGAAAAGTATTTCCCTTTGTTTCTGGAGTACTGGTTTAAAGGGAACCTAAAGTGAGAGCAATATAGAGGCTTCATTCCTTTACAAACAATGCCAGTTGCCTGGCTGTCATGCTGAGCTTTTGGCTTCAATAGTTTGAGTCACACACCTGCAACAAGCATGCAGCCAGTGCAGTCAGTGAAAGTATCTGATCTGTATGCTTATACTGGGCCAGTGACTTAAATGAAATCTGAGATGAAAATAACTAAAGCATTTATACCTACCTGGGGCTTCCTTCAGCCTCCTTTAGGCCATTGGCTCCCTCGCCATCCGTCGGCCGGCCCTTCTCTTCCTCAAGTGGCCACCAGTCCTTCACTAATGTGCATGTGCAGCCTATCATGCTCCCATCGCCACAAGTGCAATGCTTCAGGCGACAGGAGCACGACTGATGTGCATGCGGGTCCGGGCTGTGCATGTGCAGTACAGCAAAAGTGAGCCAGCGGACGATCGGAGTAGCCCGTGAGGACAGCGAGGCAGCCAACAGCCTAAAAGGGGCTGAAGGAAGCCCCAGGTAAGTATAAGTGCTTTATTACGTTTTATCACAGGTACACTTTAAAGTATTAGAGGCATCAACAAGGAAATCAGGAAGCTGACATTGTTTATTAGAGAATGAAGACGCTGATAGCCTCCACATTGCTCTTACTTCAGTTTCAGTGTAAAGTAACCTTTCCTCTGTTAATTCTGATGTTTTTCATGTGGTGTAAGGTCAGAATATTGCCTCTGGTGTTGCTTTTTTAGGGGGCATGAGAAGCAAAGCTCGCCTCTCACCTCACTTCAATGTCGTCCTGCAGGCTGGGATCTTATGGGAATGGAAAGCAGCACACTGACCCCCTTTCTGCACTCAGCATAACCAGCGCTACAGAATAAAGCGCTTGCTTTCCTCACACGGCTCATAGTAAATGTATTACAGCTAATACAGATCAGGCTTTTACTGATTAGAATAGAAATCAGAGTACAGCCTCCTACTTCTTAGCAGCCTCTATTTTCCCTGTGAATGCGGTGCATGAGGAGAAAGTTAATAATGATATGTAAATTGCTGGCTTAATCATTCATATGAATACACCTCAGGTCAAGTGAGGTTTCACAAAGCATCTTAAGGCTCTTATTTTAAAGCCCAACTCCAGGCAAAAGTATTTTCTTTGTCCTGTGCAGGCGCTCAGTAAACTTCAGAATTCCACAGAATTCCCATTCCCGAGTTTCCAACCGGATATCAGAAAAATTGGAAATCAGAATGCAGAAATCATAATTCCGAACATGTTGCATAATTATCGGGAGGGGGGGGGGGGATATTTTGCCTTAAATATCATCTAAAAGTGTTAATTCAGCTTTAAAGGGAACCTTAACCGAGTGAATAAAAAAACCTTTAATTTACCTGTGGCTTCCAAAGTGCAGATGTCCCGCGGCGTGACCAACCTGTCCTCCAGTCCCCCGCAGCCAGCTGTATTCATTTTTGGGAACAGTGCACCCCTCGATCGAGCACCCGTTGTTGTGGCCGTCCTCCGCAGGCATACTGCGCATGCATAGGACAGCCATGGCGACGAGAGCGCGATCGAGGGATGTGCGCGGCAAAAACGAAAATGAAACTACCTGGCTGTGGGGGACTGGAGGATCAGTTTGTCCCGCCTCAAGCACAGGTTGTTTGCAGCCCCAGGGAAGTGAAACTTTTTTTTATACACCCAGTTAAGGTTACCCAAGGTTCATCACACCTGAATATGCAAATCATCTAATTCTCCCCAAGGGTGTTGCTAGGATCCTAAGAGATCCGTGGGGACTTTTGGGCACTCCAGACAAAAATTGAGTGTGGTCATGCAGCAGAATGTGGGTGTGGTCGTGGGTGGGGCCAAATTTACATTAACTTAACATAGGTATAAGTAGGCCTGCTGAGCAAAATGTTGGATGAAGCCCTCTCTCCATTAATACAGAAAACATAAATGCCGCATATCACATAAATAGGCAGTGTCACTTACACATATGGGGCATGCTGGGTGCTGTGCGTTGCCATGCTGGGTACTGTGGTACCGTATCTCTATGGGGCATGCTGGGTATTGTGGTGAAATTCTGGAAGCTGTGGTGCCCAGAGCCTCCATAGGGAGTAAGCATCATTGTGTGTGTCCTCACTTCCACCCCCCAGCAGAGTAGCACAGCAGGAGGAACTACTCATCTCCTCTATCCACTCTCCAAGTCTGGAGACATCCTCTGAAGCTGGTGATTCACCCCCTAGCATCCGAAGAATCAGATGCTAGGAGTTCTAGCTTCTGATTCCTTCTCAGACACTACAGGGAGAAACCTGGAAGAGAAGATATCTGCAGAATCAGGAGATTAAGTGGCCGGAGGTGAGTACTGCCGTCTGCTGTCTGGGGATATCCGGGGCACGTGCCACTGATCTTTGGGGCTAGCGACTCCCCTGTTCTCCTCTCCTGAAGGAAGGCTGCACATCCAGAACTGCTGGTGTATAGTGAGCCTGTAGCTAATACATTTTACAGAGCCACACCAATCCAACATACTTACAGCCTGCTTTGGACATGTTGGTCCTCATCAGAGCATGGCATGGATTGATATAGCTCTATGGGAAAGGGCTTGGACCAGTAAAAAAAATAATACTCAGTCAGTTCTGTTTTAACACGGCAAAATTACTTTTAGCTTTGCATTTTTAATAGCGGGCTTTTTGGTCTCTTTTAGCCCTTTACACATTCCTGGTACTGGTAGTTCTGAATCACCATGAGCTGCCTGGGTATTCCTAAAAAGGGTTATGTCTCGTATATCTGTTTGGTATTTACAGCCTTATTTTTTCTTCAAGGAAAAGGGGCACACCGCTTGTAGGTTCATGTACATTTGGCTCTGCCCACAGTATCTCATGACCACACCCAGTTCCCCAGAAACATGCATATATATGGGGTGTGGCAGGGGTGTCCCTTTTTGGCAAGTATACGCAAGAATCTTGGATAGTCCACTAGTCCTATAGACTTGATTGAGCAAATCAGTCATCTGTTGACTAACACAAAGCACAATCAACAAAATTATGGGAAAAAAAAGATGACGTTGGCAGTAGAATCAAGTTAAATGCTGCCAGAATTATGTTAAATTGGAATTACCTGTAAATGAAAGTACGTGCTTCATGTGTGTGTCCGTGCGTGCGTTGCATGGGTTTTTTTTGTCTGTATCTGAATAGAAAGGGCTGCATTAGCTACGGTTTAAGTCACACAAACTCATAAATGTCAGCAAAAAAGGAAAAGGAAACACTGTTTGCAAGCAAAGGACCGGCTTTTGAAGCATGACAAATCTCACAATATCTTACATCTCCCTTCAGATTTTACGGTCCTCAGTCTCAGTGGCCCTCTCTTGCCATACAATACTGTCAAAGTATTGTATGGCAATATTGTATGGCACACACTCAGAAGAATGTTTCACAATGACAAGAAATGATGACAATTATTTTCTACCCTGCCAGATTCCTCTGACCAACGATTTGTACAGCTACCTGCAAATGATTGTTGGACGTCGCCAGATGACTACTCAAGACTTACAGACACTTTCTACAGGACGCTATTGCAAACGAGAACGCAAGCAAGGATACACATGGCCAGGGCTGCGCAGGCGCAGTGGCCCGCTCTACTCAGCATGCAGTAAAACATTACGCATGTTATTCTACTTAACACAGTTTAGTACATACACCCCAATGTACCAGTGGAAACGGGTTGATTCATTAACCTCCTGAGTGGTATGCCCAACACTGTGCCAGACACCGACCAGAGGTTTGGCTGGCCTCAGGTGTCCTCCAGATTAAATCTAATAGCTTTAGTGGCTTTAATGTAAGTAAGCTAGCACAAGGCTAGCTTGTTTAGGTTGCTGGCACCCCTAGATCACCCCCTGATCCTACTGATAGAGGCGTTATATACATTACCCAGCCTGGTTCCAGCGATCGCGCAGTCTCCCAGCACAGCTCCGGTCTCTCTATGGGGAGGATCGGGTCTGTGCATGACGTCGGTGACGTCATGACGTCTGTACGATCCTTCCCATAGAGAAGAATGGAGCTATGCGGGGAGACTGCGCGATCGCTGGAACCAGGCTGGGTAATGTATATAACTGCCAAGCAAGTGAAGCAACACAGCAGTGCCTCTGCCTGCAAGAGGAAAACAGTTTCTGGCAACTATAATTTAGCCACTAGTATGTTTTAAATTGTTGAAGGAAATTAGAGCATGGAGAGATGAGTCATACCAACAGAGGAATAAACTACATGCACATATCATCTCTCATAATAAGTGGGCCCAAGACCCCGGTGGGTGGGACGAGGTGCCAGTGCAAACCAGAACGATGGAATGCCCAAGAACATTGGTGATCATCTGCAAGAAACTGATATGACGTTCAAAGCGATGAAGAAAATATAAACCTGGAAGCCATAACAACGTGATGTTATAACTATTGATTAAAGGCAAATTGGTTCCTGCCATGTTTTCTGTAGATGAAAGGACCGCAGTAAATTGTACTGTGACTATCCCAAATTCAATATTCCATTACAATAAACAGAAGCTCTGGCTGTGATCTCCACAATTATGTATGCAATAAAATGGTATTTAGTAGTAAGCTATATCCATGGATACAAGCCTCTGGTAGAGTCCAATAACAGGAATGTTTAAAGTGTACCCAAATTAAAAATACAAGATTTCAGAAATAAAATGTATTTTCTAAATTATAATAATAAATAGCAGCCTTTTTTCAGCTACATGATGACAAATATAAAATATTTTACATGTATTGGAGAAACCCCTCCCTTCCTTTCAAATTACCGGGACAGAATCTGGCAAAATGCTGGAGTAGGTAGTGTCCGGCAATGGAGGAATTGCTAATGGCTGCCCCCAGTATAACCCTAGTTATTAAAGGAGAAGGGTGAAAAGCATGCACTGAAATGCTCATAGGCTTGAAGGAGTGTTTATTTATATTTGTATGTGTCAGAGTGGTGCAACTAAATATTTTGAATTAAAAAAATGTTTGGTTTGGGTCCGCTTTAAGGGATGACTCTACTTTCAGGAACATCGCAGTCCATTCAGTTCAGCTCTATACTTTGGCAAGCCTTATTTCAGTTGCTTGCCTTGTCTTTATAGGCATACAAAGTAGAGCCACTGCACAGTGTTCCTAAAAGGAACTTTCAAATAAATCTACACTCACCTAAAGGATTACAATCTGCTCAGTTACTGGGATATTCACATAACCATTTATAGGGTTTACAAAGAATGGTGTGAAAAGGGAAAACCATGTAGTATGCGTCAGTCCTGTGGGCAAAAATGCTTTTTTGATGCTAGAGATCAGAGGAGAATGGGCAGATTGACTCAAGCTGATAGGAGAGCAACGTTGACTGAAATAACCACTTGTTACAACCGAGGTATGCAACAAAGCATTTGTGAAGCCACAACAAACACAACCTGGAGGCGGATTGGCTACAACAGCAGAAGACCCCACCGGGTACCACTCATCTCCACTACAAAAAGGAAAAAGAGGCTACAATTTGCACGAGCTCACCAAAATTGGACAGTTGAAGACGGGAAAAATGTTGCCTGGTCTGATGAGTCTCGATAGAGTCAGAATTTAGCGTAAACAGAATGAGAACATTGGTAGAAACAATCAGAGATGGTCAAAGAAATTATAAAAATTTCAAGGTGCAGAAGTGCAATGAATAAAACGCTAAGTGGAGTCAACAACTTTTGTTGTTATGTCTTTGGATAAAACGCCGTGCATTTCTAATTATTCTTAATTTGCAAATATATGCATAAATATGGCTTAACTTGACTTTAAATATTATATTTATTTATACAGACCTAAGTAAAAACATATTAAGAAGTATAAGTGAAAAAATGCTACCTAGAAGGTAGAAGTTGAGGCTAGCAAATCACTGACTAATTAACACTGCTGATCATGTAATTGGACAGCCGCTAGAAGATATGATTTGCTGATCCCAAATATTTCCTTGTTGGTTGGGTTAATTAGCCTATTAAGAAAAAATGTGCTCATCACTACATCTCTAGACAGGATTCTGAAATATATTTCAATCTAAGTGCAAAGACCAAGGCACTTGCAAGTCCAAACACACTTTAATCAAAATCACTGACAGGAGTTGCCGCCATGGAAAACATCAGTACATTGAACCATATTTCACACACTTATAAGGAAGGGATCATTTTTAAAGCAAACCTGTCAGTAGAAACTGAGCATATGATGGAACTATACATTGCCTAATGCTAAACACTGGCAATCATTTTTTTTCAAAGACTACAAGAAATTTGGAAAAGAAAGGTTGACATGTTACCACTAGTGACCCTGACCTACGTAGCAAATGTGGTGATGATAGCATGTTTGAATGCTTTACAATGAACCCAAAACTGTTTGAATGGGACATGTGTGTAGTGGTGCTCAAATACCCCTTTTCAAAATTCGAGTTAGGTCGAATTCGAATAGTAAATTATTCGAGGTCAGTCGAATATTCGAGTCGAATAATTTTTACTATTCGATTCGACCTCGGAATTCGAGCTCACTATTCGAGTCGGTATTCGAGCTCATTATTCGAGCTGACTATTCGAAATGGCCTTAAATAGCTTCCAACACTTGTTTTGAGGGTGAATGATGCAAGAAACCTCTTTTTTTCCAAGTAACAACAGCAAGTGATTATGTGGGGATGTTCCTTTAAAAAAAAAAAGTTGAAAAGAGAAGTTGTGTCCAGAAATTTGTTCAGTACTGTATATACTTCTTCTTCTTCTTCTTTATCTTCTATATCTTCTTCTTCTTCTTCTATATCTTCTTCTATATCTTCTTCTTCTATATATTCTTCTTTTATATTGTCTTCTTCTTCATCATCATCTTCTTCTTCTTCATCTTCTTTTTCTTCATCTTCTTCATCTTCTTCTTCATCTTCTTCATCTTCTTCTTCATCTTCTTCATCTTCTTCTTCTTCATCTTCTTCATCTTCATCTTCATCTTCTTCATCTTCTTCTTCTTCATCTTCTTCTCCTTCATCTTCTTCTTCTTCATCTTCTTCTTCTTCATCTTCTTCATCTTCTTCATCTTCTTCATCTTCTTCATCTTCATCTTCTTCATCTTCATCTTCTTCATCTTCTTCATCTTCATCTTCTTCATCTTCTTCTTCTTCATCTTCTTCTCCTTCTTCTTCTTCTTCATCATCTTCTTCTTCTTCTTCATCTTCTTCATCTTCTTCTATATCGTCTTCTTCTTCACTTATTTCTCTTTTCAAATTTTTTTTTTTAAAGAAATGCAGCTATTTTTGAGCGTAACAAATAGCTGGTGGCGCACGCATGTTGGAAGCGCCATTGTATGTGCTCCCTGGCAGTGGAAACACACAGACAGCAGGAGGTAAATTCATCAGCAGGAGGAGGAGGATGAGTGTGTGGCAGCAGGCAGTCAATGAGGCAGGCAGCGTGACATAATAGCCCTGGTACCTAGCGGTGATACCAGGGCTGTAAATAAACACAGCAGGCAGGAGGTCCCAGACAGCGGTCGTGCAGCCCACATTGTGTCCAATACACAACTGGGACAACACAGTTTTCAACCCGGGCACCTCAGAAAAATTAAACCTTTTTTTTTTTTGGTTTTTTTGTTTTGTTTTTACAACAAATTACACAGATATAGCTATTTTTTGACGTAATAGCTGGTGGCAGAGTGGCAGCAGAAGGTAAATCTGTGTACCCTGGCAGTGGGAAACACAGACAGACAGCAGCAGCAGCAGGAGGAATGGAGGAGTAATTATGTGTGCAGCTATTGTTTGACGTAATAGCTGGTGGCAGAGTGGCAGCAGAAGGTAAATCTGTGTACCCTGGCAGTGGGAAACACAGACAGACAGCAGCAGCAGCAGGAGGAATGGAGGAGTAATGTGAGCAGCTATTGTTTGACGTAATAGCTGGTGGCAGAGTGGCAGCAGAAGCTAATTCTGTGTACCCTGGCAGTGGGAAACACAGACAGACCGCAGCATCAGCAGGAGGAATGGAGGAGTAGTGTGAGTGTGGCAGCAGGTAGGCAGCGTGACATAATAGCCCTGGTACCTAGCGGTGATACCAGGCCGTAAATGAACACAACAGGAGGTCCCAGACAGCGGTCGTGCAGCCCACATCGTGTCCAATACACAACTGGGACAACACAGTTTTCAACCCGGGCACCTCAGAAAAATTAAACCTTTTTTTTGTAATGGTTTTGTAGTTTTAGTTTTACAACCAATGACACAGATATAGCTATTTTTTGACGTAATAGCTGGTGGCAGAGTGGCAGCAGAAGGTAAATCTGTGTACCCTGGCGTTGGGAAACACAGACAGACAGCAGCAGCAGCAGGAGGAATGGAGGAGTAATTATGTGTGCAGCTATTGTTTGACGTAATAGCTGGTGGCAGACTGGCAGCAGAAGGTAATTCTGTGTACCCTGGCAGTGGGAAACACAGACAGACAGCAGCAGCAGGAGGAATGGAGGAGTAGTGTGAGTGTGGCAGCAGGCAGGCAGCGTGACATAATAGCCCTGGTACCTAGCGGTGATACCAGGCCGTAAATGAACACAACAGGAGGTCCCAGACAGCGGTCGTGCAGCCCACATCGTGTCCAATACACAACTGGGACAACACAGTTTTCAACCCGGGCACCTTAGAAAAATTAAACCTTTTTTTTGTAATGGTTTTGTAGTTTTGGTTTTACAACCAATTACACAGATATAGCTATTTTTTGACGTAATAGCTGGTGGCAGAGTGGCAGCAGAAGGTAAATCTGTGTACCCTGGCAGTGGGAAACACAGACAGACAGCAGCAGCAGGAGGAATGGAGGAGTAATTATGTGTGCAGCTATTGTTTGACGTAATAGCTGGTGGCAGACTGGCAGCAGAAGGTAATTCTGTGTACCCTGGCAGTGGGAAACACAGACAGACAGCAGCATCAGCAGGAGGAATGGAGGAGTAGTGTGAGTGTGGCAGCAGGTAGGCAGCGTGACATAATAGCCCTGGTACCTAGCGGTGATACCAGGCCGTAAATGAACACAACAGGAGGTCCCAGACAGCGGTCGTGCAGCCCACATCGTGTCCAATACACAACTGGGACATCACAGTTTTCAACCCGGGCACCTCAGAAAAATTAAACCTTTTTTTTTTTTAATGGTTTTTTGGTTTTGTTTGTAAAACAAATTACACAGATATATAGCTATTGTTTGACGTAATAGCTGGTGGCAGAGTGGCAGCAGAAGGTAAATCTGTGTACCCTGGCAGTGGGAAACACAGACAGACAGCAGAAGGGCAGTACACAGCAGCCCACTGTAGGTGTAAAATGTGTGGCTGCAGGCGACGTAATAGTCAAAGTGAACCAGGCTGGCTTAGTGAGCAGGAGCCAGGAGGTGGTAAAGGGTGGTAAGGCACATTAACGATGGTTCTTAGCCAGTTCATGTCCCCCTCTCGCCGGCAACAGGGGCCAGGAACTCGCCTTCCACCCACGCCTGGTTCATCTTGAGAAACGTCAGTCTGTCCACAGACTTGTGAGACAGACGTGAGCGTTTCTCGGTGACCACACCACCAGCTGCACTGAAGCAGCGCTCGGACAGCACGCTGGAAGGGGGGCAGGACAGCACTTCCAGGGCGTACTGCGCCAGCTCGCTCCAGATCTCCAGGCGCTTGACCCAATACTCCATGGGATCAACAGGGGCATCGCTGTCAAGCCCGCTGTAGGACCCCATGTAGTCAGCCACCATGCGGGTCAGGCGCTGGCTGTGACCGGTGGAGGATGCTGCTGCATGCACCTCCTCTCTAGTCACTGCTGCCGGAGCCTCTACAGTCCTGTAGAGCTCGTGGCTGAGAGACAGCAGGTCTGTGGGGCGCTTGCTGCTGGATGCAGGCACCTGCTGCTGCCTCTGTGCTGGCTGCTGGACAGTGGGGGTGGAAGGCTGGGGGAAGGCTTCCTCCAAGCGCTCAACAAGGGCCTGCTGCAAGCTCCTTATTTGTTGCGCTGGGTCTCCTCCTGCAGGCGGCAGGAACTGGCTCAACTTCCCCTTGAGGCGTGGGTCCAACATCATGCTGATCCAGATGTCCTCCCTCTGCTTCATCTGGATCACCCTGGGGTCTCTGCGCAGGCACGTCAGCATGTGCGCTGCCATTGGGAAGAGGCGGGCCACGTCTGCTGGCACATCGACGGCAGTGCTGCTGTCCTCATCCTCCTCCTCTGCCTCGTCAGCCTCATCCTCTCTCCACCCCCGCACCAACTCAGCTGCACTGTGCTGCTCCCCCTCATCAGCAACAAGGTCAGGGACCTCCACCAAGTCCTCCTCCTCCTCCCCCTCAGAGGTGGACTGTGCAGCTGCTTGCCGCTCCTGCTGGTCCAAGGCTGCCGCTCCCTGTTCCAGCAAAGCATCGAGGGCCCTGTTCAGCAGACAAACCAGGGGCACCCACTCGCAGACCATAGCATGGT